>NC_059192.1:36544971-36882159 GCF_020615455.1 Coregonus clupeaformis | reverse complement strand
TGTGTGTGTAAATCGTGGAATGTGTCTACATGAATGCTTTGTTTGAATATGAATGTGTTTGAGCTATGAGGGATTCTTTCTAGCATTCTAAAAATGGTATGACCGTGTGGAATTGTGTTTCCTACTGATATGAACCACATACTAGCAGTATCTTCATTGTAGCGTACAGTATTGTATTGTGTAGGGTATGCTAGAAGCAATACACACACTTCCATCAATCAATCACTTGTACTCATAGTGGATTTCATAATATAAAAGGTTTGACAATGTGTCTGCGTGTGTGTGTATGAATGTGTGGGTGCGTGCACGTGTGTGTGTGTGTATGAGAAAGAGAGAGGGGGCCAGCTGACAGAGAGGGATAATTTGAAGGAGGAAAATTAAAGCCATGACAGGTCGTCCATCACTCAGATTAAATTCAATGGAAAGATAAAAATGTCAATGTTCCCCTGCTTCTCCTGCCTGCCTCTCTCTCGCTGCTCTGTTGCGGCCGGACAATGATGAAACTTATTCTCCCTCTATCCTCTCCTACCCTCCTCCTCCTCCTCCTTTCATAGATGCTGGAGATGCTAGGGCACTGCACAGGAGATGAAAACAGGTGATGAGGGATGGATGGAGGGAAAGCGGGGACGGAGGAAGGGGGGTTGGGGAAGGAGGGGGGTGGCTGCTTACCCGGGGGAGCTGCCCTGTCTGCCCCTGGCGCCCCAGTCTGTCCCCTCCCGGTCTCCAAGGGTGGGGGCGGCGGCTGGGGGCCCAACGCCATCCCGCCTTTGGAGCTGGACCGAGGAGCTGAGGCGACAAGGAGGGGCACAGGTTTACCCCCTCGACAGGGCACACACTAACTAACAGAGCTACACACCCAACCACAGTAACACAGCGGGGAACGTTTACGCTGATGGGATGGGGTCATGTACAATGAAATGAACCATCATATAATCTGAATGGTAATAACCAAATTCAAAACACAACAAATCCTATAACTTGAATGGGCACATTCTCTGTCGTACACAGACTGTATTCTAAACACAAGTTCACCAGTAGACATCATACAAACGTGTAGTACATCAGGCTCACTTAGTTAGAAACCAAATTCAAAACCCCACAACTTCATGACATGAATCAACTCTACATTCACGCATACAGTAGTCACCAGCTGAGTTTTAACGGCACGCCTAAGGAAACAAAAATAGTCAACATTGACATTGAAAAAGAGCATTTCCCCAAAAACTGCAGGCCAGCCCTGCCTTTCCTCGACATCACTGACTCCTCTCCCAGGCTTTCCCTGGTAACCCCCATCCCTCCCTTCTCTTTCACTCTCTCTCCCCCTCTGCCTTGGCACGGCCACCTGGCACTGGTCCTGACGGTGTTGTCGGAGCTGTCGAGCGGACGCAAGGTCACTGAGACGTCCCCTAGCAGAGCGGCCGGCCGGCCCGCCCTCCCAGCCTCCTCGGTAGCTCCCTGCAGGCCCCCAGATGGCCAGATCCTCTCCTTCCCCCTCCGACGGAGCCCCGCAACACAACCAAAGTCATCGGCCAGGACACAGGGACACATGGAGAAAGACATCACAACACTACACCCTCACATAACCCTCTAGTACACACACAGATAATAAATAGAAGGGGAGTAAAGGCGTCCGTCCACATGCTTCCCAGTCGAAACCATTCGGAAGAGTTCGTGCATACAGTTTACATACACCTTACCCAAATACATTTAAACTCAGTTTTTCACAATTCCTGACATTTAATCCTTGTAAAAATTCCCCGACTTAGGTCAGTTAGCATCACCACTTTATTTTAAGAATGTGAAATGTCAGAATAATAGTAGAGAGATTTTATTTATTTCATCACATTCCCAGTGGGTCAGAAGTTTACATACACTCAATTAGTATTTGGTACAATTGCCTGCAAATTGTTTAACTTGGGTCAAACGTTTCAGGTAGCTTTCCACAAGCTTCCCACAATAAGTTGGGTGAATTTTGGCCCATTCCTCCTGACAGAGCTGGTGTAACGGTCAGGTTTATAGGCCTCCTTGCTCGCACACGCTTTTTCAGTTCTGCCCACACATTTTCAATAGGATTGAGGTCAGGGCTTTGTGATGGCCACTCCAATCCCTTTACTTTGTTGTCCTTAAGCCATTTTGCCACAACTTTGGAAGTATGCTTGGGGTCATTGTCCATTTGGAAGAACCATTTGCGACCAAGCTTTAACTTCCTGACTGATGTCTTGAGATGTTGCTTCAATATATCCACATAATTTTCCCTCCTTATGATGCCATCTATTTTGTGAAGTGCACCAGTTCCTCCTGCAGCAAAGCACCCCCACAGCATGATGCTGACAACCCCGTGCTTCACGGTTGGGATGGTGTTCTTCGGTTTGCAAGCAGCCCCCTTTTTCCTCCAAACATAACGATGGTCATTATGGCCAAACAGTTCTATTTTTGTTTCATCAGACCAGAGGACATTTCTCCAAAAAGTATGATCTTTGTCCGCATGTGCAGTTGCAAACCGTAGTCTGGCTTTTTTATGGTGGTTTTGGAGCAGTGGCTTCTTCCTTGCTGAGCGGTGCGAAGAGCCTTGGCGTGACCCTGGACAACACCCTGTCGTTCTCCGCTAACATCAAGGCGGTGACCCGATCCTGCAGGTTCATGCTCTACAACATTCGGAGAGTACGACCCTGCCTTACACAGGAAGTGATATGGAAAGTGGTTATCCCACTGGCTATAGGGTGAATGCACCAATTTGTAAGTCGCTCTGGATAAGAGCGTCTGCTAAATGACGTAAATGTGCCCTTGAGCAAGGCACTTAACCCTAATTGCTCCTGTAAGTCGCTCTGGATAAGAGCGTCTGCTAAATGACTAAAATGTAAATGTAATATAGGATTAGTTTTACTGTAGATACTTTTGTACCTGTTTCCTCCAGCATCTTCACAAGGTCCTTTGCTGTTGTTCTGGGATTGATTTGCACTTTTCGCACCTAGGTACGTTCATCTCTAGGAGACAGAACGCGTCTCCTTCCTGAGCGGTATGACGGCTGCGTGGTCCCATGGTGTTTATACTTGCATACTATTGTTTGTACAGATGAACGTGGTACCTTCAGGCATTTGGAAATGGCTCCCAAGGACAAACCAGACCTGTGGAGGTCTACAATCTTTTTTCTGAGGTCTTGGCTGATTTCTTTTGATTTTCCCATGTCGTCAGGCAAAGAGTGAAATAATCTGTCTGTAAACAATTGTTGGAAAAATTACTTATGTCATGCACAAAGTAGATGTCCTAACCGACTTACCAAAACTATAGTTTGTTAACAAGAAATTTGTGGAGTGGTTAAAAAACGAGTTTTAATGACTCCAACCTAAGTGTATGTAAACTTCCGACTTCAACTGTATATTATGATGACATTTTGTGACGTTTTTGTTCGTTTTGGACTTTGGTAAGGGTTTTATCGGCTGTTCGGGAACACAAAACAATTTTCCTTGAGGAAAGCCGAAGTCGGTAGCCGAAGTCTATGCCCCTTCGGCGGTGATTGGTCAACAGTAGGGATTCTTCAATAAAGTCTGCTATCATTCAATCATTCAACAAGAGATGACTCGTTTTCATGCAATTTATTTCATTGAGAAATACTGCACCAAACATCTTAAAATTGCGCGACTAAGATCAAAAACGTAAAAATTAATGACAGATTTGAGTTATCTTAGATAATTCTGACTATTGTGAGGAAGTATATACTGGCTACGGTGTCTCAAAATGGACAAAAAGTACATTATTGTCGCTTTTTTCTTGTTTTTCAAGCGAAGGTTGAAGGGAGTATGCGAGCACACTCATTCGGTTCGCCTAGCTTGGTGCCAAATGAACTGAAGCATGCTGACGCCTTAAGAGTGAACCTATATGGCTACCTTTTGAACTTGAGATAGAAGTTGGCCCTTAACCATTAGGGAGATGAACAGAAAAAACATCTGACCCTATATCAGTTGTTAGGTTCCACTTCTACCTATCCTGTCTATTTACCTTCAGCCATGCAGTACCAAATTCAAGCCTCAAGATGGCAGTGTCATTTCAACCTATCCACCGTCTGTCCCTGTGGTGGGTGTTGCAGAGCTGCCTGCCATAATCCTCATAATCATGATTAATGGGCCCATTCAGAGGTAAGGAGCGCTGAGGATAACTTACTTTACAGTAGGCCTCAGACGGCCAGCCATGTGGGAAACTCGCAGAGCGCTTACAGCTCCATGAAGAGGGTAAATACCATAGTAGAGAGACGACAGAGGGAGAGAGAGGGATGGAGGGAGGAGTGTGCCCGCCTGTGCGTGTGTATATTTACAATGTATACAGTGTGGACCTGTGTGTGTGTGTCGTTAGGCCAAGGTAAGGCCCCTCCGGTCATAGCTCTTTCCTCTCACCTCCACCAATTAGCTCATCTGGTCTGACAGTGTGTGTGTGTGTATGTGTGTGAGGGGAGGGCGTGTGTTCACACAGCCCCAGGGATGCACTGATCAGAGGCGGCGCCTGTTCTTTCACTCTCCGCAGGTGCTAACATATTCATCACAGAGGTCCACTAAGACTCACTATGCTACCACTATTACTGTGCAAAGCCAAACTGTGTATCGGGGCAGTGTACACTACACACACACTGTTCTGATGCTCAATTATTTTATTTATTTTATTTAACCTTTATTTAACTAGGCAAGTCAGTTAAGAACAAATTCTTATTTACAATGACAGCCTACCAAAAGGCAAAAGGCCTCCTGCGGGGACGGGGGCTGGGATTAAATAAATATATATAAATATAGGACCAAACACACATCACAACAAGAGAGACAACACAACACTACATAAAGAGAGACCTAAGACAACACCATAGCATGGCAGCAACACACAACAACACAAGCAAGGTAGCAACCCAACATGAAAACAACATGGTAGCAACACAACATGGCAGCAGCACAACATGGTAGCAGCACAAGACATGGTACAAACATTATTGGGCACAGACAACAGCACAAAAGGGCAAGAAGATAGAGAATGATGATTGTGATCCGAGTTTGTGTTGTGTAGTACAGGCTTGACTGGATGGTGTAGTGTAGTGTAGTTCAGTGATGCATGCTATCCTATCAATCAGAACTCAATCAAATACCCAGACATTTCATCCCAGATGGCAGTTGAACGGAAATTAACTGATTGTCAGTGCATAGTTTAGATAATGGCATGGCCTCTGACTGTGGTTGATGTCCTGACTGGGAGGTGTAGTGTATAGTGTACTGAGGTTAGGGTTGGCAGGATGTTATAGTATAGTATAGTATAGTATAGTATAGTATAGTATAGTATAGTATAGTATAGTATAGTAGTGCAGTACTACTCACACTCCTTGGACATGCCCACTTCCAGGCATTTCTGCAGCCGGCAGTACTGGCAGCGGTTCCTGGTGACCTTGTTGATGATGCAGTTCTTCTCCCGGTGACACGTATACACCATGTTCTTCTGAATGCTCCTCCGAAAGAAGCCCTGAGGACAGAGGAAGGAAGAAAGTGAGCGAGGAGAGGGAGAGAGAGAAAAAGAAAGAGAGATGAGAAGAGATGGGAAGAAGAGAAAGACATTGTCAGTGAGTGTGGGGAGATTCAAGAACCTATAGATAACAATCCCCAGAGTGCTCCACAATGCACTACCAAACACTAAGCTCTTGAAAGACATAGCAATGAATAATCTGTAGGAGCAGAAATATTAACTCCTGTTGCCATCTCATGAGATCACCCATGTACCTTGGTAATGGCCCATTAGGACATTGAGAGATGCTTTTAGGACTTTAAGTAAGTCAAACCGGTTTGGGGATATGAAACACAGAGGCCAATGAGCCTCTAGCTACCTATCCATGACCTACTTTATATATTTAAATGTCCCAGCAAAAATAAATTCTGGGTCGGGGCCAACTGAAAATCATTACAGAGAGAGAACGTTGGTTTAAAATGCTTACAAGCGATCTCAGAACCAAAACAAAACCACTCTCCGCGGATCATTTTGTTTCAGCGGATATCTGAAACAAAATTAAAGGACAGGAGGGTGTCACATACACAAAATCCCCAAACCACGCGTCTCAAAGCTCCGAAACCTAAAAAAACATAACAATAGTTCACAAACAGTGCATCTACCATTCGAGGCATCTACCCCCTTTGTATATTCTGGCAAGAATCTGGCAAGGCAGATACTGTAGATGATACCGTCAGTATCAAGTACAGTGTGGGTAACTCTTCTAGTTATTTTCATTAGTCACTCAATGGGTTAATCACTGGTAATATTGATGGGCGGAGGAGCGATGGTGGGTCATATTGAATCATGGAGGAGAGGGGGTGGGTCATGTTTGGGTGGGCCCGGCTGGCAGGGGAGCGCCACAATTCCAGGAGGAGATTAGCTCTCTGGCCGACAGATGGACTAAAACCAATAATTTGTCCTTCCTGGATCATCGGCTATCCTTCGCTCTCCTCGTCCTCGTCCTCCCCTCCTGAGAGGAGAAATGGCAGGCTGACAGGTGGGGAGTGATCCTATTTGAAGGTGATCGAGAGGAGGAGGAGATGAACAGTATTACTACAGTACACTGCTATGTGTGTTTGATCCATCGATTAAAGTGTTATTGCAAAAACGTGGCACATTGTAAGGGACGGCAGCAACCACAAGAGGCCATCTCAATCTACGGACTTGAACCCCATTGAAAACCTGTGGTTTTAATTGAAGAGGGCGGTCCCATAAGTGCAGACAAAGGATATCATTGATCTGGAAAGATTATTTATTAAGGAATGGTCTAAGATCCCTCCCAATGTGTTCTGCAAACTCATAAAACATTTTTGAAAAAGGCGCAGTGCCGTTATCCTCATGAGTTATTGCCCTTATCCTCGTGAGGTATTGAAAGGTATTGAAAACAGGGGTGCCAATAATTTTGACCAATATCTTTTTGAGAAAAAATATGTTTTACTTGCTAAACAAAATCTCTTTCTATGAGCAATTGTATTATTTTCAAATGTTTTGGAGCATACAATATAGCTCAGTATTTATATGATTTTGCTCATCATTATCAAGGGTGCCAATAATTTGGGACCTGACTGTAACTGTGTGTGTGGTAACGGTTGATTGAGTGGGAAAGGTCTGAAACTTCACAGGAAAAGCATGAATCCTCTCGTACGTTACAAACTGTGCCTAGAGTAAAGCCAGACTTCCCACACTCCCACTGAGTGTGCAGGTGTCCTCGTGCGACCATCTGAAAATGTCCAGAGACTCTGCGTCTCCCGCTCGGCGTCTGCGACAGGCACATTCCTAAAGATGTGACTAACAAGGACAGCCAAAAACACTGCAACAACATCAGAGAGACGAGTAATGGTGGGGGTTTAAGATGCTAGTCTCTTTCGCATTAAAAAAGAGGGTTCATGCTGCGCACCAATGCCTCTGAGGCAAAAACATAAATATGAAGAGAGAGCATGCAAATGTTATGCTAAAGTGTTTATATATCTGGGAGAAAGACAGGGAACATGAGAGAGAGACTCCACTTCAACAACAAACGAGTCATCTCTAAGTAGCTTGGTCCGACCGTATCCCTCAACGCCCCCCCCAGGGTTGGGCTTTGTAGTTGGGCTAGTTAAGGCGATGCTAAATTGCTAACCCTCAACTTACCCCAGTCTCTGATGACTGGCCGTCTTTACATGAATATGCCTGTAGTGTTGAATTATTACGAATGCCAAGCTCACTCACCTCCTGTGAAGAAGACTAGGATAGAGGGGAGGCAGATGCTGAATTTTTGAAAGTTCTGCTCTCCCCGGGACGCCCGGCTGGGGGCAGTGACTAGCAGCTGGCGCTGGGGTAGCTACCACCCGGCAGGGATGTACACACGCACGCTCACGTGTACGCACAGCACCCAGTGAGTCAGTGAGTTTTAGCCAGTTTGTTTCTGATATAGCCAACATGAAGTCTTAGCCATGCTTTCACATCGCACACACACACACACACACACACACACACACACACAAACACACTCTACAGCTCTCCATCAGTAACTAGTATTCAGTCATTAGCCTATTTAATCAGGGACTATTAGACAACAAGGAGCAGTGTGAAGTTAAGAGACATATTAAAAGCTATTGAGGACGTGCAACCGGCAACTCCGTCAAGTGGGGCTTTTCTTCCCCCATAAAAGGGCAGGTTTTCTTTTTTTTTTGTTAACTTTTTCAAATCAAATGAAATTGTATTTGTCACATGCGCCAAAATACAACAGGTGTAGACCTTAGTGAAATGCTTACTTACAAGCCCTTAACCAACAATGCAGTTTTAAGAAAAATGAGTGTTAAGTAAAAAATTGATAAGTGGGGGGGGCAATGCAAATTGTCCGGGTAGCCATGTGATTAGCTGTTCAGGAGTCTTATGGCTTGGGGGTAGAAGCTGTTAAGAAGCCTTTTGGACCTAGACTTGGCGCTCCGGTACCGCTTGCCGTGCAGTAGCAGAGAGAACAGTCTATGATTAGGATGGCTGAAGTCTTTTTAGGACCTTCCTCTGACACCGCCTGGTATAGAGGTCCTGGATGGCAGGAAGCTTGGTCCCAGTGATGTACTGGGCCGTACGCACTACCCTCTGTAGTGCCTTGTGGTCGGAGGCCGAGCAGTTGCCATACCAGGCAGTGATGCAACCAGTCAGGATGCTCTCGATGGTGCAGCTGTATAACTTTTCTAAGTCTCTTTTAGAGGGCAGGTTAAGTTTCATTGAAGGCACACAGAGGCGAGACCTTGCCTCGTGCTAATGTGTTAAAACAAGACTCTGGGGCCTCCTGAGCGGCGCAGTGGTCTAAGGCACTGCATCGCAGTGCTAGCTTTGCCACTAGAGATCCTGGTTCAAGTCCAGGCTCTGTCGTAGCCGGCCGCGACCGGGAGAACCATGGGGCGGCGCACAATTGGCCCAGCGTCATCCAGGTTAGGGGAGGGTTTGGCCGGCGACTCCTGTGGCGGGCCGGGCGCAGTGCACGCTGACACGGTCGCCAGGTGTACAGTGTTTCCTCCGACACATTGGTGCGGCTGGCTTCCGGGTTAAGCGGGCATTGTGTCAAGAGGCAGTGCGGCTAGGTTGGGTTGTGTTTCGGAGGACGCGCAGCTCTCGACCTTCGCCTCTCCCGAGTCGGTACGGGAGTTGCAGCGATGGGACAAGACTGTAACTACCAATTGGATACCACGAAATTGGGGAGCAAAAAGGGGGCAATTTTTTTTTTTTTAAATGTATTAAATTTTAAAAAAACATAATAATGCTATACATTAAAAAAAGGACTGTGTGCTCCAGAAACTCCACTCATCTCTTTGTTTTCTCCTTCCGGTCATCTCTCCTCTCCTCCTCTCCGGTCCTTATGTCCTCTCTTTCTCATCTTTCCTGCTCTTCTTTCCTCCTCGCTCTCTTCCTAATCCCCCTTTTCTCATCTCTCATCTCCACTCTGGATGCAGTGACCCATCTTCCTTTGAGTGTCAACTGGGCTCACTCCTGCAGCACCTCTGTCCCTCCCTCCCTCCAGGCCAGGTGTTATCTTCCCTGGGCCCAGCCATGTGAGGCAAGCCTAATGGTCACCTGTCACCACCACAGCCAGTCATCCAGCCTCCCTCTCTGCCTGCCAGTCTCAGACCATCGCCCTGCCCTCAACCCCTCAACCACCATCCCCTTAAACCCTCAGCCCCATAGCCCTCAACCTCCATGCATTACAGATGAACAGCGAGTCCCCCAGCGCACCACTGCTTTCACAAGCTTACACAACCCCACATGCCTGTCTTATGAAACACAGTACTGCAGATAAGGCGGCCAGATACCACTTCAGAGTGCAGACGGTTGCCTAATTACAGGACAGTGTGGAAGTCAGTGTACCTGCTGCTTTCATAACACGTCTCACATAACCACTTGAAAGGCTCGCTAGGCCTGATCAATGGTGAGAGAAGGGGTGAAGGACGCATACACGGAGAGTGGGGATGATAAGTGTACACGTTGACACTTGCTGAATGAGGGTGCAGCTCTTATGCACTCTTACATTTACATTTACATTATTTAGCAGACGCTCTTATCCAGAGCGACTTACAGGAGCAATTAGGGTTAAGTGCCTTGCTCAAGGGCACAGACAGATTTTTCACCTAGTTGGCTCGGGGATTAGAACCAGCGACCTTTCGGTTACTGGCACAACGCTCTTAACCACTAAGCTACCTGCCGCCCCTCTTCTGCACCCACTTTAGATAACGACTTCATTTGGAGTTGGACAGATACAGCAGATACACACACTCAAACTAAAACCACTAAACGGAAGAAATTCTTCATATAGTTTATGAGAACTGTATAGCGCAATATTATTGAAGCATAGCCCACATCTGGCAGTCCCATCACGTATAGATAGCGTATAGGGCGGCAGGTAGCCTAGTGGTTAAGAGTGTCGGGACAGTAACCGAAAGGTCGCTGGTTTGAATCCCCGCTTCGACTGTTGCTGTGCCCTTGAGCAAGGCAGTTAACCCTCAACAACAACTGCTCCCCGGGCGCCGATGACATAGATGTCGATTAAGGCAGCCCCCCGCACCTCTCTGATTCAGAGATATATTTCAGTTGAATGCATTCAATTGTGCAACTGACTATCCCCCTTCCCTAGATATAGGAGGTCTGAATAAGCGATGGTCCAGTCCACTATTTTTAGGGCACCCCCAAATCCACCCCAACCGGTCTATATATATTATGAACTTTGGATAAAGTTCATGGGAAATGCAATGCATAGCATGCGTTTGAATTTTCAGGGGTGGCTTGGGGTGATGGCCCCTGGGACTGGTTACTCCCGTTCCAAACCAGGACAAGCAGGATATGTGTTAGAAATGTCAACATGGGCACCCCTATATGCATTGAGAACATTGGGCCAGCCCACCATTTACAGAACACCCCCCAGAATCAATGTACAATTTGAACTCTGGATCAAATAGAATGAAGTATAGCACAGAATAGAATGGAATATAGCATAGAATAGAATGGAATATAGCATAGAATAGAATGGAATATAGCACAGAATATAATGGAATATAGCACAGAATAGAATGGAATATAGCATAGAATAGAATATAGCATATAATAGAATGGAATATAGCACAGAATAGAATGGACTATAGCATAGAATAGAATGGAATATAGCATAGAATAGAATGGAATATAGCATATAATATAATATCGTTATTAGGTTAGGTGGTGTCTCACCTTGCAGCCTTCGCAGGCGCTGACTCCATAGTGGTATCCTGAGGACTTGTCCTGGCACACGAAGCAGGGCTTGTAGACCCGCGGGGGAGGAGGGGGCGACGGCGGGCTTGGCACTATCTCCTCTGAGCTGGTACTCTGCGTCTCTATAGCTGTGGGAGAGAGAAGAGGGGGAGACACACACTTAGTACGCACTACTTAATACACACACACACACAGTCAAAACAGACACACACACACTTCCTAACAACACATTCAGCGACAGAGACGACAAGGACAATATCTTGATAAGACAATATCTTGATAGGCCACTTTCGTATCTTGGACAAGAAAGACTACTCTGGGTATTGCTGAGAGAGTCTCTCTCAGAGCACTTGGCAAGAAATAGGCCTACACAGTGAATCAAATCAAGGCTGGAGCCGAAGAGAAAAGCAGGCCATCCTTGTTTACCGGTAACGTTGGGGGTTCCACATATCAATCGAGACAATGTCAGCAGAGGAGATCACATAAGGATGTCCTGAATGGCTGTATAAAGGAACTGGTTTACCCATCTGGGAAGGAACTTGACAGATAACAGTATTCTCTCTAGGCTGTGTGTGAATGAATGGTGCTTCTAGCGAGGAATAATGTTCTGTTGTATAAGATATACGAGTCCTGGTGTATATTGTCACCAGGCGAAATCGAGTGGTATCATCATGTTTTCACATAGAGAGAAAAGGGAAGGTGACAAAAGCTAAGGTCGAGGTGGACATTAAGAACCAGACACCCCAAGGCTGTCCACGTCGACTCTCTCTCTCTCTCTCTCTCTCTCTCTCTAAGATGCTAAAGACGGGCAAATTAACGAAGACAGTCTGTCCGGAGCCCTTGATATGATACCTAAGATTATTATTCTTGAGATAGATAGGCTATTAAAGGGCCAGGTGAGCAGCAGCACTCAGCTGTTAATCCAAGGGCATGGCATATGGGCTGTAGAATGTAAGTAAACAGCAGGCCTCTGGGAGGGTGGAGGTAGAAACATGCTATTGTTGGGTTGAAGTAACAGGCATGGTGGACTTTGCCCTTAATATCATCTGTGTGTTTCACAAAACCATTGTAATCACACACACACACACACACACGTCGGTCATACACTGTAGCACACACACACAAACAAATTGAACTGGAATTGTGACGTCTCGGTCTCGGAGCTGCCCAGAGGCCCGGGCGGCACTCGTGTGTAAATAAACAAACTATATTTAACTCAAGGCTCACGGGTTCACCAGGCTTGCAGTACAGCTGGGGACAGACTCCACGTGACGCAGCAGACAGCCGCTCTGGATGGAAACATCACTGTCTTGCGTGCACAGACGCAAACACACTTATGTCCATCATCCACATAATCTCCCTCTGTCACTCACAGCTTGCGCTCTCTTTGTAATGTGTCTGTGCATGTTTCTGCAGTGTGCATGCTCCCGAAAAACTATTGGAAAGAGTACATTCAGACCACCCAAATACACCAGGCTGATGCACACCAATATGCACACGCTCACCGCTAGAAAAACATTAAAGAAATGTTGTTAAAACCAACCCCAAATTCTCCCAATATCTCCCTTATCATGAGGCAAACATCCAGTATAGCCCCGAGGTTCAGATATCCTGATAGCAGTAACGCAGCTAACTGTAAAGACAACACCAATGAAGCTCACATTGCAGGGACCAACTGCAACACTAATCAGACCCAGGATATAAAGACAATCTAACCCCAGTCTCTGACTCAAAACAGGAAGAATGATGGAGTGAGTGGAAGTCTTTAAAAGTGGGTTACACTATGTAGGTTCCTACAGTATGGCTGATCCATTGGCTGCTGTCTTCAACAGACCAGCAGCATATTGTAACATTTTACATTTTTGTCATTTAGCAGACGCTCTTATCCAGAGCGACTTAGTGAGTGCATACATTATTAATTTTTTATTTTTCATACTGGCCCCCTGTGGGAATCGAACCCACCAACTGAGCTACATCCCTGCCGGCCATTCCCTCCCCTACCCTGTGCGCCGCCCCATGGGTCTCCCGGTCGCGGCCGGCTACGACAGAGCCTGGATTCGAACCAGGATCTCTAGTGGCACAGCTAGCACTGTGATGCAGTGCCTTAGACCACTGCGCCACTCGGGAGGCTACATGTGAGAATACTGTTCCACTATTACTTTGGCCTCTTAGTGCTTTAGCATTAGGGGACAAACTGAAGCTTATTTAGCCCATGTGGCTAGCTTGCTACTGTACAACCTAGGGTGGTCTCCTCATCATTTTGAACTCGTTACCTGTATAAAAGACAACTGTCCACACACTCAATCAAACAGACTCCAACCTCTCCACAATGGCCAAGACCAGAGAGCTGTGTAAGGACATCAGGGATAAAATTGTAGACCTGCACAAGGCTGGGATGGGCTACAGGACAATAGGCAAGCAGCTTGGTGAGATGGCAACAACTGTTGGCGCAATTATTAGAAAATGGAAGAAGTTCAAGATGATGGTCAATCACCCTCGGTCTGGGGCTCCATGCAAGATCTCACCTCGTGGGGCATCAATGATCATGAGGAAGGTGAGGGATCAGCCCAGAACTACACGGCAGGACCTGGTCAATGACCTGAAGAGAGCTGGGACCACAGTCTCAAAGAAAACCATTAGTAACACACTACGCCGTCATGGATTAAAATCCTGCAGCGCACGCAAGGTCCCCCTGCTCAAGCCAGCGCATGTCCAGGCCTGTCTGAAGTTTGCCAATGACCATCTGGATGATCCAGAGGAAGAATGGGAGAAGGTCATGTGGTCTGATGAGACAAAAATAGAGCTTTTTGATCTAAACTCCACTCGCCGTGTTTGGAGGAAGAAGAAGGATGAGTACAACCCCAAGAACACCATCCCAACCGTGAACCATGGAGGTGGAAACATCATTCTTTGGGGATGCTTTTCTGCAAAGGGGACAGGACGACTGCACCGTATTGAGGGGAGGATGGATGGGGCCATGTATCGCGAGATCTTGGCCAACAACCTCCTTCCCTCAGTAAGAGCATTGAAGATGGGGTCGTGGCTGGGTCTTCCAGCATGACAACGACCCGAAACACACAGCCAGGGCAACTAAGGAGTGGCTCCGTAAGAAGCATCTCAAGGTCCTGGAGTGGCCTAGCCAGTCTCCAGACCTGAACCCAATAGAACATCTTTGGAGGGAGCTGAAAGTCCGTATTGCCCAGCGACAGCCCCGAAACCTGAAGGATCTGGAGAAGGTCTGTATGGAGGAGTGGGCCAAAATCCCTGCTGCAGTGTGTGCAAACCTGGTCAAGACCTACAGGAAACGTATGATCTCTGTAATTGCAAACAAAGGTTTCTGTACCAAATATTAAGTTCTGCTTTTCTGATGTATCAAATACTTATGTCATGCAATAAAATGCAAATTAATTACTTAAAAATCATACAATTTTCAGATTCCGTCTCTCACAGTTGAAGTGTACCTATGATAAAAATTACAGACCTCTACATGCTTTGTAAGTAGGGAAACCTGCAAAATCGGCAGTGTATCAAATACTTGTTCTCCCCACTGTATGTGCCCCCATTGCACTCACTTGGTTATTTTAAAAGGCCTTTTTATTGTCATTGGAAAATTATCCAAAAAATGACTAGGGTTCAAAGCCTAAGGGATACAGGCGTACTGAAATATAGGCTAACTACTAAAGGATGCACCCAATACAGAAGCACCTGTATGGCCAAAAGCGAGTCTGCATGAAGAAAAGTAAAAAGGTTCTATATAAAGTATAGCTAAAGTTAAATGCATTCAGTTGTACAACTGACTAGGTATCCCCCTTTCCCCTAAATATAAGCCCTCCTGGGCAAGACTGGAGGCACAGTGACTGTTTACTGCAGTCTTACTCACTGCAGCTCACATGGCCCTCCACCATGGCCCTGAAAGAGAAGGAGTGAGACGGAGAGAGAATGAGAGAGTGAACGAGTGATAGAGGGGCAGAGCAGGAAAAACGTAATGTTATGTATACCTACCGCTCTGATACACCAGTTTCTAGTGCTTCATTCTGTAAGCTCACCCAAATGAAATACAGTATTAACCTTGTTATGTATTTATTTAATGTACCCAGAGGACAAGCTTAGAGAAAAGTCAAAATACAGTAAACACTGCATTAATGAAATAGGGTCCGCTATTAGGGGGGACACAAGAAGAAGTGAGCGGGCTCAGGGTGTGGTAATCGCTCCGAGCTCAGAGACTCTTCTTCCCATCAGTATGTGGATCAGGGAACAGGTCACATGCTAGTAAACAAAACTTCCCCATATATCAGCTAGATAGTAATAAATGTCTCAGGGGCAGTTAAAGAGAGATGCACTCAAAGCACCCTCTTTTTCATTTGGGGTGGGATGAAGGGTTGAGGAAAGATGGAGGGATGTAGAGGGAAATATTTCGCTTTCATTGCCCTTTGGTGTGGTCATCAGCGTTCAGTCTTTGCTGATGCCATTGGCCCTGGCTGGCAGTCATTGCGCTCATGTCAAACTAATTAAACCTCTCTTTACGTAACGCACCACATTTTCTCTCATTAGCAAAAACCCATTCACCCTTTCCCTTCATATTACAACCCTGCATTATTACCAGGTCCACAGACCTATTCACCCCTACTCAAGCTGCCTTCATTAGACGTATGCAACTATGCATACAAACAAACACACACACACACACACACACACACACACACACACACACACACACACACACACACATACACGTACAGTACATAAGCGCACAACAGCCCTTCAGCTATCCACTGAGCCCCCCTGCCACACAGACCTACACAGGCACGCGCACACACACTAACTGTCCTAATGAGAGCACTTTTTTTTTTAAATGGACACAATCTGGGACACAGGACAAGAGTCTGCGAGGGGACTGGTTACTGTAATTAAACACAAATGGCCCAGTTCTGGAGCGCAGAGCTGGGGCATTGAACAGAACAATGGTGGCCCTGTGGGATGGAGGGGCTGACTCAGAAGACCGAGCCCACAGGGCCTGCTGCTACGGCTGCACACCAGCTCTACCACAGCAGTCAATAGAGCACCTCTGGGCAGTGCTACAGCCATTGGTCTGTCTGTTGTTCCCTAGCACTGATAAGGCTAGCTCGCCACTGTAGACACCATGACAGAGAGGCTAGCTTCGCTATACTGTATAAAGGCCCAGCTAGGCTGTCCCTAGTCCTGTAAATACAGTACTTCATTGGAGTGGCAGTGGGTTGATGAACCGTCTATGATAAGAGCTGTACTGAAGGGGGTAAAGGACAATGTTAATGCATCATCTATAGAGATATCGTCTAGATGGAAGTGGATCTAGCCGAGCTGCTCTATCGGAATCACCTCGACCTCAGTGAACCTCCTAGTCTCTATGACCAGTATGACCATAATTAGTGCGGAGCGACTAGTCAAAATTTCAGTTTATTTTAGTTTTTTAAATAACAGCTGTTCTCATTGGTTCTTGCACGGGCAAGCCTGTAGGGCCAGCAGACAGACACAGAGAGGAAGAGAGGGACAGAAATTCACACAGGACGTGACGCGAACGAGAAGGATAGAAAGCAGTTGCTTAGGTTTCTCTACCTGACAATGCATCTAATTGATAGTTGTTGTTCAGCAGTAATAAAAGTATGCCTTATGTACTTTTTTTTGTTATTGTTGTATTTTACCCCCTTTTTCTCCCCAATTTCGTGGTATCCAATTGGTAGTTACAGTCTTGTCCTATCGCTGCAACTCCCGTACGGACACGGGAGAGGCGAAGGTCGAGAGTGGTGCATCCTCCGAAACACAACCCAACCGAGCCGCACTGCTTCTTGACACAGTGCCCGCTTAACCTGGAAGCCAGCCGCACCAATGTGTTAGAGGAAACACTGTACACCTGGCGACCGTGTCAACGTGCACTGCGCCCGGCCCGCCACAGGAGTCGCTAGTGCGCGATGGGACAAGAACAGTGCGCGATGGGACAAGAACATCCCTGCCGCCCCATGGGTCTCCCGGTCGCGGCCTATGACAGAGCCTGGACTCGAACCAGGATCTCTAGTGGCACAGCCTTAGACCACTGCGCCACTCGGGAGGCCTTCCTTATGTGCTTTGAAGAACTACTGAAGTAGTGATTTCGTCAGACAGTAGGCAGCAAGCCAGCTAGACCAGGGTTTTCCTAAACTCGGTCATGGGGCCCCCCCTGGGTGAATGTTTAGGTTTTTGCCCTAGCACTACACAGCTGATTCAAATGATTAAAGCTTGATGATGAGTGGGTTATTTGAATCAGCTGTGTAGTGTGATAGGGCAAAAACCAAAACATGCACCCAGGGGGGGGCCCCTGGACCGTGTTTGGGAAACCCTGAGCTAGACTACTAGCCTAAATGGGATAACTCTTTGGGAAGCACCGTCATAGATGGCTGGCTGACTGCTACTGCCTGAACAGAGATGAGATGATGACTTGGAATAAGTCAAATAAAAATATTTATATATACACACACACAACTGAAATATGTTATTAAAGTAATGTGAATAAAGGATGGTTTATTAATAAGTGATAAGCAGTAATGGGCAATCACTACCATCATTGGGTTTTTATTAATGAAATAATAAAGTCATCATCATACTAAAAACAAATCTGTAATATACACAACCAAAATATTTTATTTAAGTAAAGTAATGTGAATAAATGATAGTTAGAGCCTAATGGGAAGTTAACTCAATTGTTTTATTCTGTGTTGTTACAGCATTCAACCCACATAATGCATTTATTGTAAAAAAATATATATAACATTTAAAAGTTATTATTTTTTTTAAACCGGACCTACCTCAAAAAGCATGAATCGCTCAGCACTAACCATGATACATCTCTCTCTCTGGTTTCTCAGAATGCCCTTTGATGTTCACATTCCCAGACAAACATTCAAAAACACAGTGTGTGTTGTGTTTGTCGGCAGCCAAAACATGTTAATGGGTTAACTTAATGTGCTTACACGGCAGCAGCACCCAAAGCACCAGCGATTTCATTAGCTCGAGTGTTGAGCGTTCACAATGTCACTCTTCAGATTCACAAGTACACTCCATTGTGATCACATTAGACATCTTTTCAGTACTCAGTTACACTGTAGATTAGGCCGAACAGCAGGACAAAGAGATAATTCAAAGAAGAGGCATTTCATCTAATAATCACAAAAACAATAGGCTATATCAAAAGTTCTGACAATAAATTGAAACTAGCCTGATAACCAGTCAGTTTAACTCCTCTGTCATTGGCTAGAGGAGAAACAGACTGACACCCAGACTGTATAAAGACAACCATACAGAAAACCCTACTGGCCATCTTGTAAAGTTGGGCCTGAGTGGCTCAAAGCAGGCCTCATTTGTTGTCCTATTCCTGGTCTGTGTAAGGTTCAGGTCTGGGTTATAGGCTAGGGAGATTTGATTAACATCATCCCCATGGGTGATTGGGCCCAGCTGTGAAGCATATTAATGAGATTTCAGCATTATTAGGGGGAATGGTAACTACATTAGCCAACAGGCTGGCGGGGCTAGCAGTCGTCAGGTGGGGTGAGGGGGAATTCACGGGGTCTTCCAGTGTACTGTCCTTTACGACCAGTCACAGGCTTCTGTGTTTCCTATTAGATTAGACCCCCGACACACACACACAGCAGGCTGTCGTCACTAAGAACCATTTGTCTCTCTGTTCGGTCTCCAGACACTACTCTAGTCCAGACCACCAGACTACTAGGCTATGCCACAGGCTGGCAGACACAGACGAGACATATTAGGGATGCTTTGAAGTCTGACCAAAATAATGAACTGACAACATGATTGAGGGATGGAAAGTGTCTCGTCTATAGCCAAGCGGCATATAGTTTTAGTCAAAAGTATCATAGGTCTCAAGAGACCAGACATGCTTCACATTTAGAGACCTTTGATGTGCAGTCAATTACTGTATGGTTTAGAGGAGGAAATCACAGAGGGGCCTAAGATGGATGACAAAAGATTTCTGTGTCAGAAATGTGGGTAAGCAGGGAAGACGAACACAGGAGCCTGCATTGTCAGCGTTCTACTAACTGCTAGGGGGGAAATACGTCCATTTTCTACCTCACAGGGAAATCCTGCCATTCAACAGCACAACTTGATGCCAGTTCCCAAACAACTAATAGATCAATATCATCTCAACACACAGACACACACGGACGGACGAAGGCACGGACGAACAGACGAGCCATTTAAGATACTCTTCGAAGAGGTAGGGTTTCAGATGTTTTTGGAAGATGGGCAGGGACTCTGCTGTCCTAGCTTCAGTGGGAAGCTGTTTCCACAAGCAGGGAGCCCAGCCAACAGCGAGTTGCAGTAGTCCAGACGGGAGATGACAAGTGCCTGGATTAGGACCTGCGCCACTTCCTGTGTGAGGTAGGGTTGTACTCTACGGATGCTCCCTGCAGGAGCGAGTCCCTGCTTTGATGTTAGCAGAGAATGACAGGGTTTTGTCCAGGGTCACGCCAAGGTTCTTTGCACTCTGGGAGGGGGACACCGTGCAGTTGTCAACCGTGATGGACAGGTCTTGGAGAGGGCAAGTCTTCCCCGGGAGGAAGAGCAGCTCCGGCTTGTCAAGGATGAGCGTGAGGTGGTGGGCCGACATCCAAGCTGAGATATCTGCCAGGCACGCAGAGATGCGTGTCGCCACTTGGGTGTCAGAAGGGTGGAAGAAAATAAGTAGTTGAGTGTCATCCGCATAGGAATGATAGGAGAGACCATGTGAGGATATGATGGAGCCGAGTGACAGTGTATAGAGAGAAGAGAAGAGGAGGGGGTCTAGAACTGAGCCTTGGGGGACACTAGTAGTAAGAGTATGTGGTGCAGACAGAGATCCTCTCTATGTCACCTGGTAGGAGCGGCCTGCCAGGTAGGTTGCAATCCAAGAGTGTGCAGAGCCTGAGACGCCCAGCCCTGAGAGGGTGGAGAGGAGGATCTGATTGTTTACGGTGTCGAAGGCAGTGGATAGATCTAGGAGGATGAGAACAGAGGAGAGAGAGTCAGCTTTGGCAGTGTGGAAAGCCTTCTTAACACAGAGAAGAGCAGTCTTGAAGCCTGACTGGTTAGGGTCAAGAAGATCGTTCTGAGAGAGAAAGCGAGAGAGTTGGTCAGAGACAGTACACGCAAGTGTTTTGGATAGAGAAGAAAGAAGGGATACCGGTCTGTCGTTTTTTTTCATCAGAGGGGTTGAGTGTTGGTTTCTTGAGGAGGGGAGCAACTCGGGCAATTTTGAAATCAGATTGGACGCAGCCAGTGGTCAGGGATGAGTTCTCCAAAGATGGTCTGGAGAAGGGAGGAGGGGTTGGGGTCGAGCGGGGAGGTTGTCGGGCAGCCGGACCTCACTACAGTCGTGGTCAAAAGTTTTGAGAATGACACAAATATTAATTTTCACAAAGTCTGCTGCCTCAGTTTTGATGATGGCAATTTGCATATACTCCAGAATCTTATGAAGAGTGATCAGATAAATTGCAAAGTCCCTATTTGCCATGAAAATGAATCCCAAAAAAACATTTCCACTGCATTTCAGCCCTGCCACAAAAGGACCAGCTGACATCATGTCAGTGATTCTCTCGTTAACACAGGTGACTATTGACGAGGACAAGGCTGGAGATCATGGAAGCTTTAAAAGGAGGGTGGTGCTTGAAATCATTGTTCTTCCTTTGTTAACCATGGTTACCTGCAAGGAAACACGTGCCGTCATCATTGCTTTGCACAGAAAGGGCTTCACAGTCAAGAATATTGCTGCTAGTAAGATTGCACCTAAATCAACCAATTATCGGATCATCAAGAACTTCAAGGAGAGAGGTTCAATTGTTGTGAAGAAGGCTTCAGGGCGCCCAAGAAAGTCCAGCAAGTGCCAGGACCGTCTCCTAAAGTTGATTCAGCTGCGGGATCGGGGCACCACCAGTGCAGAGCTTGATCAGGAATGGCAGCAGGCAGGTGTGAGTGCATCTGTACGCACAGTGAGGCAAATACTTTTGGAGGATGGCCTGGTGTCAAGAAGGGCAGCGAGGAAGCCACTTCTCTCCACGAAAAACATCAGGGACAGACTGATATTCTGCAAAAGGTACAGGGATTGGACTGCTGAGGACTGGGGTAAAGTCATTTTCTCTGATGAATCCCCTTTCCGATTGTTTGGGGCATCCGGAAAAAAGCTTGTCCGGAGAAGACAAGGTGAGCGCTACCATCAGTCCTGTGTCGTGCCAACAGTAAAGCATCCTGAGACCATTCATGTGTGGGGTTGCTTCTCAGCCAAGGGAGTGGGCTCACTCACAATTTTGCCTAAGCCATGAATAAAGAATGGTACCAACACATCCTCCGAGAGCAACTTCTCCCAACCATCCAAGAACAGTTTGATGACGAACAATGCCATTTCCAGCATGATGGAGCACCTTGCCATAAGGCAAAAGTGATAACTAAGTGGCTCCATGGCCAGGAAACTCCCCAGACCTTAATCCCATTGAGAACTTGTGGTCAATCCTCAAGAGACGGGTGGACTAACACAAACCCACAAATTCTGACAAACTCCAAGCATTGATTATGCAAGAATGGGCTGCCATCAGTCAGGATGTGGCCCAGAAGTTAATTGACAGCATGCCAGGGCGGATTGCAGAGGTCTTGAAAAAGAAGGGTCAACACTGCAAATATTGACTCTTTGCATAAGCTTAATGTAATTGTCAATAAAAGCCTTTGACACTTAAGGAATGCTTGTAATTATACTTTAGTATACCATAGTAACATCTGACAAAAATATCTAAAAAACACTGAAGCAGCAAACTTTGTGAAGACCAATACTTGTGTCATTCTCAAAACTTTTGACCACAACTGTAGCTGCAGGATCTGGAGGATCTGGAGAGAGGGAGGGGAGAAAGAAGTCAAGGCGTAGGGTAGTTCTGTGTGAGTGGGACCAGTGGACTCAATAGGCTGTGCGGATGTTGTCAACCTTCTTTTCAAAAGTGGTTGACAAAGTTGTCTGCAGAGAGGGAGGAGGTGGAGGATTATGGAGGGAGGATAAGGTTGAAAAGAGTTTCCTAAGGTTAGAGGCAGAAACTTGAAATTTAGAGTGATAGAAAGAGGCTTTAGCATCGGCTACTGAGGAAGAGAAGGTAGAGAGGAGGGAGGGAAAGGATGATAGGTCCTCCAGACGTTTAGTTTTCCTCCATGTTCGTTCAGCTGCCCTCAGCCCTGTTCTGTAAGCTCGCAATGAGTCACTCAGCCACGGAGGGGAGGGCCGAGCCAGCTGGGAGGAAAGGGGACAGTGCAAGTCATAGGACGTGGATAGGGAGGATAGTAGGGTCGAAGAGGCAGAGTCAGGAGACAGGAGGGAGAAGGATTTAGCAGAAGGGAGAAATTATAGGATAGAAGAGGAGAGAGTAGTAGGAGAGAAAGAGAGCGAAGATTGCGACCGCGCATGACCATCTGGGTAGGGGCTGAGTGGCTAGGGTTGGAGGAGAGGGAGACAGAAAAGGAAACCCAGTAGTGATCAGAGACCTGGAGCGGGGTTGCCGTGAGATTAGTAGGCAAACAGCCTCTAGTAAAGATGAGGTCAAGCGTGCTACCTGCCTTGTGAGTGGGAGGAGACTGGGAAAGGGTGAGGTCAAAAGAGGCAAGGAAGGGAAACAAAGAGTTGGAAAGAAAGAGTTGGAAAGAAATTCATTGAAGGCAGACATCGGGAGGTTGAAGTTGCCCAGTAAGAAGAGCGGTGAGCCATTGTCAGGAAATGAGCTCATCAAGGTGTCAAGCTCATTGAGGAACTCTCTAAGGGCACCTGGTGGGCAATAGATGACACAATGTTAAGCTTGAGTGGGCAAGTGACAGCGACAGCATGGAATTCAAATGAGGAGATGGAAAGGTGAGTGTGGGATAAGAGAGAAATTAGAAGCCCTGTGCCATCACCGGGACGACCAGATGCTCTCGGACTATGAGACCCAGTTCTTCCACCTCTCCTTTTCTCTCCTCTCCCCCTTCTCTCCGACCCGGTCTACCTGTGCGCCCCTGCTGTGGCTGGCATTCTCTCGCCTCCCGTCTCTTCTATTCACGGTCTGAAAGTATTCTCTTCCTCTTCTGTCCTTCTCTTTCAGCCAGAAAATATCTCCGATCTACATTCTCTCCTCTCGCTCTACCAGCAAATATGTCTACCTTCCTCCTCAGCTTTCTTTCCTCACTTTGCATGGCTGTATGTGTGTGTATACCTGCGTGAGTGGTGCATGCATGTGTGTTTGCGTGCTTGAGGATTACCAGTGAGTGCCCCCCTGCCTGGTAGCACCCCACAAAGCAGCTGCTTGTCTGCGGTGAATCTGGCTCCCTGTCCATCTCAGCCACATGTGCTCCGGTGATGAGGAGGAGCGAGCGGGCCCCGTCAGTCAACATGAGGCTCACGCCACTCTAACCGGGTTAAATGGGAACCGACATACCAGATTTATACAACCGCCACTGCCCCCCCTCCCAGACCCACCAACCACAGTTTACCAGCTCCCAGATGACCGGCCCCGCCTCCCAGACCCACCAACCACAGCCCTACCAGCTCCCAGATGACCCGCCCCCGCTTCCCAGACCCACCAACCACAGCCCTACCAGCTCCCAAATGACCCGCCCCCACCTCCCAGACCCAACAACCACAGCCCTACCAGCTCCCAGATGACCCGCCCCCAGCCAGATTGGAAGGGGATTATTTGTTTTTAGATCAGATCAAACTTCAGACCTTAATCCTGTTTTAATACGATTGGTTGGGAGAGTGAGAAATTAGGTCCTATCGCTTTTGGTCTGGGCACTATTAGATTGCAATGGGGGGAAAATATACTGAGTGGACAGCTTTCAGTTTCTCAGTAATGCATCGACTCTAAAAAACTATTATTGCCTACATTAATTTACTTCACCCTACATGCAGTGATGAATAGTGCTTTGCATTGGTTCGCAATAACTCGCCAATCTTTACACAAGTGCCACATCGTAAGTCAAACACACAGTCAAACCCGCACGCACCCCTTGATGGACGATGGCCCCTTGATGGACGAGGGCCCCAGGAGAAGCAGACGTGTATGGGGCATGTAAGAGAGGCCCCATTCTTGCCTGGGCCAGGATTGCTCCTCTTAGGCAGGAAATGGCAGTGTTTGTGTAGGGCCTGAATTGGGGCAAACGCGGCAGGCTCCGTATTAGGAGGATAATTTATGTTGCCTTTACACGTGAGTGAAGTGGGAGGGGGTGTGTGGCGTGAGCTGTTTCTTATCTACCAGGTCTGGTTTGAATCAGCCAAGGGTTTCGGAGACTCTGACCCCGCTTATGTTCCCCTTTATGTTACCAGTCCCCTTCTCAGGGGCCCAAGATAACTTCCCGTCACTGGCAGGATTGCAATAATGCACATGGTTTCACTATCAGCCTATCACTTGGTGGTGAAAAGGCAAATGGAGGAGACTGACCATATATGGCCAGACTGGGAAAGAAGAAGAGGATAGGAGAGAAGATGGTAAAGGTGAGGCCACTTGGGGGTGGGGAGAGAGAGAGAGAGAGAGAGAGAGAGAGTGAGAGTGAGAGTGAGAGTATCTTAGGCATCCTAAATTAAGTATTCATCGGATCTGACGGTACGATAGCCTTGTCTAGTCTACCACAGCTGAGATACCCTTCAGCTGTAAGAACAGCTTTTGAATCGTTCTAGATTTGGATCTGAACACATCAACAAAACAGTCTACAATCCATTGACCCAGATTAGAAGAGTTCGACAGATAGCTTCGATGTTGCAATTGCCGTGTTGTCTACCACATCTGAAGATTAAGCTGTAAGAACAGCTTTTGAGTTGTTATAGAACCATTTTCGGAGCTGAATACATCAATTTAGCTAACAGTCTTCTACAGTTCATTGAACCAGATTAAAGGGGGTCAACATAGCTGAGGCCTACTATTCAGTGTGGGCAAACAACATTCTCTGGCAGAATAACTTTATATATACACTGAACAAAAATATAAACGCAACATGTAAAGTGTTGGTCCCATGTTTCATGAGCTGAAATAAAAGATCCCAAAAATGTTCCATACACACAAAAGGCTTATTTCTCTCATTTTGTGCGCTCATTTGTTTACATCCCTGTTAGTGAGCATTTCTCCTTTGCCAACATAATCCATCCACCTGACAGGTGTGGCATATCAAGAAGCTGATTAAACAGCATGATCTTTACACAGGTGCACCTTGTGCTGGTGACCATAAAAGGCCACCCTAAAATGTGTTTTGTCACACAACACAATGCCACGGATGTCTCAAGTTTTGAGAGAGCGTGCAATTGGCATGCTGACTGCAGGAATGTCCACCAGAGCTGTTGCCAGATAATTGAATGCTCATTTCTCTACCATAAGCCGCCTCCAACGTCGTTTTAGAGAATTTGGCAGTATGTCCAACCGGCCACAAAACAGCAACCACTTGTAACCACGCCAGACCAGGACCTCCACATCCGGCTTCTTCACCAGCGGGATCGTCTGAGACCAGCCACCCGGACAGTTAATGAAACTGTGAATTTGCACAACCGAAGAATTTCTGCACAAGGTTTCAGAAACCGTCTCAGGGAAGCTCATCTGCGTGCTCGTTGTCCTCACCAGAGTCTTCACCGGACTGCAGTTTGGCGTCGGAAACGACTTCAGTGGGCAAATGCTCACCTTCGATGGCCACTGGCACGCTGGAGAAGTGTTCAAGGATTAATCCCAGTTTAAACTGTACCGGGCAGATGGCAGACAGCGTGTGTGGCGTTGTGTGGGCGAGAGGTTTGCTGATGTCAACATTGTGAACAGAGTGCCCCACGGTGGCGGTGGAGTTATGGTATGGACAACGAATACATTTGCATTTTATCGATGTCAATTTGAAAGCACAGAGATACCGTGACGAGGCCCATTTTTCGTGTCATCACCGCCATCACCTCATGTTTCAGCATGATAATGTACGGTCCCATGTCGCAAGGATCGAAAGCGTGTACGACTGAGTGTTCCAGTTCCATTTACATTTACATTTTAGTCATTTAGCAGACGCTCTTATCCAGAGCGACTTACAGGAGCAATTAGGGTTAAGTGCCTTGCTCAAGGGCACATCGACAGATTTTTCACCTAGTCGGCTCGGGGATTAGAACCAGCGACCTTTCGGTTACTGGCACAACGCTCTTACCCACTAAGCTACCTGCCGCCCCAGTTCCCGCCAATATCCAGCAACTTCGCACAGCCATTGAAGAGGAGTGGGACAACATTCCACAGGCCACAATCAACAGCCTGATCAACTCTATGCAAAGGAGATCTGTCGCGCTGCATGAGGCAAATGGTGGTCACACCAGATACTGACTGGTTTTCTGATCCACGCCCCTACTGTATCTGTGACTAACAGATGCATATCTGTATTCCCAGTCATGTGTAATCCATAGATTAGGGCCTAATGAATTTATTACAATTGACTGATTTCCTTATATGAACTGTAACTGTAAAATCTTTGAAATTGTTGCATGTTGCGTTTATATTTTTGTTCAGTGTAGTAACTCAATCCAACAGCTGCGTATAGCTGCTGATTGACGTCGGGGTCATGTGTGCTGACACCTGCCCGGGGTGATAAGAGACATGAGACATGAGCTGATGGGACAACATGGTGACAACAGCAACCCAGAGGCTGAGTGAGGGGGAAAAGGGCAGCCGTACCATGGGATGCCAGGGCATGGAGACTCTTGCCCTTCACACATGATGCTGTCCAGTGTTGGTGCAACTTAGACTGAGTCAGAATGAGTCTCTATAGGAGCCATTAACATCCACTTTGCAGTGACACAGGCAGCGTCCCAAATTGCACCCTATTCCCTATATAGTGCGCTACTTTTTGGTCCTGTGTGGCTCAGTTGGTAGAGCATGGCGCTTGCAATGCCAGGGTTGTGGGTTCGATTCCCACGGGGGACCAGTATGAAAATGTATGCACTCACTACTGTAAGTCGCTCTGGATAAGAGCATCTGCTAAATGACAAAAATGTCAAATGTAAATCAGAGCCATATGGGCCCTGGTCAAAAGTAGTGCACAAGAAACGGAATAGGGTGTCATTTGGGACGCAGGCACAGGCTCAAACCATGGAGCGGAGTGCAAGGAGAGGGATGGGGGAAATCATGATGATCTGAACCATGTTATTATCTTTCTATTTCTCTCTCTGCATTGTTGGGAAGGGCCCATAAGTAAGCATTTCACTGCTAGTCTACACTAGGGTTGAGCGGTATCCAGATTTTCATATCCTCATACCGTCCTTCTCTCACACCGGGATTTACAGTATTACCAGCTTAGTCCACAAGGGGGCGCCAATAAAAAGCTACAAAGCCCATTGGTGTCTATTAACAGAATGCTAACAAAATTAGCACAACTAATAGCGAATTTCCATGGAGGCTGCTAGCTACATATGCTAACGAGCGCAAACGAAAATAAACTAATGCGAAGACAGGCAATCCAGCTCATAAAGTTATACATATATAGGTAGGAGCTACCGAATGTCATTTTTGGTGAGTTTGGACATTTACAAGCGAACGTGAACGAGAGACATTGTGCAAATGAACAAAGTTGACGCATGCTTGTCTGAAGGAAGAACAGTACTGGAGTCTGGGAGTCGCTAGGGCAACGGGCCTGCCTGCTCTGCTCAGAGAAGATAGGGGATAGGGGATGAGCAGATGGCCCAGAACGAAAGGAGAAAAAACGCAAGGAAATCAAGTTGCTGTGGCAGCTGTACAGATAACTCATCCAAAGGGATTTGACTTCTCAAACACGGCAGAAGGCTAACACAATATGATGCCCTGTGACCTTATCTAAGTAAGTGGCTGAATTAATAACTAGCAAGTTAAACTGAGGGATCGCTCTAACGCAGTATTCTTAGTTTTTCACGCAGGAAAAAATATATAAAATGCATAAGAAATATCTTGCTGCGTTTTGTAAACACAGATCTAAAATGCTTCTTATTGTAATTTCTGCTCAGCATCAAACTAATTTTGTGCTTCAGTTGCACTTCTCTACAATGAAATGTAGCTACATTCTATGATAAACATTAGAAATATGCTGGCCATGCATAATTTTTTGCAACAAAAGACCTTGCTTTTTCATTGTAAGCTCATTTACTTGGGTGGCTGCCAGCCACTTCTGTTGTCGTCTGACGACAATGAAGCTATCTTCTGCCGAAAGTTTTGCACTAAATTTATTTTCTGTGAAGGAAAACTATAGCTGCAGGTCCCTGATCCCTGAATTGAAGCAAAAAAACAAAACACTATTGCCTTCCAATATAAAACGCGACCCCTTTCAATACACAGCTGGACTCACCTGCTCCCGCTTTCTCCCATTCTGCTATTTACAAACAACATATGACTGGGTCAACTCCATGTATAATAATGTGACAGGTGAAATGAATAATGGCATCTGCTTTATCTCCTAACATATTGCACAACTGGACTGCAGGTATTTACTTAAAAAGTAAATTGTTTCAACGGTATTGAAAAACCACCCTGTTGCTCTTTCCAAATACCCCAGTATATGGTATATACCGTATACAGCCCAGGACTAGACTACACCTGTTGTTTACGAAGCATGTGACAAATAACATTTTATTTGATACTGTTGGGCAAAAAAAAGTTAAATGTGTTTACTTACGCTTACCCTCCACTACACCACTGGTGTTCCCACAGGGGGTATGAAAAAATAAATAATGTATGCACTAACTAACTAAGTCGCTCTGGATAAGAGCGTCTGCTAAATGACTAAAATGTAAACATTTAAAATGTGTGTATGCGTGTGTATGTGTGTGTGTGTGTTTGCACAACTACAGCCTCTTTTGGCAACTCCCTGGCCTTTACCGCCTCATACCTCGTGACACACTTCTGCTGTGGATAGCCTAGCCCTAGCCAGTGTCATGGGACAGCGATGCTGCCCACACCAATGATCATCATGCACAATTGTGAATTAGGCTGATGTCTTATCAAACCAGCTTTTAAATGAGAACTGTGTCAAGTGTGAAAGTGCTGCATCAAACATTGAGATGATCCCTCCTTATAAAAGATGTGTTAACTGGATGAATTATGTAAGAGTGTGTCTCTCTCTCTCACACGCTCTCTCTTTGATGTGCAGCTGCAGACACACAAGGCCTGTGCCAGCGGACATGGGGCATGGCGGGGCATGGCAATGCAATGCTGCCAAGGTTAAGTCTGGAGATGCCCTCAGAGTGGTGGCACTGGCGCCATATTCTTCAGTCTGTACTGTACACTAGCAAACAGCTAAACACATCCCCACTCCAAAGTTCTCACTCTTCTAAAGTAAACAAAAAAGGTACTAAAGATTAGGACAGCACAGTCGTTATTAAAGATTTTGCCTAATCATATGAATAAAACCCTCTAAGGATTTACTATGCCATGTTTGTACGCTAGCATCCTTCAGTTACATTTGAGTAATTTAGCAGATGCTGTTATCCAGAGTAACTTACAGGAGCAATTAGGGTTAAGAAGTGCCTTGCTCAAGGGCACGTCGACAGATATTTCACCTCTGGGATTCGAACCAGCGACCTTTCAATTACTGGCCCAACACTAGACTACCTGCCTTAAGTTGTATTTTAACTAGGGCTAATAAACTGCACTAGCCCAACACCACACTCAGTGACAGGGTGGGCATGTCTGTGAGAGCCGACAGAGGCTCAAACATACCCAAGTGTGCTCTCCACTTGCTCTAAACAGAGAGGTTATCTGCTCATTGATAGGGCCTAATCCATTGTGACTGGCAGTTATTCAGCCCTCTGTTCTCAAGCGCATATTCAACACTAGAGGAAGTGGGTCATAAATATATGCAAGGGGACCAAAGGGCTATTTGCATTAGAGAGTTGAAGTGGACTTGGAGAGCCAGGGGAGGGTTAAGAGGGGGCTCGGTGAACAAGGGATCGAGAGAAAGAGAGAGAGAGTCAGGAGTGAAGGAGTGGGTCGCTGAAATCAGGCTTTGTCACGTTAAACTAAAACTCCCCGCCTCTCTCTATCTCTTTGTCTTCCTCTCCTTCTGTGTGGAAGACAATAGTCAATCACAGGGGGCAGGATTAGTACCATTTGATCTCCTCAACTGCTAGTTTCAGCCTGACACTGACACTGGAGACGAGGGAGTGAGGTCGAGAGTGCAGTGTTTGTGTGTTGGATAATTTTCGTGTGTGACTGACTGACATGTGTTTAGCATCGCGACCGGGTCATCTCGCTTCCATCTCCGACGTTAGATCGCAGATAACCGCAATTGCTTCAAACACTTGTCAACGTGATATAAACCCTAATAATTTCATTTTTGTATGTTTTTATCTCTATATCATGTCACTCACAGCTAGATAATAGTTCACATTCCTGTTCTTTACAGTGTACGCCCCACGTACAGGACAAAAACTGTATTTTCATAGATTTGTAAAAAATAAAATGTTTACAAGAATGCCGCCGGAGGCGATGGCTGCCGTTTTACGGGCTCCTAACCAATTGTGCTATTTTGTGTGTTTCTTCACATTGTTTGTAACTTATTTTGTACATAATGTTGATGCTACCGTCTCTTATGACCGAAAAGAGCTTCTGGATATCAGAACAGCGATTACTCACCTCGAACTGGACAAAGATTCTCTCTTTAATGACTTGGACGCAAAGGATATAATGTTGCTCCCAGACAAGGCCCAAATCTCCGTCATTTGCATGAATAAAAGAAGGAAATACAAGGGGCGGAGATCAGGGTGCCTTGTGAGAATCTGTCAGCGAGTGGGTAACCCAACTCTACCATCCGTTCTATTAGCAATCACGGGAGAAGTGCAATCACTGGAGAATAAACTGGATGATCTCCGTACGAGACTATCCTACCAACGGGACATTAAAAACTGTAATCTCTTATTTTTCACTGAGTCGTGGGTGAACGACGACACAGATAATATACAGCTGGATGGGTTTTCCGTGCATCGGCATGACAGAACAGCTACAGTGGCTTGCGAAAGTATTCACCCACCCATTTTTCCTATTTTGTTGCCTTACAACCTGGAATTAAAATTGATTTTTTTTGGGGGGGGTTGTATCATTTGATTTACACAACATGCCTACCGCTTTGAAGATGCAAAATATGTTTTCTTGTGAATCAAACAAGAAATAAGACAAAAAAACGGACAACTTGAGCGTGCATAAACCCCCCTTCTAGTTGGATGGGTTCCGCTGGTGTACCACAATCTATAAATCATACCACAGATTCTCAAATGGATTGAGGTCTGGGCTTTGACTAAGGCCATTCCAAGACATTTAAATGTTTCCCCTTAAACCACTCGAGTGTTGCTTTAGCAGTATGCTTAGGGTCATTGTCCTGCTGGAAGGTGATCCTCCGTCCCAGTCTCAAATCTTTGGAATACTGAAACAGGTTTCCCTCAAGGATTTCCCTGTATTTAGCGCCATCCATCATTCCTTCAATTCTGACCAGTTTCCCAGTCCCTGCCAATGAAAAACATCCCCACAGCATGATGCTGCCACCATCATGCTTCACTGTGGGGATGGTGTTCTCGGGGTGATGAGAGGTGTTGGGTTTGCGCCAGACAGAGTTTTCCTTGATGGCAATATGTTTGGGGAGTCTCCCACATGGCATTTGGCAAACGTGTTCGCTTATTTTTTTCTTTAATGGCTTTTTTCTGCAATGGTTTTTTTCTGGCCACTCTTCCGTACAGCCCAGCTCTATGGAGTGTACAGCTTAAAGTGGTCCTATGGAAAGATACTCCAATCTCCGCTGTGGAGTTTCAGGGTTATCTTTGGTCTCTTTGTTGCCTCTCTGTTTAATGCCCTCCTTGCCTGGTCCGTGAGTTTAGGTGGGCGGCCCTCTCTTGGCAGGTTTGTTGTGGTGCCATATTCTTTCCATTTTTATAACCCAACCCTTATCTGTACTTCTCCACAACACTGTAACTGACCTGTTTGGAGAGCTCCTTGGTCTTCATGGTGCCGCTTGCTTGGTGGTGCCCCTTGGTTAGAGGTGTTGCAGACTCTGGGGCCTTTCAGAATAGGTGTATATATACACTCAGATTATGTGACAGATCATGTGACACTTAGAGGAAAATAGGAAAAACGCCAAGGGGGATGAATACTTTTGCAAGGCACTGTACGTCTGGTAAGATGAGGGGTGGGGCTGTTTGTCTATTTGTCAAAAACAGCTGGTGTGCGATGTCTAATATTAAGGTAGTCTCGAGGTATTGCTCGCCTGAGGTAGAGAACCTCATGATAGGCTGTAGACCACACTATCTACCAAGAGAGTTTATCTATATTTTTCATAGCCATCTATTTACCACCACAAACCGACACTGGCAATAAGACCGCACTCAACGAGCTGTATAAGGCCATAAGCAAACAAGAAAATGCTCATCCAGATGCGTTGCTCCTGGTGGCCGGGGACTTTAATGCAGGAAAACTGAAATCCGTTTTACCTCATTTCTACCAGCATGTCACATGTGCAACCAGAGGAAATAATGTAATTTTCATCATAGGTACACGTCAACTATGACAGACAAAATGAGAAGAAAAAAAATCCAGAAAATCACATTGTAGGATTTTTTATGAATTTATTTGCAAATTATGGTGGAAAATAAGTATTTGGTCAATAACAAAAGTTTCTCAATACTTTGTTATATACCCTTTGTTGGCAATGACACAGGTCAAACGTTTTCTGTAAGTCTTCACAAGGTTTTCACACACTGTTGCTGGTATTTTGGCCCATTCCTCCATGCAGATCTCCTCTAGAGCAGTGATGTTTTGGGGCTGTCGCTGGGCAACACGGACTTTCAACTCCCTCCAAAGATTTTCTATGGGGTTGAGATCTGGAGACTGGCTAGGCCACTCCAGGACCTTGAAATGCTTTGAACGAAGCCACTCCTTCGTTGCCCGGGCGGTGTGTTTGGGATCATTGTCATGCTGAAAGACACAGCCACATTTCATCTTCAATGCCCTTGCTGATGGAAGGAGGTTTTCACTCAGAATCTCATGATACATGGCCCCATTCATTCTTTCCTTTACACGGATCAGTCGTCCTGGTCCCTTTGCAGAAAAACAGCCCCAAAGCATGATGTTTCCACCCCCATGCTTCACAGTAGGTATGGTGTTCTTTGGATGCAACTCAGCATTCTTTGTCCTCCAAACACGACGAGTTGAGTTTTTACCAAAAAGTTATATTTTGGTTTCATCTGACCATATGACATTCTCCCAATCCTCTTCTGGATCATCCAAATGCACTCTAGCACACTCCACCCGTGTGGTTCTGGGATTTTTGCTCACCGTTCTTGTGATCATTTTGACCCCACGGGGTGAGATCTTGCGTGGAGCCCCAGATCGAGGGAGATTATCAGTGGTCTTGTATGTCTTCCATTTCCTAATAATTGCTCCCACAGTTGATTTCTTCAAACCAAGCTGCTTACCTATTGCAGATTCAGACTTCCCAGCCTGGTGCAGGTCTACAATTTTGTTTCTGGTGTCCTTTGACAGCTCTTTGGTCTTGGCCATAGTGGAGTTTGGAGTGTGACTGTTTGAGGTTGTGGACAGGTGTCTTTTATACTGATAAGTTCAAACAGGTGCCATTAATACAGGTAACGAGTGGAGGACAGAGGAGCCTCTTAAAGAAGAAGTTACAGGTCTGTGAGAGCCAGAAATCTTGCCTTTTTGTAGGTGACCAAATACTTATTTTCCCCCATAATTTGCAAATAAATTCATTAAAAATCCTACAATGTGATTTTCTGGATTTTCTTTTTCTCAATTTGTTGACGTGTACCTATGATGAAAATGACAGGCCTCTCTCATCTTTTTAAGTGGGAGAACTTGCACAATTGGTGGCTGACTAAATACTTGTTTTCCCCACTGTACATATCCCAACCAGAAGCCATGGATTACAGGCAACATCCACACCGAGCTAAAGGCTAGAGCTGCCGCTTCAAGGAGCGGGACACTAATCCAGACGCTTTTAAGAAATACCGTTAAGCCCTCAGATGAACCATCAAACAGGCAAAGCGTCAATACAGGACTAAGATTGAATCCTACTACACCGGCTCTCACGCTCGTTGGATGTGGCAGGGCTTGCAAACTATTACGGACTACAAAGGGAAACCCAGCTGCGAGTTGCCCAGTGACGCAACCCTACCAGACGGGTTAAAAGCCTTTTATGCTCGCTTCGAGACAAGCAACACTGAAGCATGCATGAGAGCACCAGCTGTTCCGGACGACTGTGTGATCACGCTCTCCGTAGCCGATGTGAGCAAGACCTTTAAACAGGTCAACATTCACAAGGACGCGAGGCCAGACGGATTACCAGGACGTGTACTCAGAGCATGTACAGACCAACTGGAAAGTGGTCTTCAACCTCTCCCTGACCGAGTCTGTAATACCTACATGTTTCAAGCAGACCACCATAGTCCCTGTGCCCAAGAAAGCATAGGTAACCTGCTTAAATGACTACCGCCCCATAGCACTCACGTCGGTAGCCATGAAGTGCATTGAAAGGCTGGTCATGGCTCACATCAACAACATCCTCCCGGAAACCCTGGACCCACTCCAATCGCATACCGCCCCCACAGATGACGCAATCTCAATTGCACTCCACACTGCCCTTTCCCACCTGGACAAAAGGAACACCTATGTGAGAATGCTGTTCATTGACTACAGCTCAGCGTTCAACACCATAGTTCCCACAAAGCTCATCACTAAGCTAAGGACCCTGGGATTAAACACCTCCCTCTGCAACTGGATCCTGGACTTCCTGACAGGCCACCCCCAGCTGGTAAGGGTAGGCAACATCTGCCACGCTGATCCTCAACACGGAGGCCCCTCAGGGGTGCGTGCTTAGTCCCCTCCTGTACTCTCTGTTCACCCACGACTGCGTGTCCAAGCACGACTCCATTAAGTTTGCTGACAACACAACAGTGGTAGGCCTGATCACCGACAACGATGAGACAACCTATAGGGAGGTGGTCAGAGACCTGGCAGTGTGGTGCCAGGACAACAACCTCTCCCTCAACGAGACAAAGGAGATGATTGTGGAGTACAGGAAAAGGAGGGCCGAACACGCCCGCATTCACATCGACAGGGCTGTAGTGGAGCGGGTCGAGAGTTTCATGTTCCTTGGTGTCTACATCCCCAACAAACATGGTCCAAACACACCAAGGAGACTGAAAATATTTGGCATGGGTCCCCAGATCCTCAAAAAGTTATACAGCTGCACTATCGAGAGAATCCTGACCGGTTGCATCACCGCTTGGTATGGCAACTGCTCGGCATCCGACCGTAAGGTGCTAGAGGGTAGTGCGTACAGCCCAGTACATCACTGGGGCCAAGCTTCCTGTCATCCAGGACCTATATACTAGCCGGTGTCAGAGGAAGGGCCAAAAAATTGCCAAAGACTCCAGTGACCCAAGTCATAGATTGTTCTCTCTGCTACTGCACAGCAAGCGGTACCGGAGCGCCAAGTCTAGGTCCAAAAGGCTCCTTAACAGCTTCTACCCCCAAGCCTATTTGCATTGACACACCCCCTTTGTTTTTACACTGCTCCTACTCTCTGTTTATCATCTATGCATAGTCACTTTACCCCTATCTACATGTACAAATTACCTCGACTAACCAGTACCCCCGCACATTGACTCGGTACCGGTACCCCTGTATATAGCCTCATTATTTTATTTATGTTTTATTTTTATATTTGTACATTTACATTTTTTTACTTTAGTTTATTTATTAAATATTTTCATAACTCTATTTTCTTAAAAACTACATTGTTGGTTAAGAGCTTGTAAGTAAGCATTTCACGGTAGGGTCTACACCTGTTGTATTCGGCGCATGTGACAAATAACACTTGATTTGATTACCTCAAGTACAAGGTCAGGCCAAAAACATGCCATAATTGCTGTGGTAAATCCTAAGACTATCCACGTGACGTGAGGGGTGGGTTGAGATAGGGGAGAGACAGTAACCGTGCTATTATTACCAAAGACAGACAGCACAGACCTAGCAACAGAGGTCCATTTGTAGTTGAACACCAGCCGCCTAGCTCTAGGCTGTCATTACGGAGGACCACAAGACAGCAGAGTACCGCTGCCCCGGCCCTCAGATGAGCCTCCTCCTCATTCCCACTAATGATGACTGATGACACACATTTCATTCAGCTGTCTGCCGAGCCGAGTCAGAGGTCTCCTTAGCGGCGGATTTGGGCAGAGCGAGGGGAGGGCAGGGCTGAGCAGCACTCATTTGTCTTTAGCACTGGGAGCTAATGCGGAAAAACAGATAGGGTGCGATTTGAGACTATGTAGTGCACTCCTTTTGACCAGAGCCCTATGGGTCGGTGGAGCCGGGGCCTATCCAGAGACTTAGGAAAAATGGCTGATGAGAGCAGACAGAGCGGTGTAGGCAGAGGGATCGCAAAGGGACGTTTCCAGAATTTAATGAATGACATGTTTAGCTTCCTCTGTCAGTGTGCGTTTAGTTTTTCCTAGTCGTGTGTGTGCGTGCGTATGAGTGTGTGTGTTCAATGGACTACTTAACTGGGTGGTAACCTGAGCCTGCGGTCGGCCAGGTGAGAGGCGTTAATCCCTCCCCCCTGGGGCCCTGTTAACCTGCTCGCACGCCTGACCTTAAACTCAATGTTTGAACCCATGGCCGCCTGACCGTGTGTGTACTGTGTGTAGCAGCGACACCCGAGCATCCCGGCCCTTCCCAGTTAACTGTCCATTAAGCTAAGTGGTCCATCCATAATGCAAGCCTCCCCAATGTGTTATTCAGAGCGGGAGCTTGCCATAAATAGTGGCGTTAAAGGGAAATAATGCACACTCTAGAATGCCCTTCAAGCCAATCAGAACGGAGTATTCAACAATTCCATGGTATAATGTAGTGTAGTATACTCTAGGTAGAGACCATAGTGTCTATGCTAAACTACATGATAGGACAGACAACCATTCATACACTACAAAGCCTGAATCTAATGAGGATATTGGGGGAATGAGGACAATATGAACGCAAGTCTGCTATGAGTAAGGAAACAAGAGCCCTGTAACAAAGCCCCAGAGGGGGTTGAGAGATGGGAGCTGAATAGGGCGCGAGAGAGGGAATCAAGGAGCCTCTGCTGCCTCTCTCTCTCAGCCAGGCCTCCGCTGGGTTTGTTGGCTGCTTCAAAATGAGTTCAAACTGACTGACTACAGCCAGGCTCCAAGTAGGCCAGGTCAGGGGAAGAAGCAGGTTGATCAGGCTTCGGGCCAGAGAAAGGTGATATACAGTCACCTTCAAAATTATTGGCACCCTAGATAAATACTGAGAAAAAAAAAAAACTTGTAAAAGTCTATTATTTTATAATAATACAACTGTTTAGAGAAATACACTGCTCAAAAAAATAAAGGGAACACTAAAATAACACATCCTAGATCTGAATGAATGAAATAATCTTATTAAATACTTTTTTCTTTGCATAGTTGAATGTGCTGACAACAAAATCACACAAAAATCATCAATGGAAATCAAATGTATCAACCCATGGAGGTCTGGATTTGGAGTCACCCTCAAAATTAAAGTGGAAAACCACACTACAGGCTGATCCAACTTTGATGTAATGTCCTTAAAAAAGTCAAAATTAGGCTCAGTAGTGTGTGTGGCCTCCACGTGCCTGTATGACCTCCCTCCATGCCTGGGCATGCTCCTGATGAGGTGGCGGATGGTCTCCTGAGGGATCTCCTCCCAGACCTGGACTAAAGCATCCGCCAACTCCTGGACAGTCTGTGGTGCAACGTGGCGTTGGTGGATGGAGCGAGACATGATGTCCCAGATGTGCTCAATTGGATTCAGGTCTGGGGAACGGGCGGGCCAGTCCATAGCATCAATGCCTTCCTCTTGCAGGAACTGCTGACACACTCCAGCCACATGAGGTCTAGCATTGTCTTACATTAGGAGGAACCCAGGGCCAACCACACCAGCATATGGTCTCACAAGGGGTCTGAGGATCTCATCTCGGTACCTAATGGCAGTCAGGCTACCTCTGGCGAGCACATGGAGGGCTGTGCGGCCCCCCAAAGAAATGCCACCCCACACCATGACTGACCCACCGCCAAACCGGTCATGCTGGAGGATGTTGCAGGCAGCAGAACGTTCTCCACGGCGTCTCCAGACTCTGTCACGTCTGTCACGTGCTCAGTGTGAACCTGCTTTCATCTGTGAAGAGCACAGGGCGCCAGTGGCGAATTTGCCAATCTTGGTGTTCTCTGGCAAATGCCAAACGTCCTGCACGGTGTTGGGCTGTAAGCACAACCCCCACCTGTGGACGTCGGGCCCTCATACCACCCTCATGGAGTCTGTTTCTGACCATTTGAGCAGACACATGCACATTTGTGGCCTGCTGGAGGTCATTTTGCAGGGCTCTGGCAGTGCTCCTCCTGCTCCTCCTTGCACAAAGGCGGAGGTAGCAGTCCTGCTGCTGGGTTGTTGCCCTCTACGGCCTCCTCCACGTCTCCTGATGTACTGGCCTGTCTCCTGGTAGCGCCTCCATGCTCTGGACACTACGCTGATAGACACAGCAAACCTTCTTGCCACAGCTCGCATTGATGTGCCATCCTGGATGAGCTGCACTACCTGAGCCACTTGTGTGGGTTGTAGACTCCGTCTCATGCTACCACTAGAGTGAAAGCACCGCCAGCATTCAAAAGTGACCAAAACATCAGCCAGGAAGCATAGGAACTGAGAAGTGGTCTGTGGTCACCAACTGCAAAACCACTCCTTTATTGGGGGTGTCTTGCTAATTGCCTATAATTTCCACCTGTTGTCTATTCCATTTGCACAACAGCATGTGAAATGTATTGTCAATCAGTGTTGCTTCCTAAGTGGACAGTTTGATTTCACAGAAGTGTGATTGACTTGGAGTTACATTGTGTTGTTTAAGTGTTCCCTTTATTTTTTTGAGCAGTGTAGATTTTGTTTAACAAATAATACTTTATCAAAATGATGTGTCAAAATTATTGGCACCCCTGTTTTCAATACTTGGTGCACCCTCCCTTTGCGAGGATAAAGGCATGTTTTATGAGATTGGAGAACACATTGGAAGGGATCTTAGACCATTACTCCATACAGAATCTTTCCAGATCCTTCAGTCTGCGCTTATGGACTGCCCTCTTCAATTCAAAGCACAGGTTGTCAATGGGGTTTAAGTCCGGAGACTGAGATGGCCATTGTACAATTTAGATTTTGTGGTCAAATAACCATTTCTTTGTGGATTTTGATGTGCAGACAAGTTTCAGCCTCCAAGCAGAGGCAAACAGGGTTTCTTAACAAGGGCCCCAAGAAGGGGGGGGGGGGGGGTTAAGATGGCACACACAATTTATCTATTTGATTTTGAATTTCAGGACCCCTTAAGGTATATATAAAAAAAAAGAATAACAGCTTCATATATGGAACAACAGATAGTTCATAGTTCAAAATCCAAAGGAAGTTTGTTCTGAAGTGTCTGTCCTATATCTGAGCGAGATAAGAGAGATCAGGAAACTATTAGGTATTTTTACATGCATTTAACCCCTTATTTTAGGCACTAAACTATCTCCATATACAGTAAATTCGGAAGGTGTTCAAGACCCTTTCCATTTTTCCACTTTGTTAGGTTTCAGCCTTATTTCAGCCCCCCCTCCCCTCATCAATCTACACACAATACCCCATAATGACAAAGCAAAAATAGTTTCCGATTTTTTGGGCAAATTTATACAAAATAAAAAAACTGAAATACATTTACATAAGTATTCAGACCCTTTGCTATGAGACTCAAAATTGAGCTCAGGTACATCCTGTTTCCATTGATCATTCTTGAGATGTTCCTACAACTTCAGTCCACCAACTTGAGTCCACCTGTTGTAAATTCAATTGATTGGACATGATTTGGAAAGGCACACACCAGTCTATACACAGTTGACAGTGCATGTCAGAGCAAAAGCCAAGCCATGAGGTCGAAGGAATTATCCGTAGAGCTCCGAGACAGGATTGTGTCGAGAAACAGATCTGGGGAAGGGTACCAAAAAATGTAGGCAGCATTGAAGGTCCCCAAGAACACAGTGGACTCCATCATTCTTAAATGGAAGAAGTTTGGAACCACCAAGACTCATCCTAGAGCTGGCCGCCCGGCCAAACTGAGCAATCGGGGGAGAAGGGCCTTGGTCAGGGAGGTGACCAGGAACCTGATGCTCACTCTGACAGAGCTCCAGAGTTCCTCTGTGGAGATGGGAGAACCTTCCAGAAGGACAACCATCTCTGCAGAACTCCACCAATCAGGCCTTTATGATAGTGGCCAGACGGAAGCCACTACTCAGTAAAAGGCACATGACAGCCTGCTTGGAGTTTGCCAAAAGGCACTTAAAGGACTCTCAGACCATGAGAAACAAGATTCTCTGGTCTGATGAAACCAAGACTGAACTCTTTGGCCTGAATGCCAAGCGTCACATCTGGAGGAAACCTGGCACCATCCCTACGGTGAAGCATGGTGGTGGCAGCATCATGCTGTGGGGATGTTTTTCAGCGGCAGGGACTGGGAGACTAGTCAGGATCGAGGGAAAGATGAACGGCGCAAAGTACAGAGAGATCCTTGATGAAAACCTGCTCCAGAGCGCTCAGGACCTCAGACTGGGGCGAAGGTTCACCTTCCAACAGGACAACGCCCCTAAGCACACAGCCAAGACAACGCAGGAGTGGCTTCGGGACAAGTCTCTGAATGTCCTTGAGTGGCCTAGCCAGAGCCCGGACTTGAACCCGATTGAACATCTCTGGAGAGACCTGAAAATAGCTGTGCAGCGACACTCCCCATCCAACCTGACAGAGCTTGAGAGAATCTGCAGAGAAGAATGGGAGAAACTACCCAAATACAGGTGTGCCAAGCTTGTAGCGTCATACCCAAGAAGACTCGAGGCTGTAATCGCTACCAAAGGTGTTTCAACAAAGTACTGAGTAAAGGGTCTGAATACTTATGTAAATATGATATTTCCGTTTATTATTTTTAATAAATGTGCAAAAATTTCTAAAAACCTGTTTTTGCTTTGTCATTATGGGGTATTGTGTGTAGATTGATGAGGGAAAAAAACAATTTAATCAATTTTAAAATAAGGCTGTAACGTAACAAAATGTGAAAAAGTCAAGGGGTCTGAATACTTTCCGAATGCACTGTATACTTCCATTCATTTTTTAAACTGGTACCCGGCTACCTTTAGACTAGTCTTGTGAGGCTTCTGGGCCGCTACAGCAAAACAAGACATGTACGTGTTCGTGAGAGACTCACCTTTCCAGAGGGGTCATATTAGTATGTAGCCCAAACTGTTTGGACGTTACAGACAGAAGTTGGCAGATCGGCTGTACCGACTTACGCTTGTGGGGGTCGTAGAGCAAAACGGAGAACACCATCGTGTTCGTGAGAGTCTCATCTTAGAGGGTTCATAATAGTTTGTAGGCCAAAATGTTTGGACGCTACAGATGTTTTCGTGACAAGACTAATTTCCGGGATGTCTCATGGTCTGACAAACACCGCTCTAGCTCTGCCACCTTTAACCGCACATGCGGAAGGGTGACATCAGCGGATGCTGTGGAATGAGACGCAGCCCATGCAAAAAAACAGATATCTCAACTTAAACTGACAGATTTCGATTTCAAAGAACCTGTTCGAATGAAGGTGGCGTCTAATTGTAGTTTTGTAGACCCCAAGTTACCACCAAGTTCTGTAATTTTCCAAATGTGGCCCTTGGACTTTTCTTTACCAAAATCTATTTCTCTGGGTAATTGTATTAGTATAAAATAATATAATTTTCCATTTTTTCTGAGCATACAATATACCTCAGTATTTGTATTATTTATTTTATACAGTCTTTTTTGCTCAACTTTATCAAGGGTGCAAATAATTGACTGTATATATATTCAAACTATATTCCTTACCTCAGTCTACCTCTGCACGTTTCAGCTGTGGATGTAAGGTGAGGAGAGTAGCTGAGGACAGCTAGGGGGTCTTTAAAGCTGGTCTTTTCCTAACTTTTCATCTCTGTGGCCCAGAGAGCTCCAGTCTCCTGCCTCCTGCTGCAGGCACCTAATTGGTCACCTATGCACCAACTACAGCGCAGCTGGACCAGGAAGTTTGTGGGGCCTAATCCCTGCATTACACCCAATCCAAAATTCACACGGGGGGGATTACTACTGAACTACTCTGCGCACAAGAGAGAATTTGGGCAACCATGCAGTCGGCACCCTAGGTGACAAGTGACGGCTGCATGGCTTCATGCTTTCACCCAGCCAGTGGATCTCGCTTCACGCAGCACACCGATGGTATGCCGGTATCATCCTCCGTTTTGGGGCAACATGGACGCGGTTTCCAAATTGTGGAGCAGTGTCGATGGAAACTGCCCTGTTTGGAGGGCTCCATGTGGGAAGGCTAGAATCAACCCTGCTGGGTCATTAAGACCGTGTGAGGCTTTGGCTCCATATGTCACAGGAGACAATGTGAGGTGGTGGGGCAGGCAGGTGAAAACAAACACTGGCAACAGTGTAACGCTGCTAAATAGGACAGGGATATAGGCCATTCTATACCAGACTACATTTTCCAACCGGCCTGTTTCACATCTAACTGGATCCAGGCCAAGTCTCCATCACTTGAAACTGAGAGCATTCAAATAATATGAGTCATCCTAGCAAAGCCTCAGCTCTCACTCTCTTCCTGCCTCGCTCTCTCCCTCTTTTCATCTCTCAACCCACTCAAAAATGACATTCAACCCTGCGACTGCGCCAGAGGGATGAGGGTTTCAAAATGGCAGCTCCCGCAGCCCCTTTTCTCCGAGTGAAACCTCGCCGCTCAGGGTGCTGATCGTACAGACATAGAAATTCAGCACTATTGTGCAACAGCCGCGACTGTGCAAAGGTTTCACACGCACGGTATGAGGGATCAGCACACCGTGTTGCGAGTGGCACGTGGAGGCAGCAGGGAGTCAGAGACACAGCGGGACTCCACTATACTCCAATGCAGAGCGAAACTAGTTTACGCTGTGTAGTGGCTCGGTCACTACAGTTCAAACAAGTGTCACCTTCCTTCTCCGTTTAGTCACATCCTCGGGTGGAGAGAAAGGAGAAAAGTAAACACCTGTAGTAAGATTGTTTCCCTAACTACTGATATGATCAGTGGTATGCTGTACAGTAGAGCACTCAGTTCTGGTCTTAAGTGTGTGCAAGCATTACTCACCGTGTGTGAGCAGCAAAGTAATATTTGTGGATGGATCTACTGTACAGTAAAGCCCAGACATCCTCCTTTCAGCACATTGTGTGACTATCATTGGGCAACACTTCGGTGATACGGGAACATTGGGAGATGGTGTTGTTATAGAGTGAGGTGTTTGTTTGCCTAAAACGGAACAGAGTGATGGCGAAATAAAAGTTGAAACAGAATAATATCAAAAGCTATTAACTTCCGTGAGATAAACTGACACATAAATGCCTTTTCGTTTTCTCTGCCCTCCTAAGAAAGCCTACTATAAAAAGCTTTCCTCAGGTAACTGAGAAATTCCCCCTGAAAAAACCCAACCAGACTCCCGACTGCGCAGATGGCACAAACGCTACTTTCCCTTTTCTCCCAGATCCGAGATAACAGCCAGTCGTTTAAATAAGATGGCTTCAATGAGGAACAGACCGTCACAGCCACTTCGATGTCTGTCTGAAATATCAAAAACATTGGTAGCTGTAGGCTCAAATCACCATGGTGTCGTTTCTCCGCTTTCACTGCACATTGTCTAATGTCTTCAGAGGAGAAATAGCCGTAGGTGGCTGTATTCATATCAAATAGCCAGTAAGTGGACTATGAAGCAGTGAGCTTTAGTCTAGATATTATGCTTCTTTAGGAGATGGGTTCTCTCTATCTAGCTAGCATTACTGCTAACCTACTGTGATATCTGCACATTTACTATCATGGGAAACACTAACTATGTCCTTAGTAAGACAGTAGGCCCCATTCTCTGATTCGCCTAAGGTGCAACGGTTAGAGACAAACACTATATCTAATGATGGGCATAGATCCTACTTTACACACTAACGCCATTCATAGTAAACAGGATAGGGATAGTGTCTGTCTCTCACCTCTCCCCAACCACACGTGTTCTGAGCTGTAGAGCTAGAGGACATTTCTCACTTCTCACAATGCGAGCCTCACTAATATCCTCAACACTAGACGGTGAACGATCCGTCTGTCGAGCCTCTCCTTCCCTCGCATGCCGTCATATCCTTCATAAGAGGTGGGGAGGTAAGAGACCGTCTCTTCTCTAGATTCTCCATCTTTTAAAAAGGTGTTGTTCATACTTTATTCCCACCACCACATCTCTGGATGGCGGTTAAAGGAGTTCCCAGGTGGGCCTTTAACCCTCAAATGTCAGACACAGTGGGTGAAAAGAGCCTAATGAATATCAAATGATACAGCGGAGTAAGTCAGTCGCTGGCCAGAGAAAGACTGACTTGTTCCAGACATGCAGGGTTTCTCTCCAGCTGGAGCCGGATTGAGTGGAGGGATCTTAAAATGTCCAATGCAGCCATTTTTAATCTCAATATCAAATCATTTCTGGGTAACAATTAAGTACCTTACGGTGATTGTTTTTAATTAGAATGGTCAAAAAGAAACAAATAGGTTCTTAGCAAATGGCAATTTCTCAAGCAAGAATATTGTTAGGACTGTCTGGGAGTGGTCTGAGTGGGGAGGGGGAAACAGGAAATTAGCGGCTGTTGGCAGAGAGGTTTGGAACTCTTTCTTATTGGTATATTAACTAAATTTACCTCATGGTGATGTCACCATTGAAGGCTAAAACGCCATCCAACCAAAACAGGCAGACATTTCAGGCGGTCTTTTCACTAAAAGGGCATTATCATAATCTACACAATTTCACAGTATTATTCAAACCTCAGTGTAGAAATATATATAAAACACAGGTGTTTTCACATTTATGACTGTCTGGGCCTTTAAGTTACTCCACCAGAAGCTGCTCATAAATCAGGGGACAGGATCGGCTCATCTTCCTCAGATGAGCTACCCAGCCCAGGAACACGGAGGGCCCTTACACACACAGACACAACGCTATTGTGACGGCAAAGCAAATAAGGACCCGGCTTCTGTAACCGCAATGAGATCATCTGGACCACAGAGACTCAATGTCTCGTTTCTTTTTGTGTTCAGGCACGGGTCGGCCCGCTATGTTATTAAAACTACGTCCTGGTGCAGAAAACGAGACGGATACACTTTCATGACAAGAAATAAAGCAGATTGTGGTTATATGATATGACCTCCAATTTCTCTAAAAATGGATGTAATAGCAGTATACTAACTCTATAATGTAAACGTATTATAAGCTCCTCGAGTGGCCACACTATGCTATTTTCTCTCACAGAAGCAGGAATCCTGCCAGTATTTTTAGCTTGCTAACCTCTGGCCCATTTTCTGGGCCCTTCGCTGCGTTTGGTACGGATGTCCCACTCTCTAAATAGGAGGGCATTCCATTGTGTGGAGACAGACAACCTGAGACGTACACAGTTGGCTGGCCCTCCGTGTGATGATGTAGCAACACGCTGACTCTCCAGAGGAGGACCAGAGGGCATGGGGATGGGCAGACGGCCATCTTGTTTGGGTCAGAGGGAGAGAGTTTGTGGGGGGGGCTTTCACCCTGTGAGAATTATGCACAAGTTTCTGATGAAATAAGGCGACTTTCCCTGTAATAACCCCATATACAGAGAGCAAATGAACAGGAAACGATTGTAGAATAAGAAAGAAATGAGGACAGCCGACCTTAAAAGATGAATAATACCACGGACTGCCAGGCTCTAGCTTACCACCTCGGCAGCATGCTAAAGAATGCAACCAAAAGAAGGGAAAAAAATGGGAATGAGAATGCATGGTAGATGAAGTCTGGGTTGATAAATGTCCTTGGTTCGATACCTCAATGAATTTATGCATGTTCTATTATGAGTGAGTGTGGATGAGACACGAAGATGGTGGAGGAGAGAGTTATTGAGAGAGAGAGAGAGAGCTCTTCTCAATGTGCTATATAGCCAGCCAAGCAGCGCGCAAACCATCTGTAGAGATAAGTAAAGAAGTGATTACAAAAGGCCGGCCCAATTTCTGACAGTCTGACGCTTGACTGCCTCCATATACCCCGAATTGATTTAAATGAAGAGGCTATGAATATTTTAGAGTGGAACCCCTTTAACCTAAGCCATTTCGATCTCCTCCTGTTCTCTCTGTGTGTGTGTGTGTGTGTGTGTGTGTGTGTGTGTGTGTGGGACAAGAGGGAGAATGTAATTATTGATAGTGAGATTACGGCCTGTTGTCACTATGTCTGCAATTACTTGTCTACTTTAAGCTCTGGTGAATCAATGACACTGGCTGAATCCTTTCTGTCCACTTTGCTTTGTTCATGAAAGTGGGCTTTACAGAGTAAACCCACCCTTGTTAGGGGATTTAACGTCAAACCCAGCTCACGTACAGTCCTCTGACCAATGCCCCCGACTAATTCTCTCTGCAAACAAGCCAAGGCCTGTTGGTGGATCCAAGCGTGAGTGCAAACACCATCTCCGCACAAATATGCTGAATTTCCCTCATGCTCGACCTCTAAAGGTTTTTGCAATGGGCCGCTCACAGCTAATAAAACCGTTGAAGTCAGCGCTGTTGTTTGTGTGTACATGAAGCAAATACTCAAGGTGACGATCCACACCCGTTTGGCGCATCTTTAAAAAACATGAACGCGTGAGCGCGCCGCGTGACCAGGTTGCCCCTGGTAACCTTGGGCTGGCGAACGCCCAGTTCCGAGAGGCGTCTGTATTTGGTAAATTATGCATCGCATTAAAGCGATGACTGCTTTGAAGGTTGACGGCAGGGTGCCATTTGGGGAGGCGAGTGATGGCAGGTTGTGAAATGCTGCCCCGCGGCCTTTCCCAGGCACGGCACTGAACTCCTTTCACCCTGCGCCATTACAAACATACCTTGATGACAAAGCAGGTCGTTCTGTGGGACACAGCACTCTCTGCTTTCAGCCATCCGGCTGGGCCACTAAATCACTGTGTCTGTGGGGCTGACAGGATCAGGCAGACGCATGTGAGACTGTGTGTCTGCTGCTCACCCTGTTAAAACAGGGGACCTTGCCCAACACAAGCATGTCCATCCATCTAGCCTGTCCCATCAAGTTCACATCAACATAGCCTCAAGGGAAAAATCCTCTGTCCATAAAAGCACTAAAAGGTCCTCGAGAAGTATGGACATGAAAGAGAATGCAGAAACTATATAGGGACATGGCATTGACACAAAGGGCAAATGCGATAGTTCAAAATGGTAGGGTAGAACAAGTCCTGCAGTGTTCTATTGAACGAACAAACACCTAAACTCAAGTGCATGACCAGTGATTTTCTGTTTTGTTGTCCGAAATTAGACACCCCTTAATAAAGATGAGCAATTGGGAAGTTATTATTTTATACTAATACAATTGCTCAGATAAAGAGGATGTGCTTAACAAGTAATACATTTTTCTCTCAAAAAGGTATGGGTCAAAATGATTGACACCCCTAAAGATTCTTCTAAATAAAGTAGTCAAAAGTGTAGTATTTGGTCCCATATTCCTAGCACACAACGACTACATCAAGCTTGTGACTCTACAAACTTGTTGGATGTATTTGTAGTTAGTTTTGGTTGCATTTCAGATTATTTATTTTGTGCCCAATGGTAAATAATGTATTGTGTAATTTTGGAGTCAATTTTATTGTAAATAAGAATATAATATGTTTCTGAACACTTCTACATTAATGTGGATGCTACCATGATTACGGATAATCCTGAATTCAAATCGGGAATAAGGATGAGTGAGAAAGTTACAGAGGGTCAAAGATCCTACCCTTAAGTAATGATAACCTCTCACCATTACCAATAACAGGGGAGGTTAGCATGTCTTGGGGGTATGATCTTTGCCACATTAATGTAGAAGTTTTTAGAAATATATTATATTCTTATTTATAATACAATTGACTCTAAAATGTTGCTATATATTATTTACCATTCATTTCTATTGGGCACAAAATAATCTGAAACACAACCAAAACGAACTGCAAATGCATCCAACAAGTTTCTAGAGTCACAAGCTTGATCAATCAAATTCAATCAACATTTTTTTTTAAAGCCCTTTTTACATCAGCAGATGTCACAAAGTGCTATACAGAAACCCAGCCTAAAACCCCAAACAGCAAGCAATGCAGATGTAGAAGCACAGTGGCTAGGAAAAACTCCCTAGAAAGGCAGGAACCTAGGAAGAAACCTAGAGAGGAACCAGGCTCTGAGGGGGTGGCCAGTCCTCTTCTTGCTGTGCCGCGTGGAGATTATAAGAGTACATGGCCATTTAAGGCCAGATTGTTCTTCAAGATGTTCAAACGTTCATAGATGACCAGCAGGGTCAAATAATAATCACAGTGGTGTAGTCATTGCGTGCTAGGAATATGGGACCAAATACTAAACTTGACTACTTTATTTATAAGAATCTTTAGCAGTGTGAATTTTGACCCCCTACCTTTTAGAGAAAAAAATAATATTACTTGTAAACAAAATCTCTTTCTCCAAGCAGTTGTATTCGTATTAAAGAAAATCATTTCCCAAAGAAATTCAGCATACAATATACCTCAGGATCTGAATTATTTATTTTTAACTGTCATTATTGCTCATCTTTATCAAGGGTGTCAATTTCAGACCCCACTGTAGATCATTGGATTCACAATGTGAATCCATACTAGAACAAGCCTGGTAGGACGACCATTTTCCCCCAGTTGTTATGCTCAGCATCTCTACATTGCATTGTCACAAACCACCAGCTTTTGGCCATGTCAATTTGTGGTTTAGTGGAACTGACGTTTTTTTATGCTAAGTTGCTTATGGATGGTTTCAAGTCCCTGGTGCACGCTGCCAGATGCAATTTGTACGTCAGGGGCAAAAACAATATCCGTAGCTCATTCGCAAAGCCAACACTGCAATGGTTTGGCAAGCGCTGGGTCCAAACACATCAGCCACAGTTTCCATGTACTGTAAAAACAGCACAAACAATTCCCAGGCGGTCTCACTACGCCGTCTGACGCGTCAAGACTTCAACCCTTGGAGAAACCGCATGGGTTTACACTTCACCAGCAAACTGGAACTCTTCCCCTCAAACTCTTGCCCCCCCCCCTCACTCGCCCTGCCCAAAATTGCTCCTGCTGTTGGAAAAGAATAAAAATACCATCTGTTTTTTCTTCTTTACCCCCCCCACCCCCCACCGAAAGGACTTCCGCACTTAAATACCACATGATTCAGATTAGGCGAGCAGTTAACTCCCTCCAATACAGGTGATTAGAGCCAATAGGCCACTATTTGCCAGCTCTGCCTTGAGAAAAAGTCAAAGCTCGGCTCCTTGGGCTACTGTTGGCGCACACCCTACAGGCCATACGACAGCCTGGGAAAAAGCAATAGGCCTGAGAGAGGGAGTCTCACTGTGACTAGGGCCCACCTTGTGTCCCCCCCCACCAACCCCCCTCCCCGTGCAGTGTGTGTGACAGTCATGTGAAAAAAGCCATGCACATTCCTTCATGCATGAGCCTGTAATTGCTGTAAGCAGCCCTCTGAAAGGAATGGAATCAAGTGCATTTAATCTGCTTGGACCCTTCGCTGAGACTGGGAATTGTTCTTCAGCACAATAACAGTCAGATTACTACTGGTGTTACTGTTGCTGTTCCTTATGATGAACACGACTCACTGACATGGCTGGATAGAGATAACACAGTTCGCTTGGAGCAGAAATGAAATATTCTGTAAATATATAATACCGTGAGTAGTAGTAGCTGATAATGTTGAGTCTTAGACAACACACACTGCACCGAATGTTGATCTGCCGTTCGTTCAGAGCGATACGTTTTAGGGACTACCCGCTGGTGGACGTCTGCCTTCCGACATTTTCACGCACTAGGTTTGCAAATTACAGCCAGCACTCTGTTCAGAGATGCTAAGTACTCTCTGCCGGCAAACGCTACCAGTTGGTCTGAGCCCTTAAGAGGCACTTTGAGCCCAGTTTCACTCCAGTGGAGATGTCACTGAATGTACTCAAGAGTTGAGAGAACGTCTGAAGGGTCATCTGATGAATAGCCTAATTGCTGTAGATCCATGCAGAAGAGGCATGCCAAGGAAAATACATTATATTGCTATGAGGCCTGCCCTCTAAAATGAACCACACCGCTAAGGGAAAAGTGTATAATCTATTTAATAAACCATGTGCAGTGGATAACACAGCATAGGACTCCCTGCTAGTTCCTTTTAAAAGAACGGGATAAAAACAGGCCAATAAAAAGAGGAGATAGGCGCACCAGACGTTGTTTGACTATCCCAGCCCTCTTTGGTTTAGCACAACAATGTGAACCAGAGCTTGGGATCAGAGGTCTTTTCCTGGTCCCCCCCTCTGCTAGCCTCTCGCATATTAGCTCACATGGTTTGAATCAATGCCGCCACTAGAGCCGTTCACTGGGCCAATACGATAATAGCGTTCGGGTTGGAGTCCGCAACTCAGTGAGGGCTGGTGCTGTCTGTGTTGTGTTCAGAGGAGCTGTATTGATTTAACCCTAGTAGAGATGTGACCTCCTAAACAAAACCAGCAGCATGTGAGCAGTTTCTGTCTGTGATTGGTGTTGTTGTCGATGTGTTTCTCAATGTCCAGTCCCCATCTCTGTCCAAACCTCATGACTTAAGTAAACACAGAATCAGGTCAGGCAGGACAGATATTCATATACAAACCCTGGGGCCTGGGCACATATTTCAATATCCTGATGAGAAACACACACTTTTTCATCTACTTCTCTTGTACATTTATATAGCCCAGATTTAATGAGGAAATGATCCCTTCTCAGGATATGAGAGTGCCTGGCTGTTATGGTCATTCAGCTGTAATCAACAAGCAGACCACTTCTACCATAAAGTCACACTGTGCTTTGTGACTGAGTGGCACAGCGGGTTACCCCTGTGGAGGTACAGAATGAAATGACCCTTTAAATGATACTTTGTTGCCACAATAAAATGATCTCAATTGCTACAGATGCACTCTATAGCCAATTCTGCAAGTGCAGCAGGGGTGACTATTTCCCTCCACGTGTAAACTACTGTGTTTCAAGAGGAAATAATAACTTCCATCTGATAACATTTTTAAATGGACTTGGACTCAAATCATGAAAAATGCTAGATGTTCAGCAATATATCACTATCCTTGTGCCCCCATTTAACATATGGGCCTACTCCATAGACATGAGTGTCAGAGCAGAGTCTGACACAAACAACTAAAGTTCTTCCAAATGTCGTTGCAAAAGTGCAAACTCCACAAAAGCAACATGGTAGTTTTTCTGTTTTTTTGTTTGTTTTGTTTTTACCGTGCATGGAGATATTAATACAGTATCAATAACTATATAATGATTACAGATCTGCATAATTATGCCGCATAATTATCGGTAAATTCTATGCTTTCAAATTAATCTTTATTATTATTTTACACTCCTCATTTGAAAAGCATTTAATCATTTTGAACGAGGAGTATATCAAGGCTACATATCTACAGCAATGGCTCTAGAATAGATTATTGCAGCAGCGAAGGTTAATGATAGCAAAGTTTGATCTGATTACATTTGGCATGCCTGGATAAAACCTCGTGGTTATTAATCAAAATACAATAGCTTGGAGAACATTGCCTGTATCATAGGCTATTGTAGGCTATTATGCGACTGACAGAGATCATTTTAGATGATTTCAAATCATATTTAAACGTGGGTTATATAAGACTGGGATAACAAAAATACGTCAACTATAAGGCAGTGTTATGAGGTAAATAGTACAGTAAAGACCGTGTAATAGGCTACATGGGATATAAATGTGTTTATTAAATTCGTTCTAATCAAGTTAATAGGCATAATATATGTATGCAATAATTCCCTACACTTCATAAAACAAATATCATGAACAGTTATAGAAAAACAGTGGCATAGTTTTGCGCAAAGGGCTTTGCCTTAACTTCGCCAATTAGTGAAATGAAGTTAACGAGGCAGTGAAAATGCCACCTACAGTGATTTGAGCCGTTCCAGTGTTGGTTTCTGATGGACGAGCTGTAGGGATGGGGCACTCCAGGCACAAGTCCTTTCTCCGGGATCAAACATCCTCTGCTCTGGTTGTAGTAATCCATCATTAAAAACGGGTTCGGGCTGGGATTCAGTCCCACGACGTCCACACTCTCATACATCATATGTAGAGAGAAAGCGTGAGGATTATTGTCCGATGAGAGAAATAATGTCTGCTGCGCTCAACGATTTGGGCACAAGAAAATAGGAGCAGCAGCCTTGTGGTTTTCAGTTTGCTACCAGCAGAGGTAGTAGAAATGGTGCAAAATGGTCAAAACGGCAATACATTCAAAAGAAAGGGAATAAATCCGTTCATAGACACAACACTTGAGGTTTCGGATCCACTAGTTGGTAGAGTCAATCCGATACACACCTATAATAATTGTATGGAATATTCACCTACACTCAATTTGAACACATCGTTCAAAAGAATGGTCAACATGATGTCAAATGTGAGGTTTGGAATGCGCCGAATGATTTGTTTGATCGAAAAAGCCGACAGGAATAACTTCAGCCCGACAGATCAGTTCAATGGCCTTGCTCAAATAATAAACTAGATCCAAACCAATATAGGCTACCCTACAAATTCCAAGAATACCTGAAATCACGCAAAGGGGTCCCAGACAATTTCAATAACACTGCAACCACATCAGAACACACAAAAGAGAGCAGTTGCAGATCAATCAGAATGGAATTCCGTATTTAGTTCCAACTCGTCCTCCGGGATAAGGAAGATTGTCCCGTTTGAGCTCTTGCCTTGAAGGGCAGACTATCAGCCTGCTGTCTGTCTGCCTATCCACTTATGTTGTCCACCGCGCAACACCACCAATGCACGACGACTTGATTTGTTAGATATCTTGCCCTTATTGTTTTTCAATGTACAGTTTCGCAAAACACAATCGGTTCTTCTTGTTTGTATTTCGAGAGGAGCCGAATTCGTTCCCACACAAATTGTGTGGCTATCATGTCCTGCAGAATGTGACAAGGCACAGCAGCTGGGCTTTGGCTCCACCTACAATCGCTTATTTTTCCTCACTCCCTTTTCATTGGTGGCTCCTCCCATATTTAACCCTTCACACCACTCAAACAGAGCGGGACATGTAAGCGAGAACACAAGGACGCTGGCTCCTCGCCTCGCTTTATAATGTATAAGTGAGTGGGACTTTAAAAAGTAACGTATTGAAAGAGTTAAGTTACGTAAACTCCCAAATGAACCTCGAATGTCTTTTCAGATAGTTTATGAACATAATTGAGTTTTCCATGAGCCTGTAGGCTACCTCTTTTCCTAGAAATGTGGGCTCCTCCTTCCAACTAATTTGACCCCTTTCCCCATGCTCTCATCGTTGACTACCCTCCGATTTTTTCTCCCTCATTCCCTGTCTCGCTAATTTGCCTAATACTATGTGGCTGAACTTTTCTTGAACCCACGGAAGCAAGTAGCCTCACCCCCAAATGACCCACACAATGACTCGGATTCGCCTCTGCGTTTCTTATCTGACATCATTCAATGTTTCCCACCTTGTACACCTGCTATTACACAATCAACTTTCCTCAAATACTGCTCTCACTGAACCAGCGCAAATAGCGTCCGAGCAGAAACCAGAAGTCAACCAGGCACTGTAACCAAGAGTGTTGAAGCGCGTAAAAATGGTGTGTCCTCGGTTGCAACACTCACTACCAAGTTCTAAACTGCCTCTGGAAGCAATGTCAGCACATTAACTGTTCTTCGAAAGCTTCATGAAATGTGTTTCCATAGCCGAGCAGCCTCACACAAGCCTAAGATCACCATGCACAATGCCAAGCGTCGGCTGGAGTGGTGTAAAGCTTGCCGCCATTGGACTCTGGAGCAGTGGAAATGGGTTCTCTGGAGTGATGAATCATGCTTCACCATCTGGGAGTCTGACGGACAAATCTGGGTTTGGTGGATGCCAGGAGAACACCTGCCCGAATGCATAGTGCCAACTGTAAAGTTTGGTGGAGGAATAATAATGGTCTGGGGCTGTTTTTCATGGTTCAGGCTAGGCCCCTTAGTTCCAGTGAAGGGAAATCTTAACGCTACAGCATACAATGCCATTCTAGATGATTCTGTGCTTCCAACTTTGTGGCAACAGGTTGGGGAAGGCCCTTTCCTGTTTCAGCATGACAATGCCCCTGTGCACAAAGCGAGATCTATACAGAAATGGTTTGTTGAGATCGGTGTGAAGAAATTGACTGGCCTGCACAGAGCCCTGACCTCAACCCCATCAAACACTTTTGGGATGAATTGGAAAGCCAACTGCGAGCCAGGCTTAATCACCCAACATCAGTGCCCGACCTCACTAATGCTCGCAGCAATGTTCCAACATCTAGTGGAAAGCCTTCCCAGAAGAGTAGAGGCTGTTATAGCATCAAAGGGGGGTCCAAATCCATATTAATGCCCATGATTTTGGAATGAGATGTTGGACGAGCAGGTGTCCACATACGTTTGTGTAGTGTATATAAAAGTTGTTTTCAAGTGTTCTAAAATAGTTAGAATGAAGCAACTTGCTACATCAAGTTGGTGAGGTTGCAACATTGTTGCCACATCCTACTGAATATAACCATGCAACATTCTTACAGAAGCATGCAAAAATGTTGTAAAAAAAGAAATACACAACACTAGTTTTTATTCCATTGTAATAACCATTACAACACCAATCAAATAGCATGTTGAAACAAGACTATCCATTGACATCCAAACAATAGATGATACAAACTCTATAACGCCAAAACTATGATGACCAATTGATTAATACATGATGTTTCAGGCCTGAAACCTCTGCATATCACGGTACTGGCAGGGTTTAGCCAGTGCCTCATCCTCCATCAGGGGCTCATTATTGGTACATCCCAGCCTCTGGTCCACACCTGAACCAAAGGGCCATGACTAGGCCTGACTGAAAAGGTGTTAGAGGAATTATTGGCATTGTCCACAGCAGGGTTGGCCTGCTCCACCTTTGACTGTGACACTTATTTAATGCAGGGACCAGACTGTTTACTTTGACTGATAACTCAGCAGAGAGCCAGCTCTGGGCTCTGGGCAGATACCACAGGAGAAATTCCTTCACAGGATTAGCCACAATGAGTAATGGTGTCAGAAAATGCTAATTTTCTTTGCCTGTTTTTCTTCTCAGCTTGGGCAGTATTTATTTGACCTCTATGTTGTGATGGCACAGCCAGAGCGGGAGATAATGGATTGTTGATCATTGTTTATAATGGAGAGGAGGCATGGGAAAGCTTGAGAGACCAACCTCCTTTTCAGGCCTTCAAAGACAAAAGTCACATTGCAGGGACTTGAAAAGAAGCAGACGTCAATGCCAAATAGTGACTTGTAGAATTCCTTAAAAACATGACTAATCATTCTGAATATATGCAGGCGCCAGGAGTCCACTCACCAACCAATAATTTACAAAATGGGACAAACAACAAATTGAGACTCTGCATGCAGAATTCTGCAAAAATATCCTCTGTGTACAACGAAAAACACCAAATAATGCATGCAGAGCAGAATTAGGCCGATACCCGCTAATTATCAAAATCCAGAAAAGAGCCGTTAAATTCTATAACCACTTAAAAGGAAGCGATTCCCAAACCTTCCATAACAAAGCCATCACCTACAGAGAGATGAACTTGGAGAAGAGTCCCCCTAAGCAAGCTGGTCCTGGGGCTCTGTTCACAAACACAAACAGACCCCACAGAGCCCCAGGACAACAACAACAACACAATTAGACCCAACCAAATCATGAGAAAACAAAAAGAGAATTACTTGACACATTGGGAAAGAATTAACAAAAAAACAGAACAAGCAAGAATGCTATTTGGCCCTAAACAGAGAGTACACATTGGCAGAATACCTAACCACTGTGACTGTCCCAAACCTAAGGAAAGCTTTGACTATGTACAGCAAAGCCTTGCTAATGAAAAAGGCAGCCGTAGGCAGACCTGGCTCTCAAGAGAAGACAGGCTATGTGCACACTGCCCACAAAATGAGGTGGAAACTGAGCTGCACTTCCTTTTATTTATTTTAATTTTACCTTTATTTAACTAGGCATGTCAGTTAAGAACAAATTCTTATTTACAATGACGGCCTACACCAGCCAAACCCGGACAACGCTGGGCCAATTGTGCGCCGCCCTATGGGACTCCCAATCACGGCCGGTTGTGATACAGCCTGGAATCGAACCAGGGGGTCTGTAGTGACGCCTCAAGCACTGAGATGCAGTGCCTTAGACCACTGCGCCACTCGGGAGCCCAAACTAACCTCCTGCCAAATGTATGACCATATTAGAGAAACATATTTCCCTCAGATTACACAGATCCACAAAGAATTCGAAAACAAATCCAATTTTGATAAACTCCCTTATCTACTGGGTGAAATACCAGTGTGCCATCACAGCAGCAAGATGTGTGACCCGTTGCCACAAGAAAAGGGCAACCAGTGAAGAACAAACACCATTGTAAATACAACCCATATTTATGTTTATTTATTTTCCCATTCGTACTTTAACTATTTGCACATTGTTACAACACTGTATATATACATAATATGACATTTGAAATGTCTTTATTCTTTTGGAACTTCTGAGTGTAATGTTTACTGTTAATATTTATTGTTTATTTCACTTGTTTCTTATCTATTTCACTTGCTTTGGCAATGTTAACATATGTTTCCCATGCCAATAAAGCCCTTCAATTGAATTGAATTGAGAGAGAGATAGGAGGGGAAGAGAGAGAGAGGGAGATAGAGGAGAGTAAAAGAGAGTGGGGAATAGAGAAAGAAAAACAGAGAGAGAGAAGAGGGAATGTACTTTGTCCCTTTCGGCATAGGGGTATTACATCAGCGTTAGCTGGGAGAATGAGGTTGCTGGCATACTGCCATGACAAAAATGTCCCTCAGCACCCCCCCACCTGAGTGAGTCTGACCACAAGTCAGAGACCACTATGATGACACACCAAATGCGTTTGATGGATCCTTTTGGTCTTCTGCTAATGCCTCTTAAGAGGAATGTAATCCAAAAGTAACTGAAAGTAATCAGATTACGTTAAGAGTTTGGTAACCCAAAAGTTACGTAACTGATCACAAATTTGGACAGGTAGCTAACTAGTAACCGTAACAGATGACATTTAGAAAGTAACCTACCCAACCCTGGTGGCTTGTTTTGACATTAAGAGGTGAGAGAGTAGGGACTGTCACACGCAACACTGAGCCAAAGGAGCCAAGCTCGGCCAGTTAAGTGAATGTGGTCAGTGGCTTCTGGCACAATATAGCAGCCGTGTGTGAAGGCAAAGCCTAGGAGGAGGAGGAGCTGGTGCCAGCTAACAAACCCGTTCAAATATGCCGGAGACAGAGAGAGCGGCTTCAAAAGCTCCACACTCCTGAGAATCCGGAAAGCTACTCAGGCTTCAGAGAGATTGGACCAGAGTGTGTGTACTACTCTGCTGCACGGCTCAGGCTTCAAAGGATGGTTATTTAAAGGGGTAGTTTGGGATTTTGGCAATGACACCCTTTATCTACTTCCTCAGAGTCAGATGGAAGGAAGTTGCTAACTAGCGTTAGCGCAATGCGTGGAAGTCTATGGGAACAGCTAGCATGTTCCTGTAGACCTCCAGTCATTGCGCTAACACTAGTTAGCATTGGCTCGTGAAACTACCTCTAACTTCCTTCAAACTGGACGCAGATACATAAAAATTCATTGCCAAAATCCTGAACTATCCCTCTAAAGCCTCAACAGCCCACTGATGGAAAGGCCTTGTTTAAAGCACCATTCAGGCATTATTGCCTGGCAGAAATAGCACTGTTATGTACGTACAAAATAATAGAGGAATATGATGTCCTTGTTTAGGGAGAGAAATGGAGGAGAGATTGGATGGGGGGATGGGGAGAGAAGGGAGAGAGCGAGTGGAAGAAGGGGTGGTTTGAGGGAATTCAAAGAGCTTTATGAGTGAGGGCGGAGGAGATTGTGGCCTGAACCTTGAGGGTGGCAAACTATTTTTACAGCCCCTCTCTCCTTGCCGCAATCAAGGGTGTTAGGAAGCAGTAAAAATTGGTCCCTCACCATTCCCCCCACAGGACAGGTGATAGCTAGCTATAGTCCTACAGCTTAGAACAAACAATGGGTCAGTATGCCATTGGGCTAACTGCTATAGTGCTGAGAAGGCAAAACAAAAAGGGGTTCTTCGGCAAACAAACCATCGCAAAATCTAGGCATACAGGCTTAGAACCATGCAAAAGGAGTAAGGTTTTTTTCATGTTCAGCTAAAATTGGCAATGATTCAGCAACATCTGCAATCAGCTGTCCCTTGATGCTTGTGTTCTCACACTTTTATTGCTCCACTTCAAATCAAATGTTATTCGTCAGATGCTTCGTAAACAACAGGTGTGGATTAACAGTGAAATGCTTACTTACAGGCCGTTCCCAAAAACGCAGAGACAATGGAAAGAGAAATAATAGAAAAGTAAAACATGTAATAAAAAAGAGGAGCCTTGGCCCAGGTCAAAATCAAGGCCTTTTTCATTGAACTAAAACCACATTAAGAGGTAAAAGAGTATGCCTACAGTGAAAAGCCTACAAGAGGAATGTTTTAATATCGTAGTGGACTAAGAGGAGAAGAACGTTGGTGCGGCCAAATGCAGGCTACTGTGCAACTCAGGTAGGATGCAATTTCGGAAGTGACATTTATTTATTTTCGTATTTATTATTATTTTTGTAGATCATTGTTATTATTGTAAACCTCGAAACCAGTTCTTTAAATATGCAAATTCAGTTCTAACTGTAATGCTGTGTTTGCTGTAATATAATAGCCTGCTCGTATTTTACCTATAAACAATGGCTTGACTTACTTTTGATTTTACCCTAATAAAGTTTAAAAACTTTTGTGAAGGTTTGGTGTGGTGTGGCTATTATTAAGGTTTAGCTACTGCAAGCCTATGATATGAAGGCAGTGCGCACCGGCGCTTCAACTGACTACGACATTTGAACTTGAGGTGAGGAAGAGCGTTTTAAGGCCTACCAGATTTACTCCTATAATCTAACAATATAATGCTTCTCTTTATACAAAATATTCTAATCTAAACTTTACGAATTAGCCTCCTGTACGCCTTTATCTGTATAGCAGACGCAGTACCCATCTGACAAAAAGAAATGCATGTCGGTGTCGTAGCATGCCACCTACTGCAACCCTCTTCCTCCACAGACCAGAGCATGTGAGCAGAGTTGAGCTGGAAATCCAGCTCATCGCTCCATGCTTGCCACCGCTCCCTTTCCAACCACATCGCTAAATACCGCGCCGCACTCAAAAACAAAAAAGAGCTGCCGCTCAAAATTCACTCCATTCATCAAAATCACAATTTAACCAACACCCATCTATTTTTGTGACTACCTGGACCTATCATTTGGTTTTGAAGTATTGAAACCAAACCATTTGGATTTTTATGAAAAGTATTTGAATAAACATGAAAAGGTGAATGTATGAAGTGCTCATCATTTCAAATAGGCTACATGTCATATTAAACAGCATATAAACACTCTAAATATGTCAGGAGCCAGACAGGGAGCCTAAGAAGGAACAAAAATGAATTATTTAGTCTATATTATTTCAATTATTTCAAGGCTATAGCCTACAAAGAAATACACTGTGAAGCATTTGCCAGTGCGACACAATAGGCTGGTAGGGACATAAAAGTACTCAGCATTTAAAATGTTTGTTGTATTAAATCATTATAGTCTATAAATTACGCATATAGGCTGTGACTTACTTATAATTAAATACAAATTAACGAAAAATGACTTATTAGTGCCTTTGAATTCATTTTTAGAATTGGCCAGTCTGTGACTTCAGGCTCATGCGATGGTGCCTGGAGAGCAGGCCAGCAGTGGAGAATATCCTCTCCTCACTTGCAGAGCCACTGGGGATGCTAAACACTCTTTTGGCCACTCTTGCCAGGCTGGGCAGAGATGCAGAGTTGTTTTTAGTTTTTTTTTTCTATAGGTAGGCCTAAAGGTTTTTAGGCAAAATATCCCAATCAAAACGGAAAGCTCCTTAAACATGGGAATATGCCAGGCCTATTGCGCCAAAATCAATTATGGCCTATTGTATAGATAGTAGAAAAAAATGAACGAAACATTTAAGAGATCAGATTTTTTCTGTTTAGAAATACTTTGCTACAATGACACACTTGGTTATCTACCCATCTCGTTCCTTTCTTTTAGCATGTGCACGTAGTAAGTACACCATCATGCTTTCAGGATACGTGTCTTTTCAGATTCCACAATGATTATTCAGTTGTGGACACTACATCACCGCACTCCCTCTCTTGCTCTTGGTCCTCATCTTTGTAAGTCACCTTGATTTTGCACCTGTGTGTTTTATCAGTTTCTTTATGAAAATATTTAGTGAACTCCATGACAGTAGCTAAAGCAAGGGGCTATAGCAGCACACAAGTAGACTACAAATGCATGCTGGGCCGGGCATGCCCTGAGCTGGTGAAGTGAGCACTACTGGAGCGAAATTGGAGCGGGCGAGAAGGCCGACGCGCCAGCCTTTGGGAATCTCGCGTCGCGCTCCAGTCAAATTGGGCACGCTCCGCTCCAGCTCCGCTCAAATACTCTGCCTCAGACAACACTCATTCTGCCAGTCACATTCTGTTAAAGGTCCCCAAAGCACACACATCCCTGGGTCGCTACTCTTTTCAGTTTGCTGCAGCTAGCGACTGGAACGAGCTGCAAAAAAACTATCAAACTGGAAAGTTTTATCTCCATCCCTACATTCAAAACTCAATCATGGACACTCTTACTAACACTTGTGGCTGCTTCCAGTGATGTATTGTTATCTCTACCTTTTTGCCCTTCGTGCTGTTGTCTGTGCCTAACAATGTTTGTACAATGTTTGTGCTGCTCCCATGTTGTGCTGCTGCCATGTTGTGTTGTTGTCTTAGGTCTCTTTTTATGTAGCGTTGTGGTGTATCACTTGTCGTGATGTGTGTTCTGTCCTTCATTTTTATTTTTAATCCCAGCCCCTGTACCCAAAGGAGGCCTTTTGCCTCTTGGTAGGCAGTCATTGTAAATAAGAATTTGTTCTTAATTGACTTGCCTAGTTAAATAAAGGTTAAATAAAACACATAAATAAAAACAAATTCTCTATCTCTCTGGGCCTAGGCTTCTCTTACTTTACATATATATTTTGTAATATTAATATCATACAGTGGACACCTAAGCCTATATGCCTATACATGCAATGCCCTGATGCATTTAGTGCTCAAATCTCCAACAGCTGAACCGTGAGGTGGACAATTATTGTTTTAGGAAAAAAAGTTATAAAACAAAAAATCGTTTAGCATATGTTACACATCGAAACACAAGAAAGTGTTTTTGTAAATGTGTTATAGGCTGTTTAAGGACACGTAAATGTGGCTCATTTCGCCAATATCCCTCACTAATTGATGGCGCTGGCAGCGCCAGGTCAGCTCTGAATGCATATGGTTGTCCGGTAAATTTCTCAAATGTCCGGTAAATTAAAATCTTCCCAATCACGTTGTCTGTCGCCAAATGTTCCTAACAGAAACCCTGGCACACACTGCCAAAGATTTTCTGGCAGGCAGGCAGGCAGACACTGGAATAAGTTCCTGAATGACAAAGTGAGGGCTTTTTGTCAGAGTGGAAAAGAATGCCCGGAACGTAAAAGAACATTATGAACTGGTTCCCGTGCTTTTAAAATAACGGTGCTGTTCCGGAACAGTATAGATCACTTTCGTTCCAACCTGGTTCAGTACCAGGGTCCTTAGCTTAGTGATGAGCTTGGTGGGCACTATGGTGTTGAACGCTGAGCTGTAGTCAATGAACAGCATTCTCATGTAGGTGTTCCTTTTGTCGAAGTGGGAAAGGGCAGTGTGGAGTGCAATAGAGATTGCGTCATCTGTGGATCTGTTGTGGCGGTATGCAAATTGGAGTGGGTCCAGGATGTCTGGGATGATGGTGTTGATGTGAGCCTTGACCAGTCTTTCAAAGCATTTCATGGCTACAGATAGTCAATTAGACAATATGTTGTTTAGCGGAGTGGACAAAACGAATCAAATCAAAATACCATAAATTCGTCAAAAAGTCAGGGAAAAGTCAAGTATTCTACAGCTAAATCCGGAAAAAGTGGAGAAAAGCCGGCCAAGTAGTGTTTCCATCAGCTAGTCTGCTCGACAACACTTGGCAGGGAGTAGACCTATCGGCTAACAAGATAAGGACGGACATATTTGAGTCGGTCCAGCCCTGCTCATCTAATTTTGGATTTCCGCTAGTTCCCAGATCCCAGTCCTCCACACCTTCCTCCTCCACCACGCTAGCTCTCACATGTGCCAACAGATGGTTAATACATATGTAGGATCTTAATATGAATACCCTTTTGCAATGCAGGAAATGTAAAACTTGTAGTGTATTTTAAGTTTAAAAAGGCTTCTGAATTTTGTAGTTTCCACTTAGAAATGTCAGACTTGATTTTCCCTTACGAATAACCTCCATTAATTATAATCCACATAATAATTCACATTTCCTGTTCCTGCAGGATTGTGTTCCTGCTGTAGCAAACTGGAATCCCACATCTGTACCAGCAGCCAGAATGGGAGGAGATCAGAGATACAGTGGGGGGAAAAAGGATTTAGTCAGCCACCAATTGTGCAAGTTCTCCCACTTAAAAAGATGAGAGAGGCCTGTAATTTTCATCATATGTACACGTCAACTATGACAGACAAAATGAGGAAAAAAAATCCAGGAAATCACATTGTAGGATTTTTAATGAATTTATTTGCAAATTAATGGTGGAAAATAAGTATTTGGTCAATAACAAAAGTTTCTCAATACTTTGTTATATACCCTTTGTTGGCAATGACACAGGTCAAACGTTTTCTGTAAGTCTACACAAGGTTTTCACACACTTGCTGGTATTTTGGCCCATTCCTCCATGCAGATCTCCTCTAGAGCAGTGATGTTTTGGGGCTGTCGCTGGGCAACACAGACTTTCAACTCCCTCCAAAGATGTTCTATGGGGTTGAGATCTGGAGACTGGCTAGGCCACTCCAGGACCTTGAAATGCTTCTTACGAAGCCACTCCTTCCTTGCCCGGGCGGTGTGTTTGGGATCATTGTCATGCTGAAAGACACAGCCACGTTTCATCTTCAATGCCCTTGCTGATGGAAGGTTTTCACTCAAAATCTCACGATACATGGCCCCATTCATTCTTTCCTTTACACGGATCAGTCGTCCTGGTCCCTTTGCAGAAAAACAGCCCCAAAGCATGATGTTTCCACCCCCATGCTTCACAGTAGGTATGGTGTTCTTTGGATGCAACTCAGCATTCTTTGTCCTCCAAACACGACGAGTTGAGTTTTTACCAAAAAGTTCTATTTTGGTTTCATCTGACCATATGACATTCTCCCAATCCTCTTCTGGATCATCCAAATGCACTCTAGCAAACTTCAGACGGGCCTGGACATGTACTGGCTTAAGCAGGGGGACACGTCTGGCACTGCAGGATTTGAGTCCCTGGCGGCATAGTGTGTTACTGATGGTAGGCTTTGTTACTTTGGTCCCAGCTCTCTGCAGGTCATTCACTAGGTCCCCCCCGTGTGGTTCTGGGATTTTTGCTCACCGTTCTTGTGATCATTTTGACCCCACGGGGTGAGATCTTGCGTGGAGCCCCAGATCAAGGGAGATTATCAGTGGTCTTGTATGTCTTCCATTTCCTAATAATTGCTCCCACAGTTGATTTCTTCAAACCAAGCTGCTTACCTATTGCAGATTCTTCCCAGCCTGGTGCAGGTCTACAATTTTGTTTCTGGTGTCCTTTGACAGCTCTTTGGTCTTGGCCATAGTGGAGTTTGGAGTGTGACTGTTTGAGGTTGTGGACAGGTGTCTTTTATACTGATAACAAGTTCAAACAGGTGCCATTAATACAGGTAACGAGTGGAGGACAGAGGAGCCTCTTAAAGAAGAAGTTACAGGTCTGTGAGAGCCAGAAATCTTGCTTGTTTGTAGGTGACCAAATACTTATTTTCCACCATAATTTGCAAATAAATTCATTAAAAATACTACAATGTGATTTTCTGGAAAAAAAATTCTCAATTTGTCTGTCATAGTTGACGTGTACCTATGATGAAAATTACAGGCCTCTCTCATCTTTTTAAGTGGGAGAACTTGCACAATTGGTGGCTGACTAAATACTTTTTTCCCCCACTGTAGCTGGGGGAAGCCAGCTCAGCAAAGCTTTCCATCTCTCTTGTAGTATCTTATGTGCGACCTAATAAGGCCGAACAGCAGGAGAGGCCAAAGAGAGAAAGAGGAGGAAGTAGAGGCAAGAAGGTGCACTAGCTTCGCAACATAAAACGCAAAGGTATTGAGACACAGATAGTGCATGCTCTTGTCTCTATACTCTTCGGTGTTGCAGCAGTTTGTGTGCCCTGCATTTCTCTGCCATTATGAGACTGTGCAGCTCAGTACTTAATCCGCCACTCCCACGGCTGGCATCGCTGCATGGAAAACTTCCTCATGCCAGTGTTCCACTTTACAGTGAGCTGCGTGTTTCTGTCTGTCTGGCCCACAAGCCCAGGTGTTTTCACTATACCTGAGACGGCATGGGCTCAGTGACATTGCTGTTATCACCCTGCTGCCTGCTGTGTGTGTGTGTGTTTACACAGCTGGTTTTCCGCAGCCCGCGTGCTTGTCGCGGCCAGAAAAAAACAGCAGCTGCGCTCGCTGACAGTGTGTCGATGGTGTAAAAGACCCGGCCCTGCATGTGAGAACAAGCCGCGGTATCGATGGACATCGCCCCACTTCCACCTCTTCCCCCTTTTTCCTATGGATCCATCGGACACAGGGCAGGAGCCTCCTATGGATCCAACATCAGAGAAGAGGCACTCCCATATGTGTGTGTGTGTGTGTGTGTGCATGTGAGCACGTATGTGTGTGGTGGGTGTGGAGATTTTCTAAAGGGCTGTTTAGTTGCTTGCAGGGATATTTGTGAAAGCCCCATGTCATTATCCCCTTTAATGTGCCTCAAACAGCAGATTCTGGCATTTATGGTACAGGCCTATCTCCCCATAAATGCTTTTATTGTTTGGCCCAGTCTATGGTGGCCATAACCCGGTTTCCTGCTTTATGGGGGACCTTCACTATATCACTAGCCGGGAGGACAAAGAAGGCTGACATTGGTGTTTACCAAAGTATTGGGAGCTCATAAATCCATCAGGCATTCTGAAAAAAACTCTGCACTGAAGATCTAGGGCTGGGAGGAAGCGGTTGTTGTTCTGGCTCAGCTTCTAGGACATTATTATCTATGTAGCCTTCAGGAAGAAAATCTACCATAGACAAGGCCATTGGGCCTATGTGCGATAGTAAATAATTGGAGAGGGATCACCTCGAAAGGTCAACCTAGAAATATAGCCAATAGAATGGGTCATGAACTGGGATTGAGACATTGTCTTATGTATATACACACACAAATGGACACCACTGTTTCTAGGCCTAACCCACCTACACTGGACTGGAGCCTTAGGAGCCTTAGGGCTAACTGAGGAGAAGGATGATTCAATCATGACAAAGAGCCGAGGCAGGCAGGGAGGGAGGAAGAGATGGATCAGGCTTGCTGGCTGGCTGGCAGAAAAAGCCCTGCTCTACCAAGGCCCTACTACCTCATTAAGGTGTCAGCATACTTCAGTTCGGCTGGCGCCTAGCCAAACTTAGCTAGCCGAACAAGTGTGCTCGTATACTCCCTTAACAGACCTTCGCTTGAAAAAAGTGGCAATAGTACGGTTTGTCCATTTTGAGACGCCGTAGCCAGTATACATTTCCTCAAAATAGTCAGAATTAATCAAAGATAACTCAAGAAATCTGTCTTTAATTTTGACGTTTTTGCAGAGGAGATCTTAGTCGCGCAATTTTACATCTAACTAAGATTTCTCAATGCAAAAATGTGCATGAAAACTAGTAATCTCTCGTTGAATGACAACGAAGACTTTATTGAATAATCTCTACTGTTGACCAATCAACAACAAAGGAGCGTAGACTTCGGCTCCGAACTTCGGCTTGCCTCCAGAAAAAAATGTGTGTGCCCGAACGGCCGAAAAAACCCTCACCGAAGTCCAAAACGGACAAAAACAGAGTCTGAGCCCTCCTCATCAAAACCGACTTGGCTGGCATTGATTCTCTCCTCTGTAGTTCTCTTTAGTCTTTCATCTCCATCTTCCCCAACAGAGATCTCAGGCCTGCCTTGCTGCCTGGCAGGCTGTGTCTCAGTCTGCCTCATCTCAGAGCTTTAGGCCCTTTATTCTCTCTCTCAGAGCCTGGAGTCTGAACTGAAGTGAAGAGAGCGCTGAAGAGGAGGATTTCCCATTGAGAAGTGCTGGCCAGCGGGGTTCGCTTTAAGTGGATTTTCCCTTTCCCCTTGCCCCGTGTTGTTCCCAGGCCCATGGCATTATGACACCCCCGCCAGTGACCTCCACTTGAGACGTGCCCCGGGACGTGACAGCTTTTTCTGGCCATGGCTGATTGCTGCGCGGCACAAAACCGAAGTGTGAGCCGACGGATTGGTGTGTGGGTGGACGGATGGATGCACAGTGCAGTGAGCGCACAGCGCCGGGCTGTGCTGTACAGGTATCATTAGGCATAATGCCCTGTTTGTGGTGGTACTATACTGTAGAGTACAGTGATATTCGTGCTTCCCACACCACCCCTTCCTTCCTTCCATCCACCCAGTCGAGGCCTAACCTGGTGAGGGAGGGGAGGGGAGTGATGTGAAATGTAAAAATGTGCAGAGCCAGTTAAAATGTTAATGGAACATCTAAAATCCCCTGCTTAGCCAGCAGGTTGTGGGGAACAAAAGCCAGTCGAAGAGAGCAACAGCTGCTGCTATTAGGGTTGGGGTCTGGGGGTTGATAGTGTGGTGAGTTGGGGGGGGTTAGGGTTTAACCCATTGGTGGTGGTGGTGGTGGTGGGGGGAGGTGGTAATGGAATGGATAACTCCATTGCCCCAAATCACATTAAAGAGAAATGAAGCAATGATGGGGAGTGGTGGTGGAGAGAGGTGAGGGAGGGTGAGGTGGAGGGTGCAATCATCAGCATTTCAAAAGAATGGGGGCCAGAGAATGCAGATGATAGTGGTGGCTGGGCTCCTCCCCCATCCCTCCCTCTCTTCCTCCATTCCTCCATCCCCTCTCCAGCCCCAGCAGAAGCCCTGTGGCTCTGTAGAGCCTGATGATGATACTAGCCTGTCACCCTGTGTGTGTAGGGGACAATGAGAGAAGAATCTCTCCCTCCATCCCTCCTCCACTGGAAGAGAACAGTTAATTGGATAAAAGCTTGCCCTTTTACCCACAACTCCCAGGGGTAGGTGTGGGTCAACTTCACTGGAGACAACCCTGACAGTGGAAGTGCACTATCAGAGGAGAGAGACTTTTCATCCAGTTTATAGCTCCCATTCTGCTAGCTTCAACAGTGGAAGAGCCTTGAGAAGTCCCTTGACATATCTCTCTAAGTGAGGAAACATGGCTGTCCTTAGCCGCAACGACTAATGGAGAAATTCTGTGAAAATATTATAATGCGTTCTGAATTCCACTCATATTCCTGCCCTTGACTAATTAAATTAGCTAGTAGGAGGCAAATAAAAAATGTAATGACATAAACTGTTGTCGGACTTTGAGAATGCACCACCGGAAAACATTATCAAACTCTTTCAGCTTCACATGTGGCTGTGTGCCTAGTTTTGAATAGAACATTTATTCGAATCTGGTCTGAAGAAAATATATAGCCCACTGTAAAGCCACCTGTCACCAAGCCATCAGATTTACATGGCCTTCACTGGCGTTTTACAGCTTAGGCATGCGCAAATAAAACCTTATAATATAATAATAATATAAATAAAACCTTCACTCAAACGGCAACAAGGGAGCGACTCAATAAAGCCATAAATGAAGATCTAGCAGACAACAAATCAACCAAGATCCAGAAATAATATTTTATTTTGCCAATAGTGCTGGACTAACTTTCTTTCTGAGAGGTTTCTCGATCTTCAAAACAAGTTTTGATCAATTTACTATCGTCTTGGGAAATGGTTAACTTCTAAACCGAGACTGAATGCTTCCCAGATTCGCTGACAGTGACAGACATACATAATCACTATGGATAGTCAAACCATCTGTGTTGCAAAGCAGCATAGAGAAAGAGAGAGCGCCAGTCTCTCAATAGTTGGTAAACAGTGCATTACAAAGTGAATGGCCCAGAAGGAGAGATCATTAGCCTGGTGGACCATTCTATTCTTGGGGGGGGGGGTTTGATACATGAAGAAAAGAGCCTGATAATATTTAACCAGGGGAGATGTATCATCAATCTCCCCCGCTCTCTTCACCCCTGGGTCGTTCCCCATTGTCATGCCAGCCCCGACCACCATTCACTCCTTATTCAACATTTTAGGCCCATTGTTCCACCTTACATGCCCCCTCTGAAGTACATTACTTTTCCCACTCACTTCTCAAAGGAGGGGTTAGCAGAAAAAACATAATATGTTATGGCGGTGTCAGGGGTAACAAAACAAGTCTCTCTTCACTCACACACACATAAGCACACAGAGGCGTGCACACGCACTACACACACACTTGCCCCACCCATCCTGACCCCGTGGCTCTCTGCCTGGCTCTTTGGATGAAAGAAGAAGTGATTTATCCAAGTCATCCTCGCAGCACCTTTTAAAAACACTCTTTATTCACCGGCTGCTAAAGCTTTCTCTCTCTCTCCCTCCCTCCCTCCCTCCCTCCCTCCCTCCCTTCCTCTCCCTCCCTTCCTCTCTCTCCCTCTCTCTCCCTCCCTCCCTCTCTCTCTCTCTCCCTCCCTGTCTACTTCTCACAGGGAAATACAGGCTTCTGTGCCCATGTGTGTGAAATGGTGTGCAAATGCATACCTATGAGTGTGTCTGCATGTTTATCTGTATCTGAAAGTGATTGTGTTTATCTGTGATAGCTTCAAGTAAATTGGAACAAAACTTGTGTGTTTTACAGATTAATTAGGGAGTGTTTCACAGATTAATCTCTCCCTTTCACCTACCCCATCTCTTTTCTCTCTCTCTCCCTTTCACCTACCCCATCTCTTTTCTCTCTCTCTCCCTTTCACCTACACCATCTCTTTTCTCTCTCCCCCTTTCACCTACCCCATCTATTTTCTCTCTCTCTCCCTTTCACCTACCCCATCTTTTTTCTCTCTCTCCCTTTCACCTACCCCATCTCTTTTGTCTCTCTCCCGTTCACCTACCCCATCTCTTTTGTCTCTCTCCCTTTCACCTACCCCATCTCTTTTCTCTATCTCCCTTTCACCTACCCCATCTCTTTTCTCTCTCTCCCTTTCACCTACCCCATCTCTTTTCTCTCTCTCCCTTTCACCTACCCCATCTCTTTTCTCTCTCTCCCTTTCACCTACCCCATCACTTTTCTCTATCTCCCTTTCACCTACCCCATCTCTTTTCTCTCTCTCCCTTTCACCTACCCCATCTCTTTTCTCTCTCTCCCTTTCACCTACCCCATCTCTTTTCTCTATCTCCCTTTCACCTACCCCATCTCTTTTCTCTCTCTCCCTTTCACCTACCCCATCTCTTTTGTCTCTCTCCCTTTCACCTACCCCATCTCCTTTGTCTCTCTCCCTTTCACCTACCCCATCTTTTTTCTCTCTCTCCCTTTCACCTACCCCATCTCTTTTGTCTCTCTCCCTTTCACCTACCCCATCTCTTTTATCTCTCTCCCTTTCACCTACCCCATCTCTTTTCTCTATCTCCCTTTCACCTACCCCATCTCTTTTCTCTCTCTCTCTTTCACCTACCCCATCTCTTTTCTCTCTCTCCCTTTCACCTACCCCATCTCTTTTGTCTCTCTCCCTTTCACCTACCCCATCTCTTTTCTCTATCTCCCTTTCACCTACCCCATCTCCTTTCTCTCTCTCCCTTTCACCTACCCCATCTCTTTTCTCTCTCTCTCCCTTTCACCTACCCCATCTCTTTTCTCTCTCTCCCTTTCACCTACCCCATCTCTTTTCTCTCTCTCCCTTTCACCTACCCCATCTCTTTTCTCTCTCTCTCCCTTTCACCTACCCCATCTCTTTTCTCTCTCTCCCTTTCACCTACCCCATCTCTTTTCTCTCTCTCCCTTTCACCTACCCCATCTCTTTTCTCTCTCTCCCTTTCACCTACCCCATCTCTTTTCTCTCTCTCCCTTTCACCTACCCCATCTCTTTTCTCTCACTACCACTCTCTTTCTTTTCTTTCTCTGCCACTTAAACAACTGTTCTACCTCTCCGTCTATCTATCCATCCCTCTCAGCTGGCTGGCTGGGCAGTAGGCTGGCTTATGTTCTCATTGAAGCACCCTCAGTTGGGTCTGCCAGGTGGATGGCCTGGCGGTATGTTATCTGGTGTGTTCCTGAAATGCCCTGCTCGCTGCTGGGGCCTCAGCCATTAAATGGGCTGTAGAGGTGTCCTAATGGGCTGGTGGGGCGCTGTGTGTGTGTGTGTGTGTGTGTGTGTGTGTGTGTGTATCAGTTAGGGCTTGGCAATATATCGATTTGATTAATTCAAATGTATGATTTAGCGCGATATTCCAAATGCCCGTTTCACAAGAATCACATTGTTTCCGTTTATGTCTGCTAATTCTCATGTCTTTTTGGTCTTGTCTCTGTCACTCCATTCTGTGATGTGTGCACCTTCCCATTCACTCACACATACCAAGCCCCAACCCCTGCCACTCACAACAACAGAGATGAGATATCACTTCTTCCTCTCTGACAAGCGGTTTTAACTCGCTATTTGCATTTGAGGTGTGGTCCTGGAGTAGCTAACCTTTCTAACAATAACCTTTTTATGTCTCAACTCCTCAAATTGTACGCAGAGCAGACACTACTAAAACAAGAGTATCAATGAACATTGACTCTGAAAAATATATTGTCAGTTTGTAATGTGCGGCATTGCGGTGCTAGCAGCATTTTAGCCAGAGACTATTATACTGTCTAGTCTGTGTTTTATAAATGGGCAATAAGCATAAAACACAATTATATAAGGAATTGGCAACTCATTCTCAATCTGAGAAATAAGGTAGGCCACTTGATTACAACATCTGAACAAAGTGTACAGGCTAGCATGCTATTCAGACTGTTGGAGACTGACATAAGGGTGTGTTCATAACAATTAAACTGTTCTGCCTTGTTTGCTAGCAAATAGATCAAAGTTGGCTAAACTTGTCATATAAAGATTAGCTGGCTAGTCACTAGCACGTGGGCTTGTGCTTAAGAGATTGTTTATGAGACCTCTGTATAATTACATAATGCCTGCTACAAGAAGTTAGTTGTTATAAAATAATTACACTATAGATAAGTTTAGACCACAAGCTAATTGAAATCACAAGCTTCTCTGTTATACCTACAGGGATAAGTGTGTGTGTGTGTGTGTGTGTGTGTGTGTGTGTGTGTGTGAGTTGAGAACTGGGCAGAAATAAACACTGACCCATAACCTACTTGGCTGAGGGCCCTGCATTTTCAATCTTCCTCTCTTTCTTTCTTTTCTTTCTATAGATCCTTCATCACTCCCTCCCTCCCCTCTTTCCTGAGACCGCATCCTGATACTATTATTATGGACATTTGGAGGAAATAGTGGTATTACTAGGGGCATAGTGGTATTACTAGGGACATAGTGGTATTACTAGGGGCATAGTGGTATTACTAGGGGCATAGTGGTATTACTAGGGGCATAGTGGTATTACTAGGGGCATAGTGGTATTACTAGGGGCATAGTGGTATTACTAGGGACATAGTGGTATTACTAGGGGCATAGTGGTATTACTAGGGGCATAGTGGTATTACTAGGGACATAGTGGTATTACTAGGGGCATAGTGGTATTACTAGGGGCATAGTGGTATTACTAGGGACATAGTGGTATTACTAGGGGCATAGTGGTATTACTAGGGGCATAGTGGTATTACTAGGGGCATAGTGGTATTACTAGGGGCATAGTGGTATTACTAGGGACATAGTGGTATTGTCAGGGACATAGTGGTATTGTCAGGGACATAGTGGTATTATCAGGGACATAGTGGTATTATCAGGGACATAGTGGTATTATCAGGGACATAGTGGTATTATCAGGGATATAGTGGTATTATCGGGGACATAGTGGTATTATCGGGGACATAGTGGTATTATCAGGGACATAGTGGTATTATCAGGGACATAGTGGTATTATCAGGGACATAGTGGTATTATCAGGGACATAGTGGTATTATCAGGGATATAGTGGTATTATCAGGGACATAGTGGTATTATCAGGGATATAGTGGTATTATCGGGGACATAGTGGTATTATCGGGGACATAGTGGTATTATCGGGGACATAGTGGTATTATTGGGGACATAGTGGTATTATCAGGGACATAGTGGTATTATCAGGGACATAGTGGTATTATCAGGGACATAGTGGTATTATCAGGGATATAGTGGTATTATCAGGGATATAGTGGTATTATCAGGGACATAGTGGTATTATCAGGGACATAGTGGTATTATCGGGGACATAGTGGTATTATCAGGGACATAGTGGTATTATCGGGGACATAGTGGTATTATCGGGGACATAGTCCGCCTGGCCTTGCTGCTATTCCAGTTTCAACTGTTCTGCCTGCGGTTATGGAACCCCTACCTGTCCCAGACCTGCTGTTTTCAACTCTTAATGATCGGCTATGAAAAGCCAACTGAGATTTATTCCTGATTATTATTTGACCATGCTTGTCACTTATGAACATTTTTGAACATCTTGGCATGGTTCTGTTATAATCTCCACCCGGCACAGCCAGAAGAGGACTGGCCACCCCTCATAGCCTGGTTCCTCTCTAGGTTTCTTCCTAGGCTTTCGCCTTTCTAGGGAGTTTTTCCTAGCCACCGTGCTTCTACACCTGCATTACTAGCTGTTTGGGGTTTTAGGCTGGGTTTCTGTACAGCACTTCGAGATATTAGCTGATGTAAGAAGGGCTATATAAAATAAAATTGATTGATTGATTGATAGTGGTATTATCGGGGACATAGTGGTATTATTAGGGACATAGTGGTATTATCAGGGACATAGTGGTATTATCAGAGATATAGTGGTATTATCAGAGATATACAGTTGAAGTCGGAAGTTTACATACACCTTAGCCAAATACATTTAAACTCAGTTTTTCACAATTCCTGACATTTAATCCTAGTAAAAATTCCATGTCTTAGGTCAGTTAGGACACCACTTTATTTTAAGAATGTGAAATGTCAGAATAATAGTAGAGAGAATGATTTATTTAAGCTTTTATTTCTTTCATCACATTCCCAGTGGGTCAGAAGTTTACATACACTCAATTAGTATTTGGTAGCATTGCCTTTAAATTGTTTAACTTGGGTCAAACGTTTCGGGTCGTCTTCCACAAGCTTCCCACAATAAGTTGGGTGAATTTTGGCCCATTCCAAGCTGTTTAAAGGCACAGTCAACTTAGTGTATGTAAACTTCTGACCCACTGGAATTGTGATACAGTAAATTATAAGTGAAATAATCTGTCTGTAAACAATTGTTGCACAAAGTAGACGTCCTAACCTACTTGCCAAAACTATAGTTTGTTAACAAGAAATGTGTGGAGTGGTTGAAAAACGAGTTTTAATGACTCCAACCTAAGTGTATGTAAACTGCCGACTTCAACTGTAGTGGTATTGTCAGGGATATAGTGGTAGTGTTAGGGACATAGTGGTATTATCAGGGACATAGTGGTATTATCAGGGACATAGTGGTATTATCAGGGACATAGTGGTATTATCGGGGACATAGTGGTATTATCGGGGACATAGTGGTATTATCGGGGACATAGTGGTATTATCGGGGACATAGTGGTATTATCGGGGACATAGTGGTATTATCGGGGACATAGTGGTATTATCGGGGACATAGTGGTATTATCAGGGACATAGTGGTATTACCAGAGACATAGTGGTATTACAGAGACATAGTGGTATTATCAGGGACATAGTGGTAGTGTTAGGGACATAGTGGTAGTGTTAGGGACATAGTGGTAGTGTTAGGGACATAGTGGTAGTGTTAGGGACATAGTGGTAGTGTTAGGGATATAGTGATAGTGTTAGGGACATAGTGGTAGTGTTAGGGACATAGTGGTAGTGTTAGGGATATAGTGGTAGTGTTAGAGATATAGTGGTAGTGTTAGTGATATGATGGTGGTAGTGTTAGGGATATGATGGTGGTAGTGTTAGGGATATAGTGGTAGTGTTAGGGACATAGTGGTAGTGTTAGGGATATAGTGGTAGTGTTAGGGATATAGTGGTAGTGTTAGTGATATGATGGTGGTAGTGTTAGGGATATGATGGTGGTGAGTGTTAGGGATATAGTGGTAGTGTTAGGGGATATAGTGGTAGTGTTAGGGACATAGTGGTAGTGTTAGGGATATAGTGGTAGTGTTAGGGATATAGTGGTAGTGTTAGTGATATGATGGTGGTAGTGTTAGGGATATGATGGTGGTAGTGTTAGGGATATAGTGGTAGTGTTAGGGATATAGTGGTAGTGTTAGGGATATAGGGGTAGTGTTAGGGATATAGTGATAATGTTAGGGATATAGTGGTAGTGTTAGGGATATAGTGGTAGTGTTAGGGATATGATGGTGGTAGTGTTAGGGATATGATGGTGGTAGTGTTAGGGATATGATGGTGGTAGTGTTAGGGATATAGTGGTAGTGTTAGGGATATAGTGGTAGTGTTAGGGATATGATGGTAGTGTTAGTGATATGATGGTGGTAGTGTTAGGGATATGATGGTGGTAGTGTTAGGGATATAGTGGTAGTGTTAGTGATATGATGGTGGTAGTGTTAGGGATATAGTGGTAGTGTTAGTGATATGATGGTGGTAGTGTTAGGGATATAGTGTTAGTGTTAGTGATATGATGGTGGTAGTGTTAGGGATATAGTGGTAGTGTTAGTGGTATGATGGTGGTAGTGTTAGGGATATAGTGGTAGTGTTAGGGATATAGTGGTAGTGTTAGTGATATGACGGTGGTAGTGTTAGGGATATAGTGGTAGTGTTAGTGATATGATGGTGGTAGTGTTAGGAATATAGTGGTAGTGTTAGTGATATGATGGTGGTAGTGTTAGGGATATAGTGGTAGTGTTAGGGATATAGTGGTAGTGTTAGGGATATAGTGGTAGTGTTAGGGACATAGTGGTAGTGTTAGGGATATAGTGGTAGTGTTAGAGATATAGTGGTAGTGTTAGTGATATGATGGTGGTAGTGTTAGGGATATGATGGTGGTAGTGTTAGGGATATAGTGGTAGTGTTAGGGACATAGTGGTAGTGTTAGGGATATAGTGGTAGTGTTAGGGATATAGTGGTAGTGTTAGTGATATGATGGTGGTAGTGTTAGGGATATGATGGTGGTAGTGTTAGGGATATAGTGGTAGTGTTAGGGATATAGTGGTAGTGTTAGGGACATAGTGGTAGTGTTAGGGATATAGTGGTAGTGTTAGGGATATAGTGGTAGTGTTAGTGATATGATGGTGGTAGTGTTAGGGATATGATGGTGGTAGTGTTAGGGATATAGTGGTAGTGTTAGGGATATAGTGGTAGTGTTAGGGATATAGGGGTAGTGTTAGGGATATAGTGATAATGTTAGGGATATAGTGGTAGTGTTAGGGATATAGTGGTAGTGTTAGGGATATGATGGTGGTAGTGTTAGGGATATGATGGTGGTAGTGTTAGGGATATGATGGTGGTAGTGTTAGGGATATGATGGTGGTAGTGTTAGGGATATAGTGGTAGTGTTAGGGATATAGTGGTAGTGTTAGGGATATGATGGTAGTGTTAGTGATATGATGGTGGTAGTGTTAGGGATATGATGGTGGTAGTGTTAGGGATATAGTGGTAGTGTTAGTGATATGATGGTGGTAGTTTTAGGGATATAGTGGTAGTGTTAGTGGTATGATGGTGGTAGTGTTAGGGATATAGTGGTAGTGTTAGGGATATAGTGGTAGTGTTAGTGATATGACGGTGGTAGTGTTAGGGATATAGTGGTAGTGTTAGTGATATGATGGTGGTAGTGTTAGGGATATAGTGGTAGTGTTAGTGATATGATGGTGGTAGTGTTAGGGATATAGTGGTAGTGTTAGGGATATAGTGGTAGTGTTAGGGATATAGTGGTAGTGTTAGGGATATAGTGGTAGTGTTAGGGATATAGTGGTAGTGTTAGGGATATAGTGGTAGTGTTAGTGATATGACGGTGGCAGTAGTAGCAGCATGTGTTGTGTAATAGTAAGGTACAGTAGTAGTTGTAATGGTTTCAGTGACAGTAGTAGGCCTAGTTATCTGGTAGTAGTAACCATGCAATTAATAATCATACTACTAGCAGTAGTAAACTTCTCCTCTGTGATAGACAATGTGTGGTGAGTGGTCTAGCACAAAGGGACATTCCATGGTGTGAGTGACAACCATACAGTGTACTGTAAAGTGCTTTGAAACCAAGTGGGAAAACCCTGTATAAAATGTAATCCATTACTAGTAGGTCAGTCATATTCCTATGTAGTATGTTGATGACAGTTTCAGGCTGCTGGTGCAGTGTCATGTTCCAGTTCATCCACCCACAGTGTGATGTGATCAGAGGGAGACAGGCTCTCACTGAGTACACATGAGTCATCAGGCCCTGGCAGGCCAGCTATGCAGGGATAACAGGGGGCAGGCCCCGGCCTGTGTGTGCGCACGCGTCAAGCTTGCGCGCAATCTGCAAGTGTGCATGCTTGCATGTGTGTGTGTGCAATGCGTGCACAGTGCACCGGTGTGGTGTGGTGTGGTGTGTGTGTGTGTATGTATGTGTGTGTGTGTGTGTGTGTGTGTGTGTGTGTACAGTTGAAGTCAGAATTTTACATACACCTTAGCCAAATACATTTAAACTTCCTGACATTTAATCCTAGTAAAAATGCCCTATCTTAGGTCAGTTAGGATCACCACTTTATTTTAAGAATGTGAAATGTCCGAATAATAGTAGAGAGAATGATTTCTTTCAGCTTTTATTTCTTTCATCACATTCCCAGTGGGTCAGAAGTTTACATACACTCAATTAGTATTTGGCAGCATTGCCTTTAAATTGTTTAACTTGGGTCAAACGTTTCGAGTAGCCTTCCACAAGCTTCCCACAATAAGTTGGGTGCATTTTGGCCCATTCCTCCTGACAGAGCTGGTGTGACTGAGTCAGGTTTGTAGGCCTCCTTGCTCGCACACACTTTTTCAGTTCTGCCCACACATTTTCTATAGGATTGAGGTCAGGGCTTTGTGATGGCCACTCCAATACCTTGACTTTGTTGTCCTTAAGCCATTTCGCCACAACTTTGGAAGTATGCTTGGGATCATTGTCCATTTGGAAGACCCATTTGCGACCAAGCTTTAACTTCCTGACTGATGTCTTGAGATGTTGCTTCAATATATCCACATAATTTTCCTTCCTCATGATGCCATCTATTTTGTGAAATGCACCAGTCCCTCCTGCAGCAAAGCACCCCCACAGCATGATGCTGCCACCCCCGTGATTCATGGTTGGGATGGTGTTCTTCGGCTTGCAAGGCACCCCCTTTCTCCTCCAAACATAACAATGGTCATTATGGCCATACAGTTCTATTTTTGTTTCATCAGACCAGAGAAGTACGATCTTTGTCCCCATGTGCAGTTGCAAACCATAGTCTGGCTTTTTTATGGCGGTTTTGGAGCAGCGGCATCTTCCTTGTTGAACAGCCTTTCAGGTTATGTCGATATAGGACTCGTTTTACTGTGAATATAGATACTTGTGGAGGTCTACAATTTTTTTCTGAGGTCTTGGCTGATTTCTTTTGATTTTCCCATGATGTCAAGCAAAGAGGCACTGAGTATGAAGGTAGGCCTTGAAATACATCCACGGGTATACCTCCAATTGACTCAAATTATGTCAATTAGCCTATCAGAATATTCTAAAGCCATGACATCATTTTCTGGAATTTTCCAAGCTGTTTAAAGGCACAGTCAACTTAGTGTATGTAAACTTCTGACCCAATGGAATTGTGATTCAGTGAATTATATGTGAAATAATCTGTCTGTAAACAATTGTTGGAAAAATTACTTGTGTCATGCACAAAGTAGATGTCCTAACCAACTTGCCAAAACTATAGTTTGTTAACAAGAAATTTGTGGAGTGGTTGAAAAACTAGTTTTAATGACTCCAACCTAAGTGTATGTAAACTTCCGACTTCAACTGTATGTGTGTATGTGTATGTGTGTATGTGTGTGTGCAAAGCGTGCACAGTGCACCGGTGTGGTGTGGTGTGTGTGTGTGTGTGTGTGTGTGTGTGTGTGTATGTGTGTGTGCAAAGCGTGCACAGTGCACCAGTGTGGTGTGGTGTGGTGTGTGTGTGTGTGTGTGTGTGTGTGTGTATGCCTTTCTTCTCGTCTGTGTGTGTGTATGTGTGTATGTGTGTGTGTGCGTGTGTGTGTGTGTGTGCGTGTATGTGTGTGTGTATGTGTGTATGTATGTATGTGTGTGTATGTGTGTCTGTGTGTGTATGTGTGTGTGTGTGTGTGTGTGTGTGTGTGTGTGTGTGTGTGTCTGTCTGAGTGTGTGTATGTGTATGTGTATGTGTGTGTGTGTATGTGTGTGTGTGTGTATGTGTGTATGTGTGTGTGTGTGTGTGTGTGTGTGTGTGTGTGTGTGTGTGTGTGTGTGTGTGTGTGTGTGTATGCCTTTCTTCTCGTCTGTGTGTGTGTGCAGTTCTCGGTACTGGAGCAGAGATACTGAGTGCATGACACAGGTGAGGAAATAACGTGTGAATAATTCATTGAGGAGAGAGATGGAGAGAGAGAGAGAGACAGAGAAAGACAAAGAGAGAGGACAGTAAACAGGGCCGTGTTAGTCACAGGACACCAGCGGCCTTTCCATCCACACATCCAATGTACACACACACACCCTTCCCCCTTGAAGTGTTCGAGTGTTGTTTTTACATCTCTCTCTCACTCTCTAAGGATAATGGATCTGCTGACATTCAGCTGCCCCACATAAAGATTCTCATTAAATAACCCGGTTAGTAGGGAGGAACACACACAAATGCTGGTACACACATGCACACACACACACAAGCGCACTTATGGACGTACATGTTCTCCATCTTCTTTGTAATAGTGAGCCAACATGTTTTCAGCACTTTCATTTTTACTGATCAAAACCTGTTGTTTTGTCATGCTCTCTGCAGCATACATATAGTGAGCAATATGTTTTGAACATCAAAATTGCAATATCGAATTGCAATACATATAGATTTGTGAGAATCGCAATACATATCGTATCGGTCCCTGGCAATTCCCACCCCTACTGTGTTTGTATGTAAGCCTTTTGCTTATTCAATACCCAGTATGATTACTACAGTGAGTCAGTTGGGCACTAGAGATCAGCCAGCCCTGCAGCCATCCACCCACCTGCCTCCCCAGCCCGTCAGCTCAGAGGTCAAGTGCAAAGAATTACCCAGAGAGCCGGTTGAGCACTAGAGATTAGTCAGCCCTGCAGCCCCTCAAGCCATCCACCCACCTGCCTCCCCACCTGTGGGCCTTAATTGCAATATGAGTGGAGCCACCACAAACAATGGTTAATCACAAACAATGGCTAATCACTGGCCATACACACACACACACACACACAAGGCTGGGTATGTATGATGAGGAGGGCTGGCAAATGCTACCTACCGCTGACTGAACGGCAACTGTCTGCTGTGTGTGGAGCGCTCTGCCAACAAACAGTGTTTCACGGTAAATACGTACCGATGCTCACACACACCACATTTACTTACTGTACATAGACAGAAATACAGACTCATGGACAAAGCTCACACACTGACCAAATAGACAGACACACAGTCCGACGCGGCAAACAAACCCCACACAAAACAGCAGCACATCATCAGCAACGTGCACCTGCGCGACCATTCCAGCAACATTACAACAATGGCGGATGGGCCGCTGCTCTGCCAAAAGAGCAGTGGGCTGGCAAAACAGCTGAGTGGGACAACATCAAGGCCTTTCCACCCCCCCACCACCACACTGTGCTCTGTAAGCCTGGGGGAGTTAGGACCGTTCACTGTCCACACAATATCTGACGCACCCACTATGTGGCTTCTGTTAGAGGCTGATGAGATGATTTTCTGACATTATAAATGGGTTATACGTGCTTACGACAAGTCGGACATGATTGCATTATAACACATTATACCTGTTGGGAAAACTGACCTTAGATAAGTTCGGTGTGGAAGAGGAGAGGAGAAATCGGTATTTCCCAGGTGCTATCCTTTGTTTTCCTCACACTAATGGGAGACTGGGGGAGAGGTCAGGAAGATACCTCTCTCTTTTTTTTTCTCTCCCTCTCTTTCCTCTCACTAGGGATCCATACCAGTCCATATAATTAACTTAACTGCTTTGCCGTCTGCTGATGGTGTTTTTGGGCCAGGCCATGTCTGTGTGCTGCCTGCCATGAGGCGTGCTGCTCAGCTGTGCCCATACACCCTGACTGGGCTACTTCCTGGGCTATAAGCTCAATCCCCATCAGCTGCCCATTGCCTGGAGACTAGAGCCTATTGAGCCAAGGGAAGGGAGGGACAGAGGAAGAGATGGCGAGGAAGGAATGGCGAGGGGAAGAGGCTTGTTAAGATAGCAGCAGCACGGGTGCGGCTGGCCAGGCTGGGGGGTTTGTCATCAGGGACATAAAAAGGTCTAAGAATAGGGCCCAGATGCTCAGTGACCTGCAGCATCGCTGCCTGGTGTGGCAGGCTGTTGGAAGAATGTCTGGGGCTTTAAGACCAGACCCCCTCCTCTCTCCTCACTCTCTCTCTCCACCCTACATCTCCACCCTCTCGCTTCCTCCTCACTCTGTTTTTCTTGATTCTTTCTTTTCCCTCTTTCTCCACCTCTTCCCCTCCCTCTTTCTCTCTGTCTTTTCTCTACTCTCTCTCTCCTTCCCCAGAGCTTCCCCACCCCTTCTCCTCCCTCTCCCGGTCTTTCTTTCTCTGTCAATTCAATTCAAAGGGGCTTTATTGGCATGCGAAACATGTGTTCACATTGCCAAAGCAAGTGAAATACAATAAACAAAAGTGAGAAGACCAAACAACATCAACAAAAACCTCAAAAAGGTTTCCAAAAGATAAAGACATTTCAAGTGTTATATTATCAGCTATGTACAGTCTCTCTCTCTCCCTCTCTCTGGGGGCTGAATGCCAGTGAAGGGAGTTTTGTTTACATTTACATTTACATTTTAGTCATTTAGCAGACGCTCTTATCCAGAGCGACTTACAGTTAGTTAGTGCATACATTATTTATTTTTTCTCCATACTGGCCCCCCGTGGGAATCGAACCCACAACCCTGGCGTTGCAAACGCCATGCTCTACCAACTGAGCTACATCCCTGCCGGCCATTCCGTCCCCTACCCTGGACGACGCTGTTAGTGTAATTTACATCCACCCCCCCAACAGCCCCTCCTCCCTCCCTCCACCCCTTCAGTTTACTGTGTCCCGGCTCTAATAAAGCTTTATTATGGTTCTCTCTCAGGGAGGAGAGCTACATCTCATCCTGGAATATACAAGGTCTGATGTCATCTGCCTTTGGCCTAAAGAGCAGGAACCTGGACTTCATCAAAGACATTGGAAATACAGACATTGTCATCCTATAAGAAACATGGTATAGAGGAGATGGACCCACTGGTTGCCCTCTAGGTTACAGAGAGCTGGTAGTACCATCCACCAAACTACCAGGTGTGAAACAGGGAAGCGACTCAGGGGGTATGCTAATTTGGTACAGAACAGACCTAACCAACTCTATTAAATGTGTCAAAACAGGAACATTTTACATCTGGCTAGAAATTAAGAAGGAAATTATCTCAACAGAGAAAGATCTGTGTGGTATCTTTAACGATGACAGCTTCTCCATCCAAGAGGGGGAGATCAACCATTTCCAGGCCCAGGGACATGTACTAGTCTGTGGCAACCTAAATGCCAGAACTGGACAAGAACCTGACACTCTCAACACACAGGGGGACAAACACCTACCTGGAGGTGACATTATTCCCTCCCAAATATGTCCCCCTTGACACAACTATAACAAAACAACCAACAAAAACGGGTCACAACTCCTGCAGCTCTGTCGCACACTGGGTCTGTACATAGTCAATGGTAGGCTTCGAGGGGACTCCTACGGTAGGTACACATATTGCTCATGTCTTGGCAGTAGTACTGTGGACTACTTTATCACTGACCTCAACCCAGAGTCTCTTAGAGCGTTCACAGTCAGCCCACTGACACCCCTATCAGATCACAGCCAAATCACAGTCTACTTGAACAGAGCAATACTAAATCATGAGGCATCAAAGCCAAAAGGAACTGAACAATATTAAGAAATGCTATAGATTGAAGGAAAGTAGTGTAGAAACCTACCAAAAAACAATTAGGCAACAACAAATTCAATCCTTTTAGACAACTTACTGAACAAAATGTTTCACTGTAATAGTGAAGGTGTAAACTTGGCAGTAGAAAGCCTAAACAGTATATTTGACCTTTCAGCTTCCCTATCAAATCAAACAATTTCAAGCAGACAACCTAAGAAAAACAATGACAAATGGTTTGATGAAGAATTGAGAAACCTATCCAACCAAAAACATAGTGACCCAGAAAACCTGAGCCTACGCCTTCACTATGGTGAATCACTAAAACAATACAGAAATACACTACGGAAAAAGGAACAGCACGTCAGAAAATTGAAACACACTAAACAAACAGAAACACGAAGAGTTATCTATCCAAAACGGAGATGTATGGATAAACCACTTCTCCAATCTTTTTGGCTCTATAACAAAGAACAAACAGTAAAAACATATACATGATCAATTACAAATCAGCTATTAAAGACTACCAGAACCCACTGAATTCTAGAATTACATTGAATGAACTACAGGACAAAATACAAACTCTCCAACCCAAAAAGGCCTGTGGCGTTGATGGTATTCTAAATGAAACGATAAAATATACAGACCACAAATTGGCTATACTCTTTAACATCATCCCCAGCTCTGGCATCTTCCCCAATATTTGGAACCAAGGACTGATCACCCCAATCCACAAAAGTAGAGACATATTTGACCCCAATAACTACCGTGGGATATGTGTCAACAGCAACCTTGGGAAAATCCTCTGCATTATCATTAACAGCAGACTCCTGAGATTTCCTCAGTGAAAACAATGTACTGAGCAAATGTCAAATAGGCTTTTCACCAAATTACCGTACGACAGATCACGTACAGTGCATTCGGAAAGTATGCAGACCCCTTGACTTTTTCCACATGTTGTTACGTTACAGCCTTATTCTAAAATGGATAAAAAAAATATATACATAAATCTACACAAAAAAAAACCATAATTACAAAGCAAAAACACGTTTTTAGACATTTTGGCAAAGGTATAAAAAAAACCCGGAAATATGACATTTACATAAGTATTTAGACCCTTTACTCAGTACTTTGTTGAAGCACCTTTGGCAGCGATTATAGCCTTGAGTCTTCTTGGGTATGACGCTACAAGCTTGGCACACCTGTATTTGGGGAGTTTCTCCCATTCTTCAGTGCAGATCCTCTCAAGCTCTGTCAGGTTGGATGGGGAGCGTCGCTGCTCAGAAACATCCCCACAGCATGATGCTGCCACCACCATGCTTCACCGTAGGGATGGTGCCAGGTTTCCTCCAGATGTGATGCTTGGCATTCAGGCCAAAGAGTTCAATCATGGTTTCATCAGACCAGAGAATCTTCTTTCTCATGGTCTGAGAGTCCTTTAGGTGCCTTTTGGCAAACTCCAAGCAGGCTGTCATGTGCCTTTTACTGAGGAGTGGCTTCCGTCTGGCCACTCTACCATAAAGGCCTGATTTGTGGAGTGCTGCAGAAATGGTTGTCCTTCTGGAAGGTTCTCCCATCTCCACAGAGGAACTCTGGAGCTCTGTCAGAGTGACCATTGGGTTCTTGGTCACCTCCCTGAACAAGGCCCGTCTCCCCCGATTGCTCAGCTTGGCCAGGCGGCCAGCTCTAGGAAGAGTCTTGGTGGTTCCAAACTTCTTCCATTTAAGAATGATGGAGGCCACTGTGTGCTTAGGAACCTTCAATGATGTAGAAATGTTTTGGTACCCTTCCCCAGATCTGTGCCTCGACACAATCCTGTCTCGGAGCTCTACGGACAATTCCATCGACCTCATGGCTTGGTGTTTGCTCTGACATGCACTGTCAACTGTGGGACCTTATATAGACAGGTGTGTGCCTTTCCAATCAATTGAATTTACCACAGGTGGACTCCAATCAAGTTGTAGAAACATCTCAAGGATGATCAATGGAAACAGGATGCACCTGAGCTCAATTTCGAGCTCAATTTCGAGTCTCATAGCAAAGGGTCTGAATACTTATGTAAATAAGGTATTTCTGCTTTTTATTTGTAATAAATTTACTAACATTTCTAAAAACCTGTTTTCTCTTCGTCATTATGGGGTATTGTGTCTAGATTTTAGATTGATGAGAAATATTATTTTTGATCCATTTTAGAATAAGGCTGTAAGTAGCAAAATGTGGGGTCTGAATACTTTCTGAATGGACTGTATTCACCCTGCACACCTTAATTGACAAACAAATAAACAAAACAAAACAAAGGCAAAGTCTTCTCATGCTTGGTTGATTTCAAAAAAGCTTTTGACTCAATTTGACATGAGGGTCTGCTATACAAATTGATGGAAAGCGGTTTTGGGGGAAAAAACCTACGACATTATAAAATCCATGTACACAAACAACAAGTGTAAAATTGGCAAAAAACACACACATTTATTTCCACAGGGCCGTGGGGTGAGAGAGGGATGCAGCTTGAGCCCCACCCTCTTCAACATATACATCAACAAATTGACGAGGGCATAAGAACAGTCTGCAGTGCCCGGCCTCACCCTACTAGAATCTGAAGTCAAATGTCTACTGTTTGCTGATGATCTGGTGGCTTCTGTCCCCAACCAAGGAGGGCCTACAGTAGCACCTAGAACTTCTGCACAGGTTCTGTCAGACCTGCGCCCTGACAGTTAATCTCAGTAAGACAAAAATAATGGTGTTCCAAAAAAAGTCCAGTTGCCAGAACCACAAATACAAATTCCATCTAGACACCGTTGCCCTAGAGCACACAAAAAATTATACCTCTGCCTAAACATCAGCAAAACTGTGAATGATCTGAGAGACAAGGCAAGAAGGGCCTTCTCCGCCATCAAAAAAGAACATAACATTTGACATCCCAATTAGGATCTGGAAAAAAATACTTGAATCAGATATAGAACCCATTGCCCTTCATGGTTGTGAGGTCTGGGGTCTGCTCACTAAACCAATAATTCACAAAATGGGACCAACGCCAAATTGACACTCTGCTTGCAGAATTCTGTAAAAAAAATCCTCTGTGTACAACGTAAAACACCAAATAATGCATGCAGAGCAGAATTAGGCCGATACCCGCTAATTATCAAAATCCAGAAAAGAGATGTTAAATTCTACAACCACCTAAAAGGAAGCGATTCCAAACCTTTCTTAACAAAGCCATCACCTTCAGAGAGATGAACCTAGAGAAGAGTCCCCTAAGCAAGCTGGTCCTTGGGCTCTGTTCACAAACACAAACAGACCCCACAGAGCCCCAGGACAGCAACAGCAACACAATTAGACCCAACCAAATCATGAGAAAACAAAAAGACAATTACTTGACATTGGAAAGAATTTACAAAAAAATGGAATGCTATTTGGCCCTGAACAGAGAGTAAACAGTGGCAGAATATCTGACCCAAAATGAAGGAAAGCTTTGACTATGTACAGACTCAGTGAGCATAGCCTTGCTATTGAGAGAGGCTGCTGTAGGCAGACCTGGCTCTCAAGACAAGACAGGCTATGTGCACACTGCCCACAAAATGAGGTGGAAACTGAGCTGCACTTCCTAACCTCCTGCCAAATGTATGACCATATTAGACACACATATTTCCCTCAGATTACACAGACCCCCAAAGAATTGGGAAAAAAATCCATTTTTGATAAAATCCCATATGCCATCACAGCAGCAAGATTTGTGACCTGTCCCCACAAAAAAGGGCAACCAGTGAAGAACTACAACCCATATTTATGTTTATTGTTTTTTCCCTTTTGTACTTTAACTATTTGCACATCGTTATAACACCGTACATTGCCAAAATATGACATTTGAAATGTCTCTATCCTGTAATGTTTACTGTTAATTTGTGATTGTTTATTTCACTTTTGTTTATTATCTATTCCACTTGCATTGGCAATGTAAACATATGTTTCCCATGCCAATAAAGCCCATTGAATTGAGTTTAATTTAACTGTGAGAGAGAGAGAGAGAGCGAGGGAGAAAGAGAGAGCGAGGGAGAAAGAGAGAGCGAGGGAAGAAAGAGAGAGAGGGAGAAAGCGAGAGAGCGAGAGAGAGGGAGGGAGAGAGCGAGAGAGAGGAAGGGAGAGAGAGAAGCTTGTAAAAACAACACTTGAACACTTCAAGGGTGTGTGTGCACGTGCTTGCGTGGTCCTCTGTAGCTCAATTGGTAGAGCATGGCGCTTGTAACGCCAGGGTAGTGGGTTCGATCCCCGGGACCTCCCATACGTCAAAATGTATGCACACATGACTGTATTATTATTATTATTATTATTATAGCGTATGGTACTGGGGTTGCTAAAGAAGCACCAAGCAGACAAGATGTAGAGAGAAAATGGGATAATATTCCAAACCCTTCACATGCAGAATCTGGACAGGGGCTGAAGTACAATATACAGAATAGGTCAAATCGATGATGTAACAAGTGTCCCATTGCATAATCCATATCAGGCTAGACTCCTGGCCCAGTAGGACAGTAAACATCCTAAAGCAATAGCCAACTTCCTGTTCCTGCTGAGGCCTAAATGTCATCTCTAATATACACAACGTCTTCCAGTAAACTCCTGATAGGACAGCTGGCCTGGTGCCACAAAAACCAACACACTGACACACAGAGAGAGGGAGAGACGGACTGCCTTGGATACAGGAAACAATGACCTCCAGTGGCAGACAGAGCCTGACTGACTGTAGTGGTAGTGTGTGTGTGTATGGGGGGGTTGGCAACTGGCAGCCCGCAGGGACCAATTTCAACAACAACATTTTTGTATTTTAGGAACTCAGTTGGGGTCTCAACTTACTGTTGAGGGTTAGAACAATAGAATACACAAGGTGCAATTTCGAAATGTGGTTGTGCATCAGCAGTCACTCAATTAGCCCATGTCAGCAATTTTATTTTAGATTGGTAAATTAGTCTAGCGGCCAGCTATCTAAACTTGTAGTAAGCATGGTCGAATTACCGACCGGGGTGGGGCCCATTGATCATCAGTTATCATAATAAAAACTGCAAACATTTGCCTCCACCCTTTGGCAAAATGTGTAGAATTGCAGGAAATTAGTTAAAAAATTGCAAAATCTTCTCTCCATCCCCTGGTAAAATGTATAGAATTGCAGCAAACTTGCTTTAAAACGGCAACATTTTCTCTACACCCCATGGCAAAATGTGCAGAATGTTTTGCTCGCAAGATGTGGGTACGCAGACCTGCGGCCCCTCATGATGAGTTCAGTTTTATCGTGGCCCCCACCCCCATCAAAGTTGCCTATCCCTGATCTAGAGCGATGCCGTTGCACACACACAAGACACTGCAAGCAACAATGACTGAATCACAAATATTTTCCACCTGGTTAGACATTAGCCTCAATAAGTCCTACAAGTAATCTAATATTTTTTATATTACTTTCCAAAGACAACTCCTACAGTACAGTATGTGGCAGGGGGAGAGAGAGAGAGCAGAGCTGACATTGGCGCACAGCTGCTAGAGCAGAGAATCAAAGGAGACATCCAGGCAGCGCAGAACTAAGACATAATTAGCTAAATTGAACATGCATCATGTGTCAGCCGGGATCTTGATCTTCTTCTCTTTAACTCACACAGGGGGTAGAGACTGGAGCTGGGTTTGGGGCTGGGAACTTCTTCAAGGCCTGTATGGTAATTGGCGGGGGGTTTGGGTTTTGGTGGGAACACTGTGTGACTGTCTGTTCCATGCACACGCTTACACACAAACAAGCTCGACATTAGGGGAGAATAACTTTTAACACATTGTGTACCTATAGTCTGAAACTGTCATACTTCCCCTTTACTGAGCTAATATGCTAATATTTTTTTTTGACATCCGAGTGTGTCTAAAATGAAAAATAATGACAATACATTTCTCCCTTACATTCCATCATGACAGGGACAGTACTGGTTGCTCATTATTGTCTGCATCCCAAATGGCACCCTATTCCCATTACAGTGCAGTACTTCTGTCCCTGGTTAAAAATAGTGCACTATAAGGGGAATAGGGTGCCATTTGGGACGCATACATTGACTCACGCCTCTCTTCAATGGAGTGGTAGTGGTTGTGGGATAAGCTTGATGTGTTATTTTAATCAAGTCAGCCTGCCGACATCCATTATTCACTCGGGTGGATATTGGGAAGCCAGGGGGCACAGGGAGGAGGGGGCTCTGATTAAGGGCTTTAGGAGAGGGGGATGAATAAGGAAAGGAGAGAGGAGAAGAAAGCACAGTGAGAAGTGAGAGAAGCAGGGCAAAGGAGAGGTAGGGAGGGCCAAAGACATAGGCCCGTATTCCTTGAGATCTCTAGCGTCATAACTGAAACAGAGAGAGAGGAGGAGAAAGGAGAGGAGGGGGAGAAGTTAAACGAAGCCTATGGGGAACCATGGAGGTAGGGGAGCGAGAGAGATGAGGAGACTAGGGGAGGAGAGGAGGAGGGGTGTAGCTCAAATCCAATACTCGAGGGCTCCATGATCTAATTCCTGCTGGCTGGGCCCCCTGTGGTGCCCAGTAGGACCCCCGAGGCAGGGTGAAATGTGATTGGCCTAGATGGGAGCTAGATGATGTGGTGGAGATAGGACTGAGGTCCCTATTGATTGGAGCATATTTGTTGGGTAGAGAGGAGAGAGGAGAGGGAGGGGGAGGGAGAGAGAGAGAGAGAAAGAGAGAGAGGAGAGAGGGCCGGCCGTGCTGTGCAGTAGCACTGTCCTGAGGCGAAGCCGGTGTGTGTGTGTGTGTATGTGCGCGAGAGTAAGCGGCTCGGAGAGCGATACTCACACAGCGGAGGCAGAGGGGGGCACAGAGCGCCCCTGCTGACACTCTCAGTGGGAACGACACAGAAAGCTTGTTGGAGGGCATTAAATCTTAATGTAAGAGGAGGAGGAGGAGAGAGGGTGAGGGGGGGAAAGAGAGACGAAGGGTAGCTAAGAAAAAGGGAGGGAGGATGAGAGAGAGAGAGAAAGAAAGAGAGAGAGGGAAAGAGAAAGAAAAGCAAGAGAAAGAGCGAGAGAAAGAGAGAGAAAGAGAGAGAGAAAGAGAGAACGAAAGAGAGAGAAAGAAAGAGACAGCACAAGTAACAGATCGAGAGAAAGAGAAGGAGGGAAATGGCAAAAAGGAAAAATCGCCCCTTCTCTCCCTCCCCCTCTTTCTCTCCTCCCCAATCCACAGGAGGATACCCTGAGATGGCAGAAAGGCACACCGCTAAATCAAACCGGTTAAATCATCATGCGTTAGTGACTCCTTTCCCCCTCCTCCCTCTCTCTTCTCTAAAAGCTTGCACCTAGGCTCTGTCATCCCTAATTCATCCTCTCAGCAGAGAGGAGAAGAGGAGGAGGAGGAAGAGGAGGATGTCCCCTAGGCCAGCTGCTGTAGTGTATAAATCATTTCCCAAAGTGCAATGTGACTGCGTTCTGAAATGGCAATGTTGTTCTTCTGCGTTGCGTTGACTTGGGCCCGCTGTGCACTGCCGACACCGGGGTGAGTGCCTAATGCTGGTCCTCCTGCTGTGCTGAGCAGTGCTGCTATGCTAGTGTAGCTTAGTGAAAGATCACTGGTGACATGTCTAGGGCTGTGGCAGTCATGAAATTGTCAGCCGGTGATTGTCATTCAAATAACTGCCGGTCTCACGGTAATTGACCGTTAATGAAAACGTTTAGCATCTCCTGGCTTCCACGCATAGCCTACAAGCCACTGATGCCAACCTTTGGAACATCTACATTTTAAAAAGTCTAAATCCATTTAATATAGCCTACACCATCACAATAAATCCATTAGTTATTTTAGGCAGGTTTAAAGAAACATTATGATTTGAAAATGTAGCCTATTTCAGAAGAACAGAATAGCATACTCCGAGTTGTCCTTATGTTAGGCCCTGATCTGGCTATATCATATGGCTGTGGGCTACACTAGTTCATTTAGCAGGCAAGATGAGCTTATAATTGGCATTATTTTATATTATTTTATAGTAAGAGCAATACAATTGAACATAGCTGAATAAAATCGAAAGGGTATTTTTCCCCAAACGATTTTTGTGGGAGTGTGCACATGTGGCTATTCTGTGTTGACTTGCTTCCATTCAGCCACAAGAGCATTAGTGAGGTCGGGCACTGATGTAGGCCGATTAGGCCTGGCTCGCAGTCGCCGTTCCAATTCATCCCAAAGGTGTTAGATGGAGTTGAGGTCAGGGCTCTGTGTAGCCCAGTCAAGTTCTTCTACACCGATCTCGACAAACCATTTCTGTATGGACCTCGCTTTGTGCATGGGGGCATTGTCATGCTGAAACAGGAAAGGGCCTTCCCCAAACTGTGCCACAAAGTTGGAGGCACAGAATCATCTAGAATGTCATTGTATGCTGTAGCATTAATATTTCCCTTCACTGGAACTAAGAGGCCTAGGCCGAACCATGAAAAACAGCCCCAGACCATTATTCCTCCTCCAACAACTTTACAGTTGGCACTATACACTGGGGCGGGTGGCGTTCTCCTGGCATCTGCCAAACCCAGATTCGTCCGTCGGACTGCCAGTTTCTGAAGTGTGATTCATCACTCCAGAGAATGCGTTTCCACTGCTCCAGAGTCCAATGGCGGCGAGCTTTATACCACTCCAGCCTATGCGTGGCATTGCGCATGGTGATCTTAGGCTTGTGTGCGGCTGCTCGGCCATGAAAATCAATTTGATGAAGCTCCTGACGAACAATTATTGTGCTGACGTTGCTTCCAGAGGCAGTTTGGAACTCGGTAGTGAGTGTTGCAACCGAGGACAGACGATTTTTACGCGCTATGTGCTTCAGCACTCGACGGTCCCATTCTGTGAGCTTGTGTTGCCTACCACTTCGTGGCTGAGATGTTGTTGCTCCTAGACTTTTCCACTTCACAATAACAGCACTTACAGTTGACCGGTGCAGCTCTAGCAGGTCAAAGCCAATGTTTGTCTATGGAGATTGCATGGCTGTGTGCTCGATTTTATACATCTGTCAGCAACGGGTGTGGCTGAAATAGCCGAATCCACATACTTTTGTATACAGTTGAAGTCGGAAGTTTACATACACTTAGGTTGTAATCATTAAAACAAAAATATAACTGTTTGGCCATAATGACCATCGTTATGTTTGGAGGAAAAGGGGGGGGGCGCTTGCAAGCCGAAGAACACCAACCCAACCGTGAAGCACGGGGGTGGCAGCATCATGCTGTGGGGGTGCTTTGCTGCAGGAGGGACTGGTGCATGTGTGGATATATTGAAGTAACATCTCAAGACATCAGTCAGGAAGTTAAAGCTTGGTCGCAAATGGGTCTTCCAAATGGACAATGACCCCAAGCACACTTCCAAAGTTGTGGCAAAATGGCTTAAGGACAACAAAGTCAAGGTATTGGAGTGGCCACCACAAAGCCCTGACCTCAATCCTATAGAACATTTGTGGGCAGAACTATAAAAGTGTGTGCGAGCAAGGAGGCCTACAAATCTGACTCAGTTACACCAGCTCTGTCAGGAGGAATGGGCCAAAATTCACCCAACTTATTGTGGGAAGCTTGTGGAAGGCTACCCGAAACGTTTGACCCAAGTTAAACAATTTAAAGGCAATGGTACCAAATACTAATTGAGTATATGTAAACTTCTGACCCACTGGGAATGTGATGAAAGAAATAAAAGCTGAAATAAATAATTCTCTCTACAATTATTCTGACATTTCAAATTCTTAAAATAAAGTGGTGATCCTAACTGACCTAATTTTTTAGAATTGAGCAATAAATATAGCAGCACGAGAAAGCTGGGATCCGCTTTTATTATTAGTGGCCAGTCAAAACATTGCGATTGCTCAATGACTGGGCTTACAAATTGAAATACATTTGCCAAAGTTATAGAATTACTGCTGTCTGTTCAGGAAGAAATGAAATAATTCAGAATAGCATACTACACCATGAGAAGGCCTATAATTTAGCCGCAGAGGATCAATAGCTTCTTTTACAAAATAGCCTAGCTATATATTGTGTGTAGCGAAAATCTGTCAGTAAACAACATGCAGACAAAACACACCTTTTATTTCAAATACAATCGTGGGATAACACAGGTTGGAAAGCAAATCGCTCCTGCTGAAAATAGAAAAGTCTAATCGTATGCTGTAGGGTACCAAAATATTTGATCAACTTCCAAATATTGTTTTACAAAGTAAAACAAGAGAGATGGGCTTTTGGCACGAGCGCATCGGCCATCACTGGCGAGTGAGCTGCGCATCCTTGGGTGAGTCAGTGAAACTGGAAAGCATTTTTAAGACTATAATTTCCTGCTCATATTCTACGTAGAAAGCCAGTATGAGGGTTTGTGCTTAGGCTAGAATGTAAGGCGGCAGTGCGTATCTGTAGAGTTCAAAAAGTACTCGCACTCAAAACCATGAAAAGGAATAACCCAAGGAGGCCGAGATGCAAAAATACTATAATTAATTGAATCCATGCTCGAAAGAATACAGGAAGTGTAAGGTGCTATATAAACCTAAAATAAAAGGAACGGAGCATACGTTTCCGCCTTACGCCTTCATCACTGCTGTACAAACAAATGAAGAAGACATGTACTTAAGAAGACACACCTGCTGTGCGTAACAGGCGCAACAGGTGCAAGCAAATAGTTGATTAGAGACGAATCGGGAGTCAATGCATATTAACAAGGAATATATAGAAGAGTATCAAAAATTGACAATTCAAATGTTACATATAATTGGAAAGACAACAGTCTGGGCGACATAGCAATATCAGAAGCAATAGATGTGAAATACTCAGCAGGCTAAAAACCTCAGAGAGCTGCTGCGTGTAGACAAAACTACAAGAAACATACGAGGTCCAATTCCTCATTAAGCCGGCAGGGGAAGAAACCACGGGTATCATCCAGATGTTCCTTAGGAGATTTCAATGCGCCATAAGTGGTCCTCTGTAGCTCAGCTGGTAGAGCACGGCGCTTGTAACGCCAAGGTAGTGGGTTCGATCCCCGGGACCACCCATACACAACAACAAAAAAATTTATGCACGCATGACTGTAAGTCGCTTTGGATAAAAGCATCTGCTAAATGGCATATTATTATTATTATAAGTGTCTGCACGCACCAGCATGTCCGTTAGGTTGCGGGACCTAGAATGAGTGAACAGGGGGAGATCATGAAACAGAGCCCACAGTTCGTAATATACATGCCAGTGTTGTCTAATAATGTTCTTAATGTCAGAGCTGTAAATGTATGCGGTACAGCCCACCACAGAAAATTATTGTTCTTTTTCATAGTGCTTGCCTTGTAATGTGTCACGTATGTCCATAGCCCGGACTTTATCAAGAGCAGAGTCCAAACTTGCTGTGGAGTAACGTCAATGACAGAAATTCGAGTACAATTTATTTGCTTCCGTGATTTAAAAAAATCCTAATTTCGAGTGCAGATGCGTCTCCACACACACCTAGGCCTAGGCTATTGATGGTTTGAAGACGAGGTCGTTTTTACTGATCTCAGATTCTCAGTGTCAAAGTAGCCTGTCATTTCGATAATTTGTGCGGTATTAAAAAAGATTCTGCCAGTCTCCAGTCATGTAAAACGACAGAATTGCAAGAAATGCGTTTATAAAAGGACACATTTTTCTGGGATCCTAGGCTACTAAACATGTTCCCCAACTCTACTGCCCTATACCACTACGTAAATGCGATGCATGTAATACTTTATTATAAAGGTGATTTTTCTCATGCATTCCGGTACCTCAGAGCTCCCCAGGTCACCCCCTTCTCGAGATCACTTTTTGTTGCATTTTACATTTTAGTCATTTAGCAGACGCTCTTATCCAGAGCGACTTACAGTTAGTGAGTGCATACATTTTTCATTCTGGCCCCCCGTGGGAATTGAACCCACAACACTGGCGTTGCAAGCGCCATGCTCTACCAACTGAGCTACAAATTAAGCACTGGTCTTTACATATACTAAATAATTTGTGTGAAATTAGTTTTGATTTAGAATGGGCCAGTATCATGCACCTGTCGGAACAGGGGCAGGGTAAAAAAAAAAGACGTAATCCATATGCACTAGCAAATGGAGGACGCTTTTCCTGCGGTTCATTGTCATGCCACCCAGGTAGGCTACTCTGATTGTAAAGCGAAGCAAAGTGCTTAATATATGGACATTTGAGAAATAAATATAGTAGGCCTAGCCTATAGAAAGATGATGGGATCCTCCTCTTTTTAATAGAGGCCATCAAAACTCTGTTTTCTCATGCAATTGCATAGCAGAGCCTATAGAAATGTTGCTCAACAGGAACACTTATTTTATTCCATGCATCAGCCATCTATGAGGAGCTGGCTCTCGCTGTGCGACAGGTGATCCTATTCCGCTCAAACTCTGAACGCCAATGCTCTCATGAAGTGTTTGATTTGATTTTCGATGGCATTTGCATTGATGTCAGAGTGATTAGAGGGACAATACCGGTCATTAGCGACTGGCCATTAGCAAGCTTGGTAGGCTACTAATGACCATCAGAGGCATCAGAGCGCAGTTTTGGAGAAGCCTAGTTACTGTGACTCAACGGTCACATGGAATTTGACTGTGGTCATGACTCCTGACTGCCGGTGTGGCGGTAATACGGTCACCTTAACAGCCCTAGGCATGTATCCATGTCTGCTGACCAGCCCTAGGCATGTCTCCATGTCTGTTATGTGTTGCTATACTAGCTAGCGTAGCGAAGGCTAGGTGAGTGGATGACTGGTGGCATGTGTGCATGTGTGCTGTGTGGCTATGCTAGCTAGCATAGTGAAGGCTAGGTGAGTGGATGACTGGTGGCAGCATGTGTGCATGTCTGCTTTGCGGCTATGCTAGGTAGCCTAGCGAAGGCTAGGTGAGTGGATGACTGGTGGCATGTGTCCATATGTGCAGCAATGCTAGCTAACGTAGCGAAGGCTATAGGTGGGCAGATTCAACTTCAAACACAAGACAGGCCTTTTTCAATCCATCCCATATTCAGTATGCCAAACAACTGATCAATGCAAGTTGAAAGGATGTTCAGTTGGTTAACGTCTCTATGGAACGATATCACCCAAAATTCAAGTCCAACCTCACCATTGTTTAGTTAATCCAGCTCACGCAGTACTCATATTCAACATACTCAACATATTGTACAGGGACCAAACTAGGTTGCACACACCCTAGAGAGAGGGATCCAGTTCTGTTCTGAAAATGTGGCAGGGGATATGGATTCCACGAAAGTCAAATCTCTTGGCAAGGTATTTTTGTACTACAGAGACAGATTTAAAACCCGATGTCCAAACTTACCCAGAGGCAAACACATGGACACCACATTCATGAAATGTAAGGTGATCAACTGTAACAAGACTTTCGGTCAACTTGGAGTTACATAAATTAAATAGCTCGCATTGCTTGATAGTGCGGATCCACTGATGCAAAGTTAGATGGCAACAAAGGATACAACTGTATTTTTCTTTCACAATTAGTTTTCCATCACATTTCTCAGTATGTTTGCTTGTAATAGAAGAGGCTAATGTACAACAAGGAATGATCTAGTCCAGGGCTCGCCAACCCTGTTCCTGGAGAGCTACCTTCCTGTAGGTCTTCACTCCAATCCTAATCTAGCACACTTGATTCTAATAATAAGCTGTTTGGTAAGGTGAATCAGGTTAGTTACAACTGGGGTTGGAGCGGAAACTTAAAGGAGGGAAGCTCTCCAGGAACAGGGTTGGAGAGCCCTGATCTAGCCTCGCCACACATCCTTGAAAATGTGCTACAATGCACAGCATATAGATAAACAAAGGAACAGACCTCTCACCCACTCACCCACACACCCACACACCCACACACCCACCCAGAGGAAAGCCTGACAGGCGTGCCAATAAAGCAGTTCCTTTTCTCTCTGCTCTGCGGTCTGGTCCCAAGCCCAGAGGAAGTGAGATAACACCTCCGGGAGAAGAAGACAATGCCATCAACAAACACACGTGTAGGCCACCACACACACACACACACACACACACACACACACACACACTTGGATGCACTAATGAGAAGACAGACAGACATGCAAAAGTACACATACACACACACTCTCGCTATACACTCACATAAACTCTGCCTCCACACACACACACACAAATGCACACACACACGCACAAACACCACCAATATGTTCCTACAAACACAACACACCCACGTTCGTTCCCCCCCTCTCCCTCTATCCCTCACATTCAGACACTCAATCTCTCGGCTGCTCATCTCAGTAAATGAGCGTGGTGTGATGACTGACTGATGGCTTCATCTCTGGGCCAGTTTCAGGCTGCAGTAATGATCCCTCCCTACCCCCTCCCTCTCTGTCTCTCCACTCTGCAGGCTGGAGCCGAGCCACATGGATGGAGACCTGCCTGCCTCTCTGCCTGCCTGCCTGCCTACCGTCGCAGTCATCAAGTTGGATGCAGGAGCAGTAACTGTTCCCTCCAGTTAATAGACTCTGTGACACACACACAGACACTCTTCTTATTATCTATCCTGTTTGCCTAGTCACTTTTACCCCTACCCACATGTACACTACCGTTCAAAGGTTTGGGGTCACTTAGAAATGTCCTTGTTTTCCATGAAAACATACATGAAATGAGTTTGAATTGGAAATATAGCAAAATGCGTAAGAAATGTAGTCATTGACAAGGATAGAAATAATGATTTTTTATTGAAATAATAATTGTGTCCTTCAAACTTTGCTTTCGGCAAAGAATCCTCCATTTGCAGAAATTACAGCCTTGCAGACCATTGGCATTCTAGTTGTCAATTTATTGAGGTAATCTGAAGAGATTTCACCCCATGCTTCCTGAAGCACCTCCCACAAGTTGGATTGGCTTGATGGGCACTTCTTACGTACCATACGGTCAAGCTGCTCCCACAACAGCTCAATAGGGTTGAGATCCGGTGACTGTGCTGGCCACTCCATTATAGACAGAATACCAGCTGACTGCTTCTTCCCTAAATAGTTATTGCATAGTTTGGAGCTGTGCTTTGGGTCATTGTCCTGTTGCAGGAGGAAATTGGCTCCAATCAAGCACCGTCCACAGGGTATGGCATGGCGTTGCAAAATGGAGTGATAGCCTTCCTTCTTCAAGATCCCTTTTACCCTGTACAAATCTCCCACTCTACCACCACCAAAGCACCCCCAGACCATCACATTGCCTCCACCATGCTTGACAGATGGCATCAAGCACTCCTCCAGCATCTTTTCATTTGGTCTGCGTCTCACAAATGTTATTCTTTGTGATCCGAACACCTCAAACATCGATTAGTCTGTCCATAACACTTTCTTCCAATCTTCCTCTGTCCAGTGTCTGTGTTCTTTTGCCCATCTTAATCTTTTATTTTTATTGGCCAGTCTGAGATATGGCTTTTTCTTTGCAACTCTGCCTAGAAGGTCAGCATCATGGAGTCGCCTCTTCACTGTTGACGTTGAGACTGGTGTTTTTTGGGTACTATTTAATGAAGCTGCCAGTTGAGGACCTGTGAGGCGTCTGTTTCTCAAACTAGACACTCTAATGTATTTGTCCTCTTGCTCAGTTGTGCACCGGGGCCTTCCACTCCTCTTTCTATTCTGGTTAGAGCCAGTTTGCGCTGTTCTGTGAAGGGAGTAGTAAATAATAATAAATAATATGCCATTTAGCAGACGCTTTTATCCAAAGCGACTTACAGTCGTGCGTGCATACATTTTTGTGTATGGGTGGTCCCGGGGATCGAACCCACTACCTTGGCGTTACAAGCGCCGTGCTCTACCAGCTGAGCTACAGAGGACCACTAGTACACAGCGTTGTACGAGATCTTCAGTTTCTTGGCAATTTCTCGCATGGAATAGCCTTCCTTTCTCAGAACAAGAATAGACTGACAAGTTTCAGAAGACATTTCTTTGTTTCTGGCCATTTTGATCCTGTAATCGAACCCACAATTGCTGATGCTCCAGATCCTCAACTAGTCTCAAGAAGGCCAGTTTTATTGCTTCTTTAATCAGCATAACAGTTTTCAGCTGTGCTAACATAATTGCAAAAGGGTTTTCTAATGATCAATTAGCCTTTTAAAATGATCAACTTGGATTAGCAAACACAACGTGCCATTGGAACACAGGACTGATTGTTGCTGATAATGGGCCTCTGTACGCCTATGTAGATATTCCATAAAAAAATCAGCCATTTCCAGCTACAATAGCCATTTACAACGTTAACAATGTCTACACTGTATTTCTGATCAATTTGATGTTATTTTAATGGACAAAAAAATTGCTTTTCTTTCGAAAACAAGGACATTTCTAAGTAACCCCAAACTTTTGAACGGTAGTGTATGTCCAGTGCAGTAACACAGTACTGGCTGGCTGCGGTTAGATGTTATAGATGTTAGACCAGACACAGATCTCCCTGAAAGAGACTGATCACCTTTAATCCAGCCTCATCCATCATACTGTACTCCACACACTAATACCACTGATTACACGCAGACACTAAGTCCCAAATAGCACCCTTTTCCCCATATAGTGCTCTACTTTTGCACTACTCTTGACCATATATAGGGAACAGGGTGCCATTTGGGACACAGCCTCTGTCTCCGTAGTCTAGCATTAGCAGATGCAAAGAGAGATGGTGTGTATGTGGGATTACATGCAGACACAGTCTCCCTAACATTAGTGTGTGTGCGCGTGAGTGCATGTGTATGACTTTAAACTCATCTATCCATCCCTGACAATAATGAAGGAATGACTAAAGAGGGAGAGAACAGCGAGGGATAGATAGACAAAAATAGAGAAAGAGCAGAGAGCTAAAGGTCTTCTGAGTCAGACTAGGCTTGGGCCATTTTAGGTGGAATCACACCTGGTAGCGATTTGGGGTCTCCTGGTGAACCAGGTCAGGGAAGGAAAATAATGTATGTTTGGTTTGTGGTTTAATTTTTCAATCAAATAAATCAGGACCTTACAGAAAATAAATGATCTGTTTTAATGCTCCCGCCAGCGTTTGAAGTCCACAAGGAGCTGAGAGCTTTGAAGTTGAAGGGAAGGCCTCTGGAAAGACTGAAGGAGGAAGGACGGAGGAGGCTTTTCTCCCTCTCACCGTGTGTGTCTGCCTGCCTGTGTACATGCGTAAATATGTGCATCTGTGTGTGTGTGTGTGCCTGCTTATGAGTGTGTGTGTGTGTCTGTGCTTATGTGTGTGTTTATCTGAATGTTTGTGTGTGTATTGAGGTGGGTATTCTACCCCCTTAATATGCCACGCTTGCCTGTTGGGCCCCAACCCTCCAGAGAGAGTGTGTGTGTGTGTGTGTGTGTGTGTGTGCATGTCTTACTGCTGTGCATTCCTCTCCTAACATCTGGAACCTGCTTCAAGTAGGACAACTATGAAGACCGCAGGCTAGACAAATTACACGCAAGTGCTACCTTAAACACCTCTCACTCCTCCTAGTTACAGACAGACCACATTAAAACGGCGTCCTACTTTTACTTTGACCAAGGCCCATAATGCACTATAAAGGGAATAGGTAGTCCTTATGTGGAATAGTGTGTCAGGGTGAATAAAGAAACTACCATAAAATAATACCATCATACCATACAGGCCTGCTATTAGAATAGTGTGTCAGGGTGAATAAAGAAACTACCGTAAAATAATACCATCATACCATACAGGCCTGCTATTAGAGTGAAAAAAACTGAGTGTATTAAAACAGAGTGAGAAAAAAGCCTAATATACCTTTAATATTATATTACATTACAATATAGTAGAGTAATGATAATCATAATCTTAAAATGACAAGGTAGTCGACAGGCTAGGTGGTGTATGGTGGCCATTTAATCAAACCAAGTGCATATTGCCCGGAAAAAATCAGGAGTGTTTCTTTCCAGTATGAATAAATATCTCGGTTTCATTTCCGTCCCACTACCTATCCTTCAAGTATTATGACCAATAGCCCATTTATCAAGAACAGATGCGGTATGGCAGGGATGGATGGATGGCGGGAGGGATAGAGAGATGGGAGGAACAATTAGATCCGAGATGGAGGACGAGCCACATGTGGATGAAACACAATTAGTAGCTGTCTGACCCCTCTCCCCTCTCTTCTCCCTCTTCCCCCGGCAAAGAGCTGCTGTTAATTAGCAAGATAGATAGACGGAGGGAGAGAGACAGAGAGAGGGAAGAGGGGAGCGCAACAAGAGACTTGGCCTATCTTGAGTTAAAGGAGGACAAAATAGATAGAGGGAAAAGACAAAGGCTTAGAGAGAGAGAGAGAGAGAGAGAGAGAGAGAGAGAGAGAGAGAGAGAGAGAGAGAGAGAGCGAGAGAGAGAGAGAGAGAGAGGGGATAGAAAGGCTTAAAGATAAAGAGAATCACTGTCCCCCATTCTTTGTCTGATGTCTGTTCATATGTAGGCTAGTCCAGTGGTTATCTAACTGGGGTCCGCAAAGGGGGCGGGGGTCCGCGTAAAACTTTGAGAAAAACATATATTTTTTAAATTACCCATTTTTTCCCCCACTAAATTAAATAATGGTTTTATTATACCTACAGAACATGTTTGGTAAAATCTTGATCTATCTTCCTGTCTTTCCTATTCACTCCCAATGACAATTTAAAAAAATCCAGCAATATGCAAATAGCCTTTGCACTTGCCTGTCTCACTCTGTACACCAGTGGTAGTCAGGGCCGTATTACTGACAGGCACGCAGGGAGCCCCCAAACCCAATTATTATTATTTCTGACAGCAGTTGGGGAGGCCCCCAACCAAAAGTTAGGGGACCAAAATGCTAGATAGATATCAGATACCTGCTCAGATAGCATTTGAAAAGGGAATAACCCATAGCAAAATGTGTAGAATAGCAGGTAATTTGCTTTAAAACGGCAAAATTTTCTCTCAGCTTCATGTCAAAATGTGTAGAATAGCAGGATTACCTGCTAGAGCTACCCCGGTCAACTATAAGTGCTGTTATTGTGAAGTGGAAACGTGTTGTGAAGCAACACCGGCTCAGCCGCGAAGTGGTAGGCCACACAAGCTCACAGAACGGGACCGCCGAGTGCTGTCCTCGGTTGCAACACTCCCTACCGAGTTCCAAACTACCTCTGGAAGCAACGTCAGCACAAGAACTGTTAGTCGGGAGCTTCATGAAATGGGTTTCCATGGCTGAGCAGCCGCACACAATCCTAATATCACCATGTGCAATGCCAAGCGTCGGCTGGAGCAGTGGAAACCTCGCCACCATTGGACTCTGGAGCAGTGGAAACACGTTCTCTGGAGTGATGAATCACGCTTCACCATCTGGCAGTCTGACGAACGAATCTGGGTTTGGAAGACGCCAAGAGAACGCTACCTGCCCCAATGCATAGTGCCAACTGTAAAGATTGTTGGAGGAGGAATAGTGGTGTGGGGCTGTTTTTCATGGTTCGGGCTAGGCCCCTTAGTTCCAGTGAAGGGAAATCTTAATGCTACAGCATACAATGACATTCTAGCCGATTCTGTGCTTTCAACTTTGTGGCAACAGTTTGGGGAAGGCCCTTTCCTATTTTAGCATGACAATGCCCCCGTGCACAAAGCGAGGTCCATACAGAAATGGTTTGTCAAGATCGGTGTGGAAGAACTTGACTGGCCTGCACAGAGACCTGACCTCAACCCCATCGAACACATTTGGGATGAATTCGAACGCCAACTGCGAGCCAGGCCTAATTGCCCAACATCAGTGCCCGACCTCACTAATGCTCATGGCTGAATGGAAGCAAGTCCCCGCAGCAATGTTCCAACATCTAGTGGAAAGCCTTCCCAGAAGAGTGGAGGCTGTTATAGCAGCAAAGAGGGCACCAACTCCATATTCATGCCCATGATTTTGGAATGAGATGTTTGACAAACTTTTGGCCATGTAGTGTATTTGTTTTTGACATGAGAGATATTTTTCAAGGCTGAGACTTTAAGAGTTTGAGAAAAGCCAGTTGTGACATAGTACAGCTGGAGTCTCATTTTACGCTCTTGGTCGGGGAACTAATACTTGTCCCCCGACCAAAACCATTTAATCCAACCCAGACGTGGGAAGACAACCAGCAAAGCCCCTATTTGTGGTGACATTCTCCCAAAACATGCACACACACACACACACATACACCTGCAGACACATACCCACACACAGAAATGCAAGCACACACACACAGACGCCCACATACATATCCTCTAAACACACACACACAAAGAAACACTCACAGACACACACACTCACGCCCAAACACACACACACAGAAATGCATACACACACACACACTTCCGTCAATGTAATCAAACCAGCTGGCCTGTCTAGCATCTCACACTGTGTAAACAGCTCAATTATCAAATCAGTTTGAAACAACACAGTTAGAGGCACTTCACTTGTCTTCTCCCTGCCTGGCCTCTGCCTCATTACAGATTCCCCTATGGAGGGAGGATCCTGACACAGAGGAGAAAAGAAGAGCGGGGAAGAGAGGAGAGGGTTAGGAGAGAGTAGAACAAGAGGGGGAAAGTTAGAGGGGAAAGCGAGAAGAGAGGGCAGGCGAGCGAGCGAGAGATGCTCTTATGCCCACAGGAAACATAGAATCAGCTAAATCCCACCTCCACCACATCTCATCTCTCTCTGCCGTAGCAATACGCACTATGAGGAGATTGACCTTGTTTCTGGTGGGTAAACACACCTCTCGTATTCAGACGCAGTACAATCAAGGTACTGATAACAACTAACAGTTTTAGATAACGTAAATCCAACTTGATCATGTGTCCAAAATCAGTTTGGACCATCTGGGCATATGAAAGACTAACCTACTTTTGGTTGGACATCCCATTCTAATAGTAGTTCACATAGTCCATGTGAAACACACATGTCCCTTGATTCTTTGGTGAAGGGTGCATCTGGGCCATGACTGATTTAAGATGCCTGGAGGGCCCACAGTTACCTCCCTTCCCTCCTCCCTGTCTCCTTCTGTTCTGTGGGGGTGAGATGGATGATGTGATGGGTGAGGAGAAGGCTCCAGGTGAGAGGGGGAGTTCCTGGGTGTGTCTCTGCAGGACTAAAGGTATGTGGCTGCTCTCCCTCTAGGTAATTAATCACATTGATCTCTCTTTGATGGAAAAGACAAGATCACCCGCTCTCCTCCGTCCATGTACTTATACTACAAGGATCAGTTGTGTGCGTGTGTCAGAGCCGGGCCGTGGAGGTGGAAACACAAAAGTTGGAGCTGAAGGACAAAATGGTATTCAGCTAAATACATACAATCACATAGAAGCCTTGATTGCTGCAGACCTGTTCATGTAAAGCACTGTCAATGTCAACCATGAAGCACTACTGTAAACATCTGCATAGCGTCTCAGGGAAGTGAACTTTGACAATTGGTATGCCTTTAGATAATCGTTTATCTAATAACTGATTAGCAATACAGCAAAACATGTTTATTGAGAGCAATGCTACTCACAAACACATCGTTGCCTTATCCTGAGTAGGCTCTGTGTTAACAGTATGAGAAGGTGTGTGTGTGTGTGCGTTCTACTCTAGTCCTGGAGGACACTGCCAGCTTTGCGTCTTCTCTAACGGTACTTAATTAATCAATGTCATTCATTTCCCAGCGTCCGAATTCCTGGTCCCTCAGGTCTAAAACACTAGCTAAGAGAAACTGACACTGTGTTTTTTTTTATGGGACTTGAAAACCACCAATCAGATAACAAATCTGCAGGATAGGGATAAAATTCCATTCAGTTAAACTTTATTAATCTCTTCAGGGGGACCTGGCTATGAGTGCAGATCAAAAGTGATAACATAAGAGGTGACTGGTCGAAGTTAACACAGCAAACCCAGTGACATCTCATCCAAGCCCATAGGAATGTACAATACAGAGGACCAAACAGAGCAGTTTGGGCAAGTCTCATAGGGTTAAGTGACAGACAGACACACAGAGACAGAGAACATCTGTTTAGGTATCCCTCAGAGAGAGATGGGGTCTGGTAGACCTCAGGTCAGTCTACTGATCAGAGTGGAGCTGGACAGCTACCTAATCAAACAGAGCGCTGTGGATGTGATCTGTCAAGGTCCGAGTGCTACAAAGTGAGAACCAGAGAGAGAAAAAGTGGGAGCAAGGGAGAGCAAAAGAGGGGGATCAAGAAAAGAGCAGGAGAGAGGCAGGGTGGGAGTGAGAGGGAGATCTGTTTATGAAGTGCTACTCACACCCTCAGCAATGAATGGGGCTTCTTATCTCTATTGGCTTTGTGTGTGTGTGTGTGCGCGCGTGTGTGTGTTTGTGTGGAGTGGTGTCCAGGCTCTGTCGTAGCCGGCCGCGACCGGGAGACCCATGGGGCGGCGCACAATTGGCCCAGCGTCGTCCAAGGTAGGGGAGGGAATGGCCGGCAGGGATGTAGCTCAGTTGGTAGAGCATGGTGTTTGCAACGCCAGGGTTGTGGGTTCGATTCCCACGGGGGGCCAGTATGAATTAAAAAATACTAATAATAATAATAATGTATGCACTCACTAACTGTAAGTCACTCTGGATAAGAGTGTTTGCTAAATGACTAAAATGTAAATGTAAATGGTGTGGGGCCCTCAGAGCAGTCCCATTCTCCCTCGCCACTGGCCCCAAATAATCTCAGCACAGCAGACCTCTTAATTACCCCCGCTCAATGCCGTGGCTCCTGTAGAGTAGTGAAAAAGCACATTACCCGCTAAAAAAGGGTTCCCAAACCCCGACAATGAGCACAGGGCCCTCTGCTTGATAATTCAATGACTCTCATCCGACCACCCCTCCCCTTCCCTCATGCCTTTCTTCCCCTTAGGTAACTGGCCCATATTTCTGTGACCGACCTTCAAACACACTGTCAGCGCAATACACTTAATGAAGACTCAATGATATGGGACTGCATTTTACGTATATTAGAACTGAATACATATAACTATACTTGGGCGGTATACCGTGTATACTGGGGTATTCGGAAATAGCCACGGGATGGTTTTTCAACACCTTTTAAATAAATTATGTGACGTTTTTCAATAAGCTTTGTAGCTACTTTTTAAGTAAATACCTGCAGTCAACTTGTGCAATACGTTAGGAGAGAGCTATTCACGTTTGTTTGTAAATAGCAGAATGGGAGAAAGCGGGAGCAGGTGAGTCCAGCTGTGTATTGAAAGTCTGGTGTTTTTTTGGCTTCAATAGAGTGATCAGGGACGTGCAACTATGGTTTTCCTTCACAGAAAATACATTAGTGCAACACATTCGGCAGAAAATGGCTTCATTTTCATCAGATGACAACAGAAGTGCAACACTATTTGGCTGGCAGCCACACAAGTAAATGAGCTTACAATGAAAAGGCAAGTCTATTTTTTGTAAAAATAATGCATGGCCATCATATTTGTAAAGTTTATCACAGAAAGAATGTAGCCAGCAACATTTCCTAATGTTTTTCTTAAAGTTAACCTAGCATTTTATCAGAGAAATGTAGGCTGGCTATACCGAGAAAAGTGCCAGAGAAAAGTAGCGACACATCAGTCAGGTTGCTGTCTGCTGATAGAAGGCCTGTTTGTGAATTCTCATCCGAGTGGAGAAGTGCAACTGAACCACTAAATTAGTCTGATGCCGAACAGAAATTACAATAAGAAGCATTTTAGATTTGCCTTTACAAAACTAGATATTTTTTTCCTGCCAGAAAAATGCAGAAATTCTGTTTAACTTGCTAGTTATCTACACTGAACAAAAATATAAACGCAACATGTAAATTGTTGGTCCCATGTTTCATGAGCTGAAATAAAAGATCCCAGAAATGTTACATACGCACAAAAAGCTTATTTCTCTCATTTTGTGCACTAATTTGTTTACATCCCTGTTAGTGAGCATTTATCATTTTCCAATATAATCCATCCACCTGACAGGTGTTGCATATCAAGAAGCTGATTAAACAGCATGATCATTACACAGGTGCACCTTGTGCTGGGGACAATTAAAGGCCACTCTAAGATGTGCAGTTTTGTCACACAACACAATGCCACAGATGTCTCAAGTTTTGAAGGAGCGTGCAATTGGAATGCTGACTGCAGGAATGTCCACCACAGCTGTTGCCAGAAAATGGAGTGTTCAATTCTCTACCATAAGCCGCCTCCAATGTCGTTTTAGAGAATTTGGTAATACGTCCAACCGGCCTCACAACCACAGACCAGGTGTATGACGTTGTGTGGGCAAGTGGTTTGCTGATGTCAACGTTGAGAACAGAGTGCCCCATGGTGGCGGTGGGGTTATGGTATGGGCAGGCATAAGCTACGGACAACGAACACGATAGCATTTTATCCATGGCAATTTGAATGCACAGAGATACCGTGACAAGGCATTTTAAAGGTATTTGTGACCAATAGATACATATCTGTATTCCCATTCATGTGAAATCCATAGATTAGGGCCTAATTCATTTATTTCAATTGACTGATTTCCTTATATGACTTTGAAATTCTTGCATGTTGTGTTTATATTTTTGGTCAGTATAAGTAAGTGGCTCATTTAATAAGATGATGGGGCATCATATTGTGTTATCTTTCTGCCGTGTTTGAGAAGTCAAAGCCCTTTGGATGAGTTATCTGTACAGCTGCCACTGCCAATGTTCCCTCTAAGCTGCCGCACACCTCCTCCAGGACTGCAGCGCAGAAGAAACGCCAATGCCGAGCAGAGACGCAAGAGATTGAACTTCACTGAGTTCGCCCAGTTAGTTTGTTGAAGCCAGAGCTCAACGGAGTAAAATTCTATTGGCGGGGGTTGCCCACGAGCGGTCTTTCAATCACCCGCTAGTTAGCGAGTTATTAGCCCAGTTATAGATAAGTATAGTTCAGCAATGGGGAGTTACTGCTTCCTACAAAAGCACAAAATGTGTAGGCTACATTTCAAGCTGTCTTTGAAAAGCCAGTCAGGTAAAAAGCTTACGTCTTAATTAAAGGGACAGTGTTGTATTTTGAGACAGGCTTGAATATGTAAATAAGCCAATAGGCAGAGGGGTAGCCTATATTGTCTAATTCTCTGTATGGTAATAATAATTAATTGTATTTTGTAAAGTGGTTTCTTGCATCATACAACACAATACAATAATATCAAGTGCTTTATAATGTAAAAACGTTTTTAAAAGTCTCATGCAATGTAGGCCTGCATTGAACACCACATCTATGCTACTGTAAGCTATATCATAGAAATAAAAAACTATTTCCATTGGTTTTGTTGGTAGGCCTACATTATGCTCAAATAGCCACAATAGCCTATTGGCTACTGTCTAAAACTGTAAGGGTACAGCTTCAATGTTTACTGTAAACGCATGCCGGAAGTTGCACAAAATACTCACAACGTTCAAGTTTCCGCTCACAAATTTGCTCAGTGGCCCAAATCATTTGAGGGAACATTGGCCACTGCTATCTTGATTTCCTTGCGTTTTTTCCCCTCTCCGTTCTCGACTGTCTACTCCTCCCCCTTCTTCTCCGAGCAGAGCAGGCAGGCCCGTTCCCCTTGCGACTCCACACAGACAGTGTGTGTACACATGCTGCTCCAGACTCCAGTACTGTTCTTCCTTCAGACAAGCATGCGTCAACATTTTGTTCATTTGCACAATGTCTCTCGTTCACATTCGCTTGTACATTTCCAAACTCACCGAAAATGACATTCAGTAGCTCCTACCTATATATGTATAACTTTATGAGCTATATTACCTGTCTTTGCAATTCGTTTATTTTCATTTGCTCGTTAGCAAATCCCGGGATGAGAGAAGGGCCGTATGACAATATGAAAATCTGGATACCGCCCAACCCTACATAGAACATCAAAGGGGGTGTCGAGAGTGTATGTGTGTGTGAGTTGTATCTCTTTACCCTTGTATTGACTCACACACTCTCTTTGAAGAAAGCTTAAATAAAGAGAGTTGAGTTCCTGCAACATCAGAGGGGAGATTTAGATTTCTGTTTACTAGTCTGCCGCATAGCTGCTAGCGGCAGGATGGTGTTTTTGAAGTTGTTATGGTCCAACTAGCCCTACATTTACTGAGTGTGTGTGTGTGTCAGTGTCAGTGAGTGTGTCTGTATGTGTGTATATCAATGTGTGTGGGGCTCAGAAAATGGAGCCATCCACCGGATTATCAGAAGACAGCTCTTTGAAAAGGAGGTTCCTCATTTGCATAAGCGGCTGCAAAAAAAATACCTACAGAAAAGAAAGAGAGAGAGAGAGAGAGAGAGAGAGAGAGAGAGAGAGAGAGGGGGGGAGAGAGAGAGAGGGAGAGGGAGAGAGAGAGAGAGAGGGAGAGGGAGAAGAGGGAGAGAGAGAGAGGGAGAGAGAGAGAGAGAGAGAGAGAGAGAGAGAGAGAGAGAGAGAGAGAGAGGGAGAGGGAGAGGGAGAAGAGGGAGAGAGAGGGAGAAGAGAGGAAGAGAGAGGGAGAGAGGTAGAGAGAGGGAGAAGAGAGGGAGAGAGAGGGGGAAAAGAGGGAGAAGAGGGGGAGAGAGGGAGAAGAGGGGGAGAGAGAGGGAGAGAGGGAGAAGAGGGGGAGAGAGGGGGAGAGAGAGGGAGAGAGAGGGAGAAGAGAGGGAGAGAGAGAGGAGGGGAGAGAGAGAGAGAGAGAGAGAGAGAGAGAGAGAGAGAGAGAGAGAGAGAGAGAGGGAGAGGGAGAGAGAGGGAGAGGGAGAAGAGGGAGAGAGGGAGAAGAGAGGGAGAGAGAGAGAGAGAGAGAGAGAGAGAGAAGAGAGGGAGAGAGAGAGGGAGAGGGAGAAGAGGGAGAGAGAGGGAGAGAGAGAGAGGGAGAGAGAGGAAGAGAGAGGGATGGCGACACTTGCCAAGCCAATGGATGCGGAACAATGCTTCAGCTAGGTTCAAGTATTCGGGACAAGAAAATGTTTTGGCCCCTGGTTCCCTCAAAGCAAATGGAAATAATGTGAAATTAGTAATTAAGTGGAATAATGATAGCACTATCAGGCTGATGTGGGGGGAGGGAGGATAAAAAGGAGGGAGAGAGGGAGGGAGAGAGGGAAAGGCACCGAGGGCTGCGGCCTCTCTTGTGGGAGCACTGTTGGCTTAGCTGCTGGTGGTTGGCAGCTCTCACCAACAATACTGCCCCTGCCAAAGCCTGTGTGTGCACGCCCCAGGCGCCCGCTTCTGCTGCCTCTGCACAGGGGGCCTTGTCTGGTTCGCTCTCCATCTCTCCATCTTTCTCCCTCTCTCTTTCCATCTCTCTCGCTCTCTCTTCCAGCCTTTCTCTCACCCTCTTTTGCTCTCTGTCATCTCTCCCTCTCTCTTCATCCCCCTATCCACTCTCTCTCTCCCTCCCTCCCCTCTGTGTGGTGTCCGGAGGGGATGTCCCCAGCCTCCTGATAAAGAACTCACACCACACACACCCAGAGCAGAGTCACCTTGGAGCTGTCGTAGTGGCAATCATGCCAGCTAGGCTCCAGGGCTAACTGCTCAGATGACATTAGCAGAGCTTACACTGGTCTGGGATCTGATGACCAGACAGAAACGCATCAGACTGGTGGCCTCGTTGTGACAACTGGCATCTCGGAGCCATATTGTTGCAATAGAACATACATTTAGGGTATAACATTTTCATAGTTGAAACATGACCGACATACAGTAACAGTCAAAAGTTTGGACACACCTACACATTCAATGGTTTTTCTTTATTTGTACTATTTTTTACATTGTAGAATAATAGTGAAGACATCAAAACTATGAAATAACACATATGGAATCATGTAGTAACCAAAAAAGTGTTAAACAAATCAAAATATATTTTATATTTGAGATTCTTCAAATAGCCACCCTTTGCTTTGATGACAGCTTTGCACACTCTTGGCATTCTCTCAACCAGCAGCATCTGCTTTTCCAACAGTCTTGAAGGAGTTCCCACATATGCTGAGCACTTGTTGGCTGCTTTTCCTTCACTCTGCCGTCCGACTCATCCCAAACCATCTCAATTCGGTTAAGGTCGGGGGAGACCAGGTCATCTGATGCAGCACTCCTTCTCTCTCCTTCTTGGTAAGATGGCCCTTACACAGCCTGGAGGGGTGTTGGGTCATTGTCCTGTTGAAAAACAAATGATAGTCCCACCCAAACCAGATGGGATGGCGTATCGCTGCAGAATGCTGTGTTAGTCATGCTGGTTAAGTGTGCCTTGAATTCTAAATAAATCACAGACAGTGTCACCAGCAAAGCACCTCCACACCATAACACCACCTTCTCCATGCTTCACGGTGGGAAATACACATGCAGAGATCATCCGTTCACCCACATCGCATCTCACAGACACAGTGGTTTGAACCAAAAATCTCAAATTTGGACTCCAGAACACAGGACAAATTTCCACCGGTCTAATGTCCATTGCTCGTGTTTCTTGGCCCAAGCAGGTCTCTTCTTCTTATTGGTGTCCTTTAATAGTGGTTTCTTTGCAGCAATTCGACCATGAAGGCCTGATTCACACAGTCCCCTCTGAACAGTTGATGTTGAGATGTGTCTGTTACTTGAACTCTGTGAAGCATTTATTTGGTCTGCAATTTCTGAGGCTGGTAACTCTAATGAACTTATCCTCTGCAGCAGAGGAAACTCTGGGGGTCTTCCATTCCTGTGGCGGTCCTCGTGAGAGCCAGTTTCATCATAGCGCTTGATGGTTTTTGCGACTGCACTTGAAGAAACTTTCAAAGTTCTTGAAATGTTCCATATTGACTGACCTTCTTGTCTTAAAAGTAATGATGGACTGTCATTTCTCTTTGCTTATTTGAGCGGTTCTTGCCATAATATAGACTTGGTATTTTACCAAATAGGGCTATCTTCTGTACAATGTAGAAAATAGTAAAAATACAGAAAAACCCTTGAATGACATTACCAGACCACAGCTGTCCCATTCTCTGGGTAGCGGTCTAGTTGGTAGAGCATGGCGCTTGCAACACCAGGGTTGTGGGTTCGATTCCCACGGGGGGCCAGTATGAAAAATGTATGCACTCACTAACTGTAAGTCGCTCTGAATAAGAGCGTCTGCTAAATGACTAAAATGTAAAAATGTAAAATGAATGAGTAGGTGTGTCCAAACTTTGGACTGGTACTCTACATTTGACATGCACAACTTCAGCCCTCGTTCAATGAAAGATAGAGTGAATGCAAAACCAAAAGTTTTTCTGAGGGTATTTACTGTACAAATGAAAAGTATCACAGCATAGTTGATGATGCCAAAAGTTTTTCTGAGGGTATTTACTGTACAAATGAAAAGTATCACAGCATAGTTGATGCTCTTTTCGACTCTGCAGTTAATTACCAACCGTTAATCAGTCATTAGGGCTAAATGACTAAATGAGGGAGAGCCGGCTTGGGGAGAAATGTGTTTTACATGCCGTGCTTAATAAGCATGCATCCTCTAAATCATAGCATGAGCAGTGCTCAAATGAGTTTCCATTTTCCAATAATGACCTGATCTCCTGAGAGGTTCTCGCTCTGTGTGTGTGTACCTCAATGCTACTGTGTTGATTGCCTTCTATACTCATATAGGCAGGATTGATCTATACTGATGGGTGATATGGCCTGAGATAACATTCAATGTGGTTCCAAAGTCACACACTTGGGCTTTACATTGGGGGTACATTGTGTGTGTGACCTGTGTTGAAGTAGGTGGCAAATGAATGGGTGTGGTGTGGTTCACAAGTGGTAGGCTACTCAACGTTATCTTTATCCCTACAGCACAAACAGCGCGCGCGTGTGTGTCTGTGTGTGTGTGTGTGTGTGTGTGTGTGCGTGCGTGCAGTGCAAGGCCCAAATCTGGAGTTAACCTGTCCATTCCAGCCTGCAACTGTGGCTTCCCTTCAGCGTATATATGGTCCGACTAGTAAACTATCATCTGCTGTTTGTTTGTCCACTTTCAGTTTACCTACAAACTAAAAAGTGACTGGCTGCTTCAGCCCTCAGCAATGGAAGGAGAGAGAGAACCCAAAAGTTTCCTCTTTGGCTTGCGCCCCCGCCCACCCACATGGCATCCTGGCTTGTCCCTGGGATGTCCCCAGAGTGCCGCGGACCACCAGCGCAGACAGACACACCACCTGTTTGACCAGGCCGCCGCACACACACACACACACACACACACACACACACACACAACCATATCCATATTTACTCACATCAGGACATTCCATCTTGTACAGTTTAAAACACTATTGAGGTCGCCAACATTGACACACACACACACACACACACACACACACACACACACACACACACAAACTGAACAGGGCTCCTAATGTTTCCGGCCTCTGAAAATCTAATTTCATATTCCCCCACCCCTCTGAAAGGCTTAATACATGCCAATTTGCCGCTCGTAAAGTCAAAATCTACAGCACACACTGGCCCGGCCAGGGTTGGATTTCCCCACCAAGCAATGACTGGAGTATAGACCGAAACAGTGAGTTCTATGGGGGAGAAAACAATACAGCCAACTACACCATAAGGGTATAATAACAACATCAGTAGCCAGGAATGATGTAACCAGTTTCCCAGTAATACTAGAGCCACTATGGTTTGCCTACATGCTACATCTGATGTAACAATGTTCAGCTAACTAGCTTATAAACCTGTCATCTAGCGTGGCTAGCTTCATGCTAATAACAACATCAATACAATAGCCAGAAATTATCGTTGACCCAGTTGCCTTGCCTAGCCTAGCTTCATGATAATACCAACATCAAAACATTAGCCAGGAGTGACAGGTAGCCTAGCCGCTAGCCTAGTTTCCCATTCCCTAGCAGCATAAATGCTAAACGCTAAATGAGCTGCCTACTGAAAGAAAGGATGGATTAGGTTAGGGACTAGTTCCAGGGTTGGTTGCCTTCGCCAACAATTTTCCGATAATGGAGGTAAAGACACCTCTGGAGGTTAGGTAAGGTTACTCCGCGCTGGGCTGGGCTGTGTGTTAGCCGAGAATGGATGGATTAACCCTTCTGCTCTGTTTGGCCCCAATAATTGGCCTGCAGGGGCTGAACTAGAGAACAGCTATGTCTGAACCAGGTGACTGCTCTCTGGCCACTCAGGCAAAAGCACCTGGAACACTGACTGACTGGACTGGCTGGGCTCTCTAGGGGGCAGACCTGGGTTCAACTAGTATTTGAAATCATTGAAATACTTTGAGTGTTTGCTCTAGCCTGCCTGAAGTGCCAGATGGGCTGGGTTTGCAGTTTTGGGACTACTCTATTGGTCCATTAAGCCAGGAAAGCTCAATCAAGCACAGATAAAGTATTTAAAATGATTTCAAACAGCATTTGAACCCAGGTCTACTAGGGTGCGAGTCAGAACGTGTGAGTATAATCCATCTGAAAATAGTGAAATGACAGTTGAATGATCATATAATATTTCACTCAACCCAGTTGGTCATGTGTTTTGTGTGCAACCATGTTGGAATCAATGCTGGCAAAGTAAAGAGAAATTAGGGTGGCAGTTGAAATTGATGATAATTTGGCTATGTCATCCTCTAATGAAGTAGGCCATTTATTTTATAAATGATCCTAAATCGTCCTGCCAATCCCAAAACACCCTGTGGCTGGGGAGTCCACGATACACCATGTTGCTAAGGGAAAAAAGTTTCATAAGTGAAAAATATGCTCTACACACAAACAAATTACTTGGCAGCCATGCGCTGTGTCGATGCCAGTGCTATTGCTAGGACTAACAGAATGTCCACTACATTTCTGCCCACAGATCTGCAATAGAATTATGAAGCCCGAGAGAGACAAATCGCTTCCCTAAAACGTCCAGTTCTGTGTGTTACAGCCTACATTTGGAACACTGCAGCGTTGAAATCCATAAACCCCCAAAAAGGATTGGACTTTCTCCAACAATCTGACATTCTGTAAATCCCCATATTCTTAAGCTCCAAACAAACTTTCTCTCTCTTTCCCACTTTTTTTGTTGCAGAATGAATTGAGTGGCCGGGGCTTAACTGTGTGTTTCGTGCGAGTGGTTGTGTGTGTGTGTCAGGGAAAGACAGTGATGGTGAGAAAGAGAGAGAGAGACGGAGAGAGATAATGAGTAAAGGGAAAGAGAAGAGGGGGGATCTCTGTGCGTGTGCCGTATCCTCCGGTATAGCACAAGGACAGTATTAGTCCAAACAACACTATTAGAACTAATAAAAAAGTTTACAAGTACATCACTATGAAAATCTAGGCAATTTTGAAAGGGTGCAATGGCTCCCGAAGCTAGAACTCCGTTGGTGGTGGTGGCAAAGATGGTAGATTACCATAAAAAAAAAAAAAAAAGGTTCTGGTCTGCTTAAGGGGTGGCTCTCCCATAGGCAACAATGATATAGCAGCTGGGTCTGGTCTGCTTAGTTCATTGACTGTATTTGAACCAGAAAAAAGGAGCCAATGAAATGTCTCGCTTTCTCTATAGTCTCTGGTGGTGGGAGTGGTTTTGCCAACTGGAATCATGGGAGTTTGAGCCTTGAACAACAGAAAAATATTAGCGTAAGCTGACTATAAATGTAATTCTATAGGTTTTTGAGCCTGTATTTAAAATATTTACAGATGTTATTAGGAGAAGACAACCAGAGCAACATATACCAGGGAGTTCGTATATGATCAGAAAAATACAGACATGTTATATACAGTTGAAGTCGGAAGTTCACATTCACTTAGGTTGGAGTCATTAAAACTCGTTTTTCAACCACTCCTCAAATTTCTTGTTAACAAACTAAAGTTTTGGCAAGTCGGTTAGGACATCTACTTTGTGCATGACACAAGTAATTTTTACAACAATTGTTTACAGACAGATTATTTCACTTATAATTCACTGTATCACAATTCCAGTGGGTCAGAAGTTTACATACACTAAGTTGACTGTGCCTTTAAACAGCTTGGAAAATTCCAGAAAATGATGTCATGGCTTTAGAAGCTTCTGACAGGCTAATTGACATCATTTGAGTCAATTGGAGGTGTACCTGTGGATGTATTTCAAGGCCTACCTTCAAACTCAGTGCCTCTTTGCTTGACATCATGTGAAAATCAAAAGAAATCAGCCAAGACCTCAGAAAAAAAATTGTAGACCTCCACAAGTCTGGTTCATCCTTGGGAGCAATTTCCAAATGCCTGAAGGTACCACGTTCATCTTTACAAACAATAATACGCAACTATAAACACCATGGGACCACGCAGCCATCATACCGCTCAGGAAGGAGACGCGTTCTGTCTCCTAGAGATGAACATACTTTGGTGCGAAAAGTGCAAATCAATCCCAGAACAACAGCAAAGGACCTTGTGAAGATGCTGGAGGAAACAGGTACAAAAGTATCTATATTCACAGTAAAATGAGTCCTATATCGACATAACCTGAAAGGCCGCTCAGCAAGGAAGAAGCCACTGCTCAAAAACCGCCATAAAAAAGCCAGACTACGGTTTGCAACTGCACATAGGGACAAAGAGCGTACTTTTTGGAGAAATGTCCTCTGGTCTGATGAAACAAAAATAGAACCTTCGTTATGTTTGGAGGAAAAAGGGGGCAGCTTGCAAGCCGAAAAACACCATCCCAACCGTGAAGCACAGGGGTGGCAGCATCATGCTGTGGGGGTGGCTTTGCTGCAGGAGGGACTGGTGCACTTCACAAAATAGATGGCATCATGTGGAAGGAAACTTATGTGGATATATTGAAGCAACATCTCAAGACATCAGTCAGGAAGTTAAAGCTTGGTTGCAAATAGGTCTTCCAAATGGACAATGACCCCAAGCATACTTCCAAAGTTGTGGCAAAATGGCTTAAGGACAACAAAGTCAAGGTATTGGAGTGGCCATCACAAAGCCCTGACCTCAATCCTATAGAACATTTGTGGGCAGAACTGAAAAAGTGTGTGCGAGCAAGGAGGCCTACAAACCTGACTCAGTTACACCAGCTCTGTCAGGATGAATGGGACAAACTTCACCCAACTTATTGTGGGAAGCTTGGGGAAGGCTACCCGAAATGTTTGACCCAAGTTAAACAATTTAAAGGCAATGCTACCAAATACTAATTGAGTGTATGTAAACTTCTGACCCACTGGGAATGTGATGAAAGAAATAAAAGCTGAAATAAATAATTTTCTCTACTATTATTCTGACATTTCACATTCTTAAAATAAAGTGGTGATCCTAACTGACCTAAGACAGGACATTTTTACTAGGATTAAATGTCAGGAATTGTAAAAAACGTAGTTTAAATGTATTTGGCTAAGGTGTATGTAAACTTCCGACTTCAACTGTAGGTCGCTAAAAATGACATCATGGCAGGGATCCTACTCATCTATGTCATAGAGCAGCTGTCTCCCATTTTGCTCAGGACTACACAGTCAATAGACATGAAATCATCAAATGAGACTGAAAATGTGTAGGACATCCCTAAATAGTTCATAATAACAACCCAAATGTTAATTTAGGTGGAACTGTCCTTTAAAAGCAATGGACAGCATGCGATAGTTCTACCAATACGCACACTCATTATCAAGGCAGAGTGAAAACCCTGGCGGAAAGTCAGAGACATAAATGAACATGAAACCAAAAAGGTAAATCCATTTGAATTCAATCCCTTTTTGTCAGCATCCCTTTTGATTTAAATAAAACTTTCTATACATATTTGCCCATGGAAAAAGTGGTCAGAAAGTGACTTTTTGGACCTGAATGCCAAAATGTTCAGGAGATAATAAAGGTGCTCAAAGTTTACCCATTTTGCTTATGCCACCATACAATGAGACATGTCTTCATCATTGGAAAATAAAAAAGGTTGAGTTTAATATCATTTAAAAGCTTACAAACAGGGTTGTAAAACTTTTTATAATTTCTTGAAATATATATTTTTTTAATACAACTTTTACATTTAACCTTTAACGTCAATCATCTAAAGATGCATAAGCTCCATGTTTTTTCATATTCACATATGTTGTAGTTTAGACCCTACATTACATCTGAGGTTTTTGTGTTGTCTCTCAACCGATGGCGGGCACAACATGCTCTTGAATACAGGGTGGGTGTCATTTAGCTTAGTGGTTAAGAGCGTTGTGCCAGTAACCGAAAGGTCGCTGGTTCTAATCCCTGAGTCAACTAGGTGAAAAATCTGTCGATGTGCCCTTGAGCAAGGCACTTAACCCTAATTGCTCCTGTAAGTTGCTCTGGATAAGACATTGACTAAATGACTTAAATGTAAAATGTAAAATGTAAATATAATTTATAGAATGGATCTATTCCTTCAGACCACAGCAATTTAGCTGGTACACCACAGAGTAAAAAAAAAATTGAAATGTAAACTTTAATTACTACCACATAGATGGCCGCCGGGCCACCCACCATTGAATGACAACTTAAATGGTCATGTCGATTCCATTATCTATATTTCTATGATTTCAATAGGTTTTTCCTATGGAGGATTGACAGTATAATTTAAAACAGAAGATATTCCCATTCAAGAAACTTCTTCTGATGTGTGGACCTCCAACCATCTTTGTGGTACCCTTTGAAAGTTGAAATTTCAATTTTTATTAAAACAGGGTCTAAACTAAAACATGTGCGAATAAAAAATAAAACTGAATTTCTGCGTTTTTAGATAATGTATGTTTAAGATTAGAAAATGACAATTGTATTTTTTTTCAAGAAATTATAAAATAGTTTGACAACCCTGTTTGTAAGCTTTTAAATTATATAAATCTCAACCGTTTATCTTTTCCAGTGATGAAGACATGGATGTCTCATGGTATGGTTGGGTATGCAAAATAGGTCAACTTTGAGCACCTTTATCATCTCTTGAATGGTTTGGCATTCAGGTCCAAAAAGTCACTTTCTGACCACATCTACAATGGGCAAATATGTTTGGACGATTTTGTTCAAATCAAAAGGCGTGCTGTCAAAAAGTGATTGAATTGAAATGGATTTACCCAAAAGAAAACTTGACAAATTTTGACTGTTGTTAGTCCCTGATTAAACACATGGGGGGGTTTCTGTGGCAGTGTTTACTCACAGGCCAAAACATGCAAGACACACTGATACACATGTGCAAACACACACACACACACACACACACACACACAGTCAACGCCATTGAGCATGCAAGCGCGCACACACACTATATGTAATGTAAGAATACCCATTGTTTTACCAACATTAGACAAACAGAATATAAGACACTATCTATTCCTTATGCGTGTCTCTGGCTACAGCCAGGTACACAGGAACATGTCTAGCTACAGCCAGGTACACTGGAACATGTCTAGCTACAGCCAGGTACACTGGAACATGTCTAGCTACAGCCAGGTACACTGGAACATGTCTAACTACAGCCAGGTACACAGGAGCATGTCTAGCTACAGCCAGGTACACTGGAGCATGTCTAGCTACAGCCAGGTACACAGGAACATGTCTAGCTACAGCCAGGTACACAGGAACATGTCTAGCTACAGCCAGGTACACTGGAACATGTCTAGCTACAGCCAGGTACACAGGAACATGTCTAGCTACAGCCAGGTACACTGGAACATGTCTAGCTACAGCCAGGTACACAGGAACATGTCTAGCTACAGCCAGGTACACTGGAACACGTCTAGCTACAGCCAGGTACACATGAACATGTCTAGCTACAGCCAGGTACACAGGAACATGTCTAGCTACAGCCAGGTACACTGGAACATGTCTAGCTACAGCCAGGTACACTGGAACATGTCTAGCTACAGCCAGGTACACTGGAACATGTCTAGCTACAGCCAGGTACACTGGAGCATGTCTAGCTACAGCCAGGTACACAGGAGCATGTCTAGCTACAGCCAGGTACACTGGAGCATGTCTAGCTACAGCCAGGTACACATGAACATGTCTAGCTACAGCCAGGTACACTGGAACATGTCTAGCTACAGCCAGGTACACTGGAACATGTCTAGCTACAGCCAGGTACACTGGAACATGTCTAGCTACAGCCAGGTACACTGGAACATGTCTAGCTACAGCCAGGTACACTGGAGCATGTCTAGCTACAGCCAGGTACACAGGAACATGTCTAGCTACAGCCAGGTACACATGAACATGTCTAGCTACAGCCAGGTACACTGGAACATGTCTAGCTACAGCCAGGTACACAGGAACATGTCTAGCTACAGCCAGGTACACTGGAACATGTCTAGCTACAGCCAGGTACACTGGAACATGTCTAGCTACAGCCAGGTACACTGGAGCATGTCTAGCTACAGCCAGGTACACAGGAACATGTCTAGCTACAGCCAGGTACACTGGAGCATGTCTAGCTACAGCCAGGTACACAGGAACATGTCTAGCTACAGCCAGGTACACAGGAACATGTCTAGCTACAGGTGGCCTCGATATAATTCATGGACACAGTTTTATGAAATGTTTATGACATCATATTTTGACCGTAATGACCCCGTTATGAGTCAGGCACAGCAGCATGAGAACCCTTGACAACGGATACGCACAACCACCTCACTCCTTCAGAGGAAGGATGAAGGATATGTGACATTTGGTAAAAAGGATTGCTCAAGTTATCATTAAAAACATGACTCATGCTAGAAGGAAAATCAAAAAAAAATTGGGGAACTATTATGTCAGAGAGAGTGTACGTCTGTGAGTGTTTGTACACTGCATCGCATTAGTGTGTGTTTATTTGGATCCCCATTAGCTTTAGCAGAAGCTACTCTTCCTAGTGAGTGAGTCAGTGAGTGAGTGAATGAATGGATGAATGAATGAGTGAGTGGGTAGGAAGCGGTGGTCAGCGTCCCTGGCTGGCTCTCCAGTGTTTACTGACAGGAAATGTTTGTTCTGCGAAAGGGAAGGAACCCCGCCACCGCTCTCGCCAAACACTGGGAGCGAGTCCTGACAAGACACACACTACACACACACTACACACACGCCGCATACAACAATGCAGTCCCCCACACACACACACACTATGCAATGTACCACTACCATCTGAATGTTCCTTATTCAAATTGATACAGATACAACTCAAATGAGAAATAATGGGGAAGTGGACATGACTGACTACTTTTCACAGTTCCTCCTCTTGCTAATCCCAATGAACACCATGCTAATACAACCAGATGGAAAGTTAATACACTGACCCCAAACCACCTGGCTGGCCGGAGAGTGGAGACTACATCTCCTATAGCAATCTGTAGTCATTTTACATAGGCTAGATAAGATTGGCTTTAGAGGCGTGTCCATTTTGAGATGTCAGGTTGATTACCCTGTCCTCCTGTCCTGTTTGATCTAGGTAGTATTCAGTGTGTGTGTGTGTGTGTGTGTGTGTGTGTGTGAGGGCCTGAGTACTAAGGACAGTGAGTGTTGTAGGCAGTGTGTGGCGCTATGCTCGGTTTACCATCACACAGACAGTATTTCACTTAGGATCTAAACAGGAGAGGATGAAAGCTCCCTCACCCGCACACACAATACACTCTCAGCATCTCTGTTGAATTCCTGTCTCTCCAACATTCAATAATCAATACATAGCTAAGCTAAATTGTTGAGGCAAATATGCCAACAACTGCAGGAGGCCGGTAACACTGAAATTATAGCATTCCATTCCCCGCCATCAACCTACAGATGAGACAGCCATTCATCAGACATCATGGCACAGCAACACAGAGACATTTTCTCTGCTAATGTAGAAACCCTTTTCTGAGGAGCAGAACCACTCAGAGCCTCACAACGTAAAACTCTGATCCTTTATACAGGACCTTTCAAACAGTCTCTACAATAACTTTAGTGGTAGGCTGTTTAGGCCTAAATGCTCAGACTCAAAATACTGCAAAAGGCCAATACTCTGATACCTTGAGTGCCAGCCTGTTTCTGCTATGGTTGACATGGCAGTAACAAAGGAGTTGGCTATACCAGAAACAGGCTAATGTTCTGAGGTAAACAGGTCAACAATGCAGCCAAAACACATGTGCTTTAGCGAGCACTAACAATACACCACACAGTCCAATGAAACAGCAGAGAGAAGGTTTTAAGGACGTACAGTAGGGGTACTTACTGGCTGGCGATGGCGTGCTGTAGCCACTGAGGGACAAGCCAGGTAGGGTGGGGGGCGAGAGCCCCCCCAGCATGTGGGGGAAGAAGTAAGAGTAGTGGGGCATGGGGAAGCCGTTGAGGTGGGGGCCCGGGATCGGGTTGCTCTTCCCAGCCATTTTGGCTCAATCCACCGCCACCGATTACGACACCCAAACAATTATATTGCGGCAATACAGGGCTCAGAATGGAGTCAGTGTGGGTTACGGAGTGGTTTTAGTCCCCATACGGGTGATGGACGTGTGGGGTATTCTAGTGGCGTGGTGACTTTGGAGAAATGCGTTCAATTAGGAAACTAGAGTTGTGGAATTCCACAAAATGTTACCTCCTTTGACTGATGGAGAGGAGAGGTGCTGGATAGTGGTGATAGTGCTTATGAAGGTGGTTATGAAGCTTCACAAGGAGGTTATAATGAGTCTTCCACTGTGGAGTCGGTTCCAGAGATGGGGAATGTGTAAAGGCATTATGACTATGGAATAGTCCTCTCTGGTATAGCTCCAACCATTCAGAGTGTCTCAACTCTATTTTTCAGTGTCCCTCAATCTTCACCTAGAGAGAAAGAGAGATTGAGATCATTTAGAATTTACAAACCCCTTTGGGACAATGTCATACCTAACAAAAACACATTAAAAAAACATTCAATTTCATCCCTCACATATATACACCTGCAAAAGAAGCAAGGTCAATTGCAACACACACACAGAGAGAGACAGAGAGACAGAGAAAGAGAGACAGAGAAAGAGAGACAGAGAGAGAGAGGGGGGCAGAGACAGAGCGAGTTCATTATATTAAGAAGATAACAATATATTTTCCCTCTTTATTTAATCACTGGAAATGTCTCATCTGAAATGGTACAAAAACAACAATTTCAGCTTAATTATCTTATGGAGCATTAAAAGCCATGAACACAATGCGTGGGTATGTGATACAGTAGCTCTACCAATACACACACTCATTATCAAGGCAGAGTGAAAACCCTGGGGAAAAGTCAGAGACATAAGTGAACATGAAACAAAAGAAAACTTCACTAATTATGACTGTTGTTATCCCCGCGGTCTTTCCTAACGCCCAGTTATATTAAACACATGGGAGTTTTTTGTGGCAGTGTTTACTCACAGGCCAAGGCGTGTAAGACACACTGATACACAGGTACACACACACACACACACGTCAAAGCCATAGAGCAGGTTTGAACAACACACATGTACACACACATTATAGTCAACTGAGTCTCTATACATCATTTAATGTCAGAATATGTAATGTAAGAATACCCATTGTTTTACCAACATTAGACAAACAGAATATAAGACACTATCTATTCTAGTCCATTACTCAGACGTGTCTTGTCTCAAGCTTCAGCCAGGTACACTGGAACATGTCTAGCTACAGCCAGGTACACTGGAACATGTCTAGCTACAGCCAGGTACACAGGAACATGTCTAGCTACAGCCAGGTACACAGGAACATGTCTAGCTACAGCCAGGTACACATGAACATGTCTAGCTACAGCCAGGTACACAGGAACATGTCTAGCTACAACCAGGTACACTGGAACATGTCTAGCTACAGCCAGGTACACAGGAACATGTCTAGCTACAGCCAGGTACACTGGAACATGTCTAGCTACAGCCAGGTACACTGGAACATGTCTAGCTACAGCCAGGTACACTGGAACATGTCTAGCTACAGCCAGGTACACTGGAACATGTCTAGCTACAGCCAGGTACACTGGAACATGTCTAGCTACAGCCAGGTACACTGGAGCATGTCTAGCTACAGCCAGGTACACAGGAGCATGTCTAGCTACAGCCAGGTACACAGGAACATGTCTAGCTACAGCCAGGTACACTGGAGCATGTCTAGCTACAGCCAGGTACACAGGAACATGTCTAGCTACAGCCAGGTACACAGGAACATGTCTAGCTACAGCCAGGTACACTGGAGCATGTCTAGCTACAGGAGGCCTCTGTATAATTCAGGGAGACAGTTTTATGACATTTGCATGACTTTATATTTTGCCCGTAATGACCCTGGCATGAGTCAAGGGTGTTAACATACACGGAGCAACGTCCTGAGAAACCTTAACAACGGGTTCACACAACCACTTTATTCCCTCTCACCAAGGAGGATGGAGGTGTGGGGTTTGGTTAAATGAATTGCTCAAGCAAGCATTACACACACATGAATCATGCAAGGGGGAAGAATCTATCGAAATTCTGAGAAACTAGTATGTCAATGAGAGTGTACGTGTGTGTGTGTGTGTGTGTGTGTGTTTGTGTGTGTGTGTGTCAGAGAGAGAGAGAGAGTGTGTGTGTGTGCAGTGTTTTCCATAAGCGCCGATAACAGACTCAATGGCTACTTTTTTCACTTCATTCACTAGGCTTCTTTTCACTTAAAAGTTTCAATTCCCTAGTCAGAAAAGTCTGTATAGCCTTCTCCCTCTAGAACGAACGATATGCGTCTTCTAGCGATCTAATGATAGGATAGGTGCCTGTCAGTCACAAAGCGAACGATGACAGGGAAGCACTGCTGGTTTGTCAGTCCCGCCTCTCGGTACCTATGTTATTTTTGAGCGTTGTGGTTGGCTGCGGTCAAATTTATTTTCACGGAGGAGGGAGAGCATGATGCTTCTTCATTGTCTCCTGTGAGTGAATTTGCATGCCCCATGTAATGTAGGTGGTAACGATGAAATGAAATCCATTTAATAAATGTATTGTGCCACATTCAATTATTTCGCTTGTTTCATAGGCCTATATAGACAGCCACGGAGTCGGGGCGCATAGGCTATTCAATGTTCTTTGATTGACGACCGTTCATTTGGCGCCCTCATTTCCAGACTGGTAGGCTACTACTGTTTTATGGCGATTATCTGCAGATAAATTATGAAAACATTCAATGAAGATGTTGAATCCTCACTGCAGGAACAATAGGTCGTGGAGAGAGACTCATTCTGGTCCAAAATATAAAAAGAAAACAGATTGAAGGTTATAAAAGCTAATGTCATGATACTTATATGGTATTATTAAAGATTTTGATATAGGCTGGACTCTGGAGTGATGAATCACGCTTCACCATCTAGCAGTCCGACGGACTAATCTGGTTTTGGCGGATGCCAGGAAAACGCTACCTGCCCGAATGCATAGTGCCAACTGTAAAGTTTGGTGGAGGAGGAATAATGGTCTGGGGCTGTTTTTCATGGTTTGGCCTAGGCCCCTTAGTTCCAGTGAAGGGAAATCTTAACGCTACAGCATACAATAATAATAATAATATAATATGCCATTTAGCAGACGCTTTTATCCAAAGCGACTTACAGTCATGCGTGCATACATTTTTGTGTATGGGTGGTCCCGGGGATCGAACCCACTACCTTGGCGTTACAAGCGCCGTGCTCTACCAGCTCTACCAGCTGAGCTACAGAGGGCCACAATGACATTCTAGACGATTATGTGCGTCCAACTTTGTGGTAACAGTTTGGGGAAGGCCCTTTCCTGTTTCAGCATGACAATGCCACTGTGCACAAAGCGAGGTCCATACAGAAATGGTTTGTCGAGATCGGTGTGGAAGAAATTGACTGGCCTGCACAGAGCCCTGACCTCAACCTCAGTGAACACCTTCGGGGTGAATTGGAATGCCGACTGCGAGCCAGGCCTAATCGCCCAACATCAGTGCCCGACCTCACTGATCCTCTTGTGGCTGAATGGAAGCAAGTCCCCGCAGCAATTTTCCTATATCTAGTTGAAAGACTTCCCAGAAGAGTGGAGGCTGTTATAGCAGAAAAGGGGGGACCAACTCCATGTTAATGCCCATGATTTTGGAATGAGATGTTCGACGAGCAGGTGTCCACATACTTTTGGTCATGTAGTTTACGTTTGTTTAAGTCCATCTCCCAGACATGGTCTATATGGAGCCTTGCACCTGGTGTGTCTCTGTCTCTTCATCAGGCTGAGAGCATGGCTTTATGGGCTCTGGCCTTATATAAACTGCCTTATTTTTATTGATCGGGGGGGGTAAAGTGCTCTCCCTGTCATATCGCTGGGCAGCCGGATACACACGGATACCACAAACACACAAGGATGCGCGCCGACGGAAACACACACAGACACACGGATACACAGTGACACACACACACGGTCTCACACTCACAAACATGCGCACAAACACACATTTTCTCTCCAGTAAAAACAGAGGGCTCTGCACGAAGGGCGTATTTGCATTAGCTAAAGAGCTTTAAGAACATCTTTAAAAGCCCAAGGGAGCTGCTCATCGTTTCATTTCACTTTTAAAACCTCCCTTGTACTACCCACCTGTTTTACTGTTGTTTAGAGCCATATTGAGAGGACATAGGCTACATAATAGCCAAGGTTCAGTTACATATTGGTCTGTTTCACATGTCAAAGCATCAGTGTAAATCATATAACCAGGCTTAAACACAGCACAATCATGGAAATGCATGTTTGCTGCATATTTAGATATGGTAGCTTAGCTATAGGCTATAGGTTGTGTACCAACAACATGCCAACCGAGGTCCAAGGAAAGGTTGCAGGATGAAAATGGGTCAATTGCTACGTATTCTATCACCAAGCCATCTGGCACGTACGTCACCTAAGCCGGCCATTTTAAACCATAAGCTACATGACCTTACAACAGACCCCTTGTAAAGAAATACGGATTTCTCACATCTAGCTGCTCTCACTGTGTTGGAGAGATCTCCGTTACATTCTCTGTGTGTCGATACGTGGAAGCCTGGGAGAGAGATAGGTCTACAGTTCACTTAAAGGTGACAATGTATTGAATGTCACATGGTAACATAAGGCATTGAAATGGAAAATAGCACATAGGATTTTGTAATGTGTAGGCATTATCTTGGTAGATCTCAAGAGGACATTTCTTATACAAGTGTATGACATAAGCCTAAGCTAAAAACTCAGTCTTAGGCTCTTGTTTCATTTGGACCAAGAAAGATGGCAACAAGTGCCTAGGATACTGTATGCAACAGTCAGTTTTGTGAGGCAAAGTTCAAACAAACAGTACCATACTCACTCACATACAAGTGCAAACTAGCACAAACATATTCACAAACACATACAAATTAGAATTGTAAAACACGCATGCATTCAAACTCTTAAAAATGTATGTACACGGATGAATTCTCAAAGTCATAGTGACAGCCGTTCAGGGCTTTCGAACACATGCAATCACACATCATAGCAGTGTTCTGTGGACAGGAGAAGTGTAATTGAGCACACGTAATCCCTGTACCACGCAGGGTCCTCCGCTGTCATGCGCACACACACACGCACACATACGCACACACACACTACACGAGTAATCAAGGCATGACTGAAAGAAGGTTTATATAATTCTTCCATGAAAAAGGCACACGCAACACAAACTGTACAGAGCTGATGACATGCACTCTACAAACACACAGCATGTACTACCCATCCCTCCCTCCGTCCCACATGCACGCACACACACAAATTATATCACACAGACTATTATATAAGTCTACATATACACCCGCATGCACACAGACACAAGCACACGTTTGTTTTCAAAAACATTAACCTCTAATCCTAATCCTAACCCTTAACCTAACCCTAACCTTAACCCCAAACCCTAAAACTAAACCTTACGCTAACTGGAACCCTAAACCTAACCCCTAAGCCTAAAATACACTTTTTTCCTTATGGGGAACAGCGAAATGTTCCCCTTCTTTTACTATCCACACACACCTCCCCTCCACCCCTTCCTTCTCTCTCAATTTACCATGTATAACCCCCAATCTCCTTCCTGTCCCATGTCATGTGATCTATGTGTTCTATATGATAGGGCTGGCATAGAAGGTCAGTGCTATCAAGGATGGTTGGGGCCCTACAGGGCTATCATACTGAACGTCCTTGTGCTGTCAGGCTGCATAGTGATCAAACGGACGGCTAACCCTGGAACAAAAAAACACACACACATAGAAACACACACATGTACGCACACACACACACGTATGTACACACACACTCACGAGTGGCTGGGGATACTGGGACCTTCAAAGGGCTCTCTAATAATGGATACTTATGAAAAAGCCTCTATCTAGTCAGACATCTCTCTCTCTGACATCCATTTATCCATCCTATATCTATTTCTTTCGAGTTCTGTTTACTATTTCAATGTTCTTCTTTCAGCGCATCTCAAGTGCATTTAGACACCGAGTCCTAAGGGACTGCATCTGATCTGTTAGGAGAAAGGATGAGAGCCACACTAAACAAACATTATGGATCACTTCTTGTGCCTGTGATGCACTGACACGTGTGCGTGTGTGCACGCGCGTGTGCGTTGGGAGAATGCAGTTCGGAGGTTAAGTTATGTAGTAGCAGGAGCCAGTTACTTTAAGAGGATCTGATAGCCGATGCAGAATTAATAATCGAAAATGTCCAATGGGCAGAGGGGGTTAGGTGAGGGCTGGATTCGTAACATGTCTGCAGGGAATGGCAAAGGCATACGCATGCAGACACAATCTGAGTAAAAAGGTCAACGTCAGTGAAGAAACAAACATGAGCTATGGCCCTGGAAAACAAGCGGGGGGGATCTTTGGCTGATTGACCCCGATCGCATGATGACGCTAACGTGGCGCTAATGCTAGCACAGTTCAATGAAACTAGCCCTACTGTCCTAGACCTATCCATAGTCTAAGAGATAGTCTACAAACCCTATAATAGGCTAACGCTATGCTAACATGCTAAGAGGATTAGCCTGCCCCTGAAGATCAGCGAGTCTGGTACACAATGTTATTGTCTTGGGAAAATCATCAGGAAAAGCTGCAAGCATGTACAGTACTGTGTTTTGCATTACGCAACTGTAGCTTACGCTAAGTGTGAAAGAGGTCAGCGAGGTTGCTGAGCCATTACAACCATTACACAACCCGAATGTTTGCAACATGCCTCTGTTTCTACAACAACGCACCCGGAGGTGAATGGTCTAAAGAAAACAGAGTCATTGTGATGAGTGTGATTAGAAGGAGTCAGGCGCAGGAGGGTAAATCACCGAATACAGAGTTTATTCCGTCGTACACAGTTGCGCTGGATAGCAACAACAAAATACAGGCACAGGGGAAAACAATCTACCCCGGCAATACAAGGTACGGGTAGCTCCACCGAGCTACACTCAACTCACATAAAACAATCCCCCACAAGAACAAGGGGGCAGAGGGAACACTTAACACAGACTAATGAGGGGGTACAAGGAGGGGAGGCAGCCTCGGCGGAAGTCGTGACAGTCGTGATGACCGTCAGCTCAGGCACAGTGGCTGGTGGGGGGGGGGGGCAAATATCAGCTCATGTAACAGAGTCACCTTAGCACAATGACGAAATCAGCTGCTTCATAGAAAATATACAGTAGAGTGAATATGGCTTGGCAGTTGGCACACAGAGTACAGAGCGGCTCCGGCATCGGCACGATGCACTGAAACTTTTATGAGGAGAGGGCTGTGTGGGCGGATAAAGGGGAAGGCATATACATACCAGATCAATTGTGTGTAGGTGTGTGGGTGTGTAGGTGTGTGGGTGTGCGCACATGCTTCTGTGTCTGTGCAGAAGCCAGCACACACTATACGTGAAAAGTAATGTCCCCAATTAAAATGCACATTAGGCATGTCATGGCAGTATCCCTCAGGACAGTGTGACATTACAGCACAACTTCACTGTACTGTAGCTGGCAGAGTTTGGCTAGGGAGGAAGGAAAGACACTGGCTTTACAGTGCGACCATTTTACACGCATATGCGCCTAAAAATAGATGTGTGCGAACTGAAAAAGTCAAGTATGAGCACGTGCGAGGTGTGATTTATAGCAAAAAAAGTTGCTTCATTTTATTTTATTTTCAAAGTATTTCTTCCGTTTTGTTTTTCAGCTGGTAGCTAATCACTACGAAAACCATACAGCTATCCCACCTCGCGCAGCAATGTGAAATGCTGAAAGATTCATTTTTAGAAGCACACAGGCATAGAAGCTGGCCAAATTTACCCAAAAGTCTATTAAAGTGTGACTTCGCCCTTGTGTTTCTTGGCTATTTACATAGTCTTGCTCATACACTTGGTTGTTTTTCAATGTTAGTTTGAGGTTGCTCAAATTTCTGACAGACATGAGTCCCACTGTTACAACGGTAGCGTCCCGCCACTTAAAGGGGCAGCTGAATTTTTTTTGTCTCACCTAAGTCAGGGGTTCCAAAACGTTTTCACTCAGACCCCATTCCAGCATTGTGGAACAATTCCCCCCCACCTCCCCCGCACGAGCATGCAACGTCTATTTCTAGGGGCACAAGCACTGTTCATGACAAAAACTGCTCACACCCCTCCTGTTTGCGGAGAGAACATTTTGCAGTTTTAAAGCTAATTTTAATGCAATTCTATACATTTTGCCATGTCTAATGTGTATTCATGTTGTCACGACCTGGCTCTGGGACTCTGTTATGTTGAGCCAGGGTGTGTTGTTTCTATGTGTTTTGTGTGCTAGGGTTATTATCTAGTTCTTTTGTTTCTATGTTGGCCGGTGTGGTTCTCAATCAGAGGCAACGTGTATCAGCTGTTGCTTGTTGTCTCTGATTGGGACCATACTTAGGCAGCCTGTTTTCCACAGTGTGTTGTGGGATCTTGTTCCGTTTGGTTTGTGTAACCGTAGGACTTCACGTTTCGTATCGTTTGTTGTTTTGTTCGTGTGATCATTCAAATTAAAAGTATGTTCGCATTCCACGCTGCGCCTTGGTCCTCTGTGTTTGACGATCGTGACAGAAGATCCCACCATAACTGGACCAAGCAGCGTGTCCAGGAGCCAACGCCAGAGAGGGCTCTAAAGGATATTAACCTCGACTGGGTCAAGCCGCGGGAGGAGGAGAGAGGCTGGACTTGGGAGCAGAGGAGCGAGAGTCTGGCGAGAGCCATGGAGGCCTGGCCCACGGGGAGGAGAGACGCCCAGACATTTTTTAGGGGGGGGGCTCACGCCGTGGACGACGGGGCAGCAGGAGGCCGGGATAGAGTGGTTCAGCGGGTTGGCAAGGGAGGCCGCCAGGTTACGGGAGTCACTGGTCACCAGGGGGAAAGAGAATGTAGAGGCACGGCGAGAGGTACTGGGGTGTGTTGCCAGTCCGGTCCGGCCCGTTCCTGATCCCCGCGTAGGGCCAGTGGTGTGTGTTCCCAGTACGGTCCGGCTTGTTCCTGTCCCTCGCACCGAGCCTGTGGTGCGCGTCGTCAGCCCGGTCCGGCCTGTTCCTGCTCCCCGCACCAAGCCAGTGGTGCGCGTCGTCAGCCCGGTTCGGCCTGTTCCTGCTCCCCGCACCAAGCCAGTGGTGCGCTTCGTCAGCCCGGTTCGGCCCGTCCCTACTCCCCGCACCAAGCCTGTGGTGCGCGTCGTCAGTCCGGTCCGGCCTGTTCCTGCTCCCCGCACCAAGCCAGTGGTGCGCTTCGTCAGCCCGGTTCGGCCCGTCCCTGCTCCCCGCACCAAGCCTGTGGTGCGCGTCGTCAGCCCGGTCCGGCCTGTTCCTGCTCCCCGCACCAAGCCAGTGGGGCGCTTCGTCAGCCTGGTACGGCCCGTCCCTGCTCCCCGCACCAAGCCTGTGGTGCGCGTCGTCAGTCCGGCACAGCCCGTGCCTGTTCCACCGGTGCCTGGTCCGGCACCGGTCAGCTGCTCCACTCCGGAGATAGAGCAATCCGCTCCACCAGTGTTCAGTCCAGCTCCGGCCAGCAGGGCCAGACCGGACCAGGGACGCTTTGGGGGGTTTGTGGGAGGGTGGGGGTCAAGGCCGGAGCCGGAACCGCCTCCGGGGAGGAATGCCCACCCGGCCCTCCCCTGTTCGGTTTATGTTTGGCGCGGTCGCAGTCCGCGCCTTTGGGGGGGGGTACTGTCACGCCCTGGCTCTGGGACTCTGTTATGTTGAGCCAGGGTGTGTTGTTTCTATGTGTTTTGTGTGCTAGGGTTATTATCTAGTTCTTTTGTTTCTATGTTGGCCGGTGTGGTTCTCAATCAGAGGCAACGTGTATCAGCTGTTGCTTGTTGTCTCTGATTGGGCACCATACTTAGGCAGCCTGTTTTCCACAGTGTGTTGTGGGATCTTGTTCCGTTTGGTTTGTGTAACCGTAGGACTTCACGTTTCGTATCGTTTGTTGTTTTGTTCGTGTGATCATTCAAATTAAAAGTATGTTCGCATTCCACGCTGCGCCTTGGTCCTCTGTGTATGACGATCGTGACACGTGGTATTTGAGTGACTCAAACATTACTACACTGAACAAAAATATAAACGCAACATGTAAAGTTGCTGAAATAAAAGATCCCAGAAATTACTCAAATGTTATGCATAAATTTGTTTACATCCCTGTTAATGAGCATTTCTTCTTTGCCAAGATAATCCATCCACCTGACAGGTGTAGCATATCAAGAAGCTGATTAAACAGCATGATCATTACACTGGTGCACCTTGCGCTGCGGACAATAAAAGGCCACTATAAATGCCACAGATTATTGGTTATGGTATGGGCAGGCATAAGCTATGGACAACCAACACAATTGCATTTTATAGATGGCAATTTGAATGCACAGAGATACCGTGACGAGATCCTGAGGTCGTTGTCGTGCCATTCATCCGCCGCCATCACCTCATGTTTCAGCATGATAATGCACGGCCCCATGTCGCAAGGATCTGTAAACAACTCCTGGAAGCTGAAAATGTCCCAGTTCTTCCATGGCCTGCATACTCACCAGACATGTCACCCATTGAGCATGTCAGTGATGCTCTGGATCGACATGTACGACAGCGTGTTCCAGTTCCCAACAATATCCAGCAACTTCACACAGACATTGAAGAGGAGTGGGACAACATTCCACAGGCTACAATCAACAGCCTGGTCAACTACGCGAAGGAGATTTTGCGCTGCATGAGGCAAATGGTGGTCACACCAGATACTGACTGGTTTTCTGATCCACGCTCCTACCTTTTTTTTAAGGTATCTGTGACCAACAGATGCATATCTGTATTTCCAATCATGTGACATTCATAGATTAGGGCCTAATACATTTTTCAATTGACTGATTTCCTTATACAGTGCATTCAGAAAGTATTCAGACCCCTTGACTTTTTCCACATTTTGTTACGTTACAGCCTTATTCAAAAAATTGATAAAATTAAAAAGGTTTCACATCGATCTACACACAATACCCCATAATGACAAAGTGAAAACAGGTTTTTAGAAATTATTGCACATTTATTAAAAATAGAAAACCTATTTACATAAATATTAAGGGGAGTTTCCCTGGGGGGGGGGTGCGCGCCCCATAGTTTGGGAACCACTGACCTGAGTGACTCAAATATTTGAGGGTACATTATAAATGATTGAGCACGGAACACTCTAAAAACCTTTTATTCATCAACCTTTAGTGACTTATCATAAAAACACTCTTCCCCACATACTTTCATTGCGCGCCTCAATTTACTTGTGTGCTCCTAACATTTTCAACTTAGGAGCACGTCCTACTTGTAAAGGATGTCAGCGTAGCACCCTGCCTCCTCAGTGACTGTGTGTGCGTGCGTGTGCGCATGTGAGCATGTGCGTGCGTAGTTGAACGGAGAGGTGACAGGAGGTGACTCCACTTGTCAGCAGAAGAGGCAGAAAGGAACAGTGACATTTCTGCCTCCCATCAAAAAGGTCAAGCTTTAATTATCTCAAATGCCAGCAAGCATGCACCTGCAAAAATAGGCTCAGGGATGATCTCTGTGTGTGTCCGTGTGTGTGTGTGTGTGTGTGTGTGTGTGCCGAGGGTGGTGGCCCTCTCCTAGCCTTGCCGTATTAGACACACACACACACACACACACACACCACTGCACTGGCAGATCTACGACCAATACATGCATGCACACACACGGGCACACACACTCACACACCGAGTAAGCCATCAGACTAAGCATCTTGCCACCCACTAATCAGAATCACTGACATACAGCCATTCCTAGAATCACACCACCATACTAAAAATCACAAAGCTATATTAAGAATCACATGATTGACATCAGACCAATGGTTTAGTGTGAAGAGAACACACAACAGCAAAGCTTTGTTCCATTTATCAACCTTTCCATCTTTCTAATCAACGTTGCTAGGGTATCTGTAGGTCTGGCAACAGCAGAGAAGATGAATAAGTACTATTTCCTGTGTAAATGCACACAAAAGAGTGTGGCGTTTAGAAAGATTTAAAAAGCGCACACACACACACACACTACCCCACATGCATATTAGTGTTGTCACGATACCAGTATCGCGATACTAGATTTTCCTTGGCAAAAAAAAAAATCTATGGTACTTTAAAACCTACTTTTGTAAAATACTGTGTGCTATAGCTTGGAAAATAAACAAATGTGACTTAGGTTGACAACATAATGCTGTTTTTTCCAACATTAGGACTGCTTTCCTCAAATTAAGTAAGTAACTGGATGTGGATTAATGTTGTCACGATACCAGTATCGTGATACTAAGAAGTAAACATGTTTTGTTTCCTTTGCTTCCTTACTTCTTAGTATTGCGATACTAGTATCGTGACAACATTAATCCACATCCAGTTAAAAAACAGACACACACACAGGCCCACATCCAGTAAAAAATATGCACAAACGTACATACAGATACACACACACGCTGTGTCCAAGTTTATCCGGCATCAATTCTGCCTTTCTCTCTGAGAAAACATTAAGGGCTGGTCCCACTGTTTACACAGCTGGTCGTATGGAAAGGATTGCTTCATATGAAATATGAACAGAGCAGAGCGGTGAGCGGGAGCGGGAAGAAAAGGGGGGGAGAGAGAGAGCCAAGTAGAGAAGAGTAGTAGAGAGATAAATACCCTGTGAAAGTAAGGGCCTCTTCTGCTTTACTTCCGTATCATGTCCCCCAACCTTTTGAATGCACTTGACAATTATATCATCAAATTCGGGAAAATACGGTCATTTAAGAGGTGCACAATTATATTTATGCTGTTGCGCTGAAGATCCATTGCGCTACGTTTCTGCCCATTGAATAACATTCAAAAAGCCTACAAGAGTTCAAAAACTACAAGGCTACTTCCTGGAAAACGAAGCATCACTTGCATACCATACAGCGCCAGTGTGGAGGCGAAGCTAAAGGCTAAATGTAGAGAGCGAGAGAATATAAGGAGACAGCAGTGAAAAGGTGTGCATGAGGAAGAGAGGCAGGGGGGAGACAAAGAGCGAGAGAGAGGAGGGAGAGAAGAGGGACAATAAAAGGGATAAGCAGAGAGAAAGAGAAAGAAAGAGGGAGAGAGAGAAACACTGAGGTTGTGCTCCTGTGGTCTAGGGTTGTGGTCTTTGCTATTCTTCCCCCACAGTCAGTCAGTCAGTCCCATACTAGCTAACGTCTCCGTACTCAGTTCTACCCTCTACTACCTCCATCACTGCCTCTCTGGCTAGGTCCCAACAGTCTTCAAAAGCTTACCGACCTCGTCTCCTTTCCTTCACAACCACTAGTCTAACCTGACAAGATATGACTGTGAAATTATTTTATTTATCTAATCAGTGGTTACACAGGAGGGCCCCGAGTTTCTCTTGGTCAAGTCACGTGGGAAGAAAGGAAAGAAAGGGAAGAAAGGAAAGAGAAGGAGAGAAGGAGAGAAGGCAGCTTTGTCCAGAGTATTGGAACGGCGCCAGTCTCTGAATCTCCCTGGTTTCTATGTCTTCTTGAGAGGTAATTTCTCCCTGCTTGCCTGAAGAGTTGAGTCAGCTGTGTAGAATTCAACAGCGCACCAGCAACTACGCAGACAATCCTAAATAGAAGGCCTATCTACACTTGAAACATTTCTTCAATCTTCAATTTCTGCATCACAAGGTTGTGCACTGGGAGTGGAGTAACCCTTCTGGGAATTGGGGAGGCTAGATGTAAGAGCAAAACACTAATATACCATTAATTTAACCCTTGTGTGTGTGTGTGTGTGTTTGTGTGTGTTTGAACATTCATCTCCACACACAGAGACAGCCATCTTCCAGCTATCTATCACTTCCAGGAAGAGGACAACAGCTCTCCACAGCAGAAGGGCTTCCAGCCCCCGTCGCACTGTGCAGGAAAGGCCCACTCCTAATCAGGTCCATATTGCTGAACACAACCACAGCCCCTTCAGCTAGACTCAACACTCCCCCACCCACTGACACACACACACACACACACACTCACTCAAGACAAACACACTCACATACACACCTCGAAGAGACGACTACATCATTTTTCAATCTCATGAGCAGTGACACAGCTGGCTAAAGAGGATGTCTTATTGTTCTCATTCAATAATCTCCTAATATTCAATAATTTCCTAATATCCGGCTGTGTCTGTCTGTGGACGGAGCACGTCACCCACACACTGAAGGCCTAAACATGTGTAAGACATGCGTCTGGGTAAATTATTTTATCTACTTGAGTCTTTCTAAAAACAGGAAGAGGCCTCTGCTGTGCTTTGGTGCGTCATTGGTTATTTTGTCATTGGAGATTTTATGTTGAAATCTGGTGAAGTGTTTTGTATAACCTTGGAGTTATGTTGAAACATAGTGAAATGTTTTGTATAACCTCCATTTTCTTGCAACAGAAAAAAGTTATTTGTATGAAGTATAATACAAAAATAAAAATAAAGCTCCAATGACAAATTATCCAATGGCGCGCCAAAGCACAGCAGAGGCCTTACACCAGTCTAGGCCTTCACTGTGTGTGTGTGTGTGTGTGTGTGTGTATGCATACTTGTGTGTGTGTGTGTGTGTGTATGCATACTCGCGTGTGTGTGTGTGCACTGTGTCTACTTGTGTGTACTGACCCAAACCAGTGCCCCGCTAAACAGCGTGACAAGTGCTGCCACATGGCTACCAGTCCGCTGTGTTTTAGTGTTGCTGTTGTTTTTATTGCCGGGCAAAAAACACGTCCAGCTTGCCAACCTAAATGTCACATGTATTACAGAGGGCCTATTTTAGAAGCTTGTTTACTGGGACGTTCGCATCTTGGAGCGGCTTCGGGTCCGGAGCAATTAAAGTGAATTCAATTCAAAGGATGGCTCAAGTGGACCGGGGGGGAGGGGAGGGGGGGTTGTTGTGTGAGTGTGTATATGTATGTATGTGTGTGTAAAAGGGGTAAGCAGGCAAGCAGACGAGTTGGAAGAAGAAGGTTGCACAAGGAGTTATTTGTCTGTCTCCCCCAACTAGGGCTGTTACGGTGACCATATTACCACAGTCAAATTCATGACCACAGTCAAATTCCACATGACCGTTTAGTCACGGTAACTACACATCTCCAAAACTGAGCTCTGATGCTGCTGATGGTCATTAGTAGCCAACCAAATTTGCTAACTGCCGTCGCTAATGGCCTGGTCCTCAGCGATCTATTGTCCCTCAAATGTAAAATGTAAATGTCCGAGTGATTACAGTCATTTAGCACACTCTTATCCAGAGCGATTTACAGTTAGTGCATTCAAGGGGCCAAGAGAACAGAGGTGGCAGAACGGAGTGCTCGGGTTGGGGTGTAGGATTTGAGCATACCCTGAAGGTAGGGAGGGTCAGTTCCTCTTGTTACTCCGTAGGCAAGCACCATGGTCTTGTAGTGGATGCGAGCTTAGACTGGAAGCCAGTGGAGTGTGCGAAGGAGCGGGGTGACATGGGAGAATTTGGGAAGGTTGAACACCAGGCGGGCTGCAGCATTCTGGATAAGTTGCACGGGTTTGATGGCACAAGCGGGGAGCCCAGCCAACAGCGAGTTGCAATAGTCCAGACGGGAGATGACAAGTGCCTGGATTAGGACCTGCACCGCTTCCTGTGTAAGGTAGGGTTGTACTCAACAGATGTTGTAGAGCATGAACCTGGGTGTCAGAAGGGGGGAAGGAGAAAAGCAGTTGAGTGTCATCCGCATACCAATGATAGGAGAGACAATGTGAGGATATGACGGAGCCTAGTGACTTGGTGTATAGAGAGAAGAGGAGAGGGCCTAGAACCAAGCCCTGGGGGACACCAGTAGTGAGAGTACGTGGTGCAGACACAGATCCTTTCCACGTCACCTGGCGGCCTGCCAGGTAGGATGCAATCCAAGAGTGTGCAGAGCCTGAGACGCCCAACCCTGAGAGGGTAGAAAGGAGGATCTGATGGTTCACGGTGTCGAAGGCAGTGGATAGATCTAGGAGGATGAGAACAGAGGAGAGAGAGTCAGCTTTGGCAGTGCGGAGAGCCTCCGTGACACAGAGAAGAGCTATCTCGGTTGAGTAACCAGTCTTGAAGCCTGACTGGTTAGGGTCAAGAGATCGTTCTGAGAGAGAGAACGAGAGAGTTGATCAGAGACAGCACACTCAAGTGTTTTGGAAATCAAATAAAGAACGGCTACAAGTCTATAGTTTTTGACGTAAGATGAGTCGAGTGTTGGTTTCTTGAGTAGGGGAGCAACTCGGGCAATTTTGAAGTCAGATGTGACGCAGCCAGTGGCCAGGGATGAGTTGATGAGGGAAGTGGTCTTCTGTAGCTCAATTGGTAGAGCATGGCGCTTGTAACACCAGGGTAGTGGGTTCGATCCCCGGGACCACCCATACGTAAAAATGTATGCACACATGACTGTAAGTCGCTTTGGATAAAAGCGTCTGCTAAATGGCATATTATATTATAAGTGAGGAGGGAGGAGGGGATGGGGTCGAGCGGGCAGATTGATGGGCGGCCAGACCTCACTAGTCGCATGATTTCATCTGGAGAGAGAGGGGAGAAAGAGGTCAAGGCGTAGGGTAGTTCTGTGTGGACCAGTGGATTCAATGAGGAGCGGATGTTGTGAACCTTCTTTTCAAAGTGGTTGACAAAGTCATCCAAAGAGAGGGAGGAGGGTGGAGGATTAAGGGCGGCAGGTAGCTTAGTGGGTAAGAGCGTTGTGCCAGTAACCGAAAGGTCGCTGGTTCTAATCCCCGAGCCGACTAGGTGAAAAATCTGTCGATGTGCCCTTGAGCAAGGCACTTAACCCTAATTGCTCCTGTAAGTCGCTCTGGATAAGAGCGTCTGCTAAATGACTAAAAAAAATAAAAATAAAAAAAAATAAAAAAGGAGGGAGGAGAAGGTGGAAGAGTTTCCTAGGGTTAGAGGCATAAACTTGAAATTTAGAGTGATAGAAAGTCGCTTTAGCATCGGCTACAGAGGAAGAGAAGGTAGAGAGGAGGGAGTGAAAGGATGATAGGTCCTCCGGAAGTTTAGTTTTCCTCCATGTTCGCTCAACTGCCCGCAGCCCTGTTCTGTAAGCTCGCAATGAGAGTCACTCATCAACGCAAATGTATTTGAAAATCAAATCAAACACTTCATGAGAGCCCATGAACAACATTTGTATTGGCTATGCAATTGCCTCCATTCAAAAGAGGAGGATCCCATCAGCTTTCTATAGGCTAGGCCTACTATATTTATTTCTCAACTTTCCCAATATTAAGCACATTGCTTCGCTCTACCTGGCTGGCATGAAAAAGAACCACGGGAAAAGCGTCCTCCATTCGCTATTTAAGTGCATCGATGACATGTATTTTTTTCTCCTGCCCCTGTTCCAACAGGTGCACGATAATGGTCCATTCTAAATCAAAACTAATTTCACACATATATTATTTAGTATATGTAGAGACGAGATTAAATTAAGAATAGTCTGATGGGTGACAATATTATCACTTGTGAATGACGCCCAGCATGTGCAGTAAGACAAGAAACAGCAGGCCTTTTTTTTGCGACTTTTTCAAATCATAGTCGCACACATCATGTAGCCTAGCCCATAGGCGTATATGTTTTGATAAGGTTTGTTTCACAACTTAAGTGGCCAAGTAACTCCAAACGTAGCCTATAGGCCTAGGACCCCTGGAACACGGTTAGAGAGCACATAGCCTACAGAGCCTAGTGAAACGAGTTCTTATAAGCCCAGTCATTACATATACATAGCCGGCGTGTGAGTTTCAAGTTTGGGGAAACTAATTTTCACCACAAAAATGCACCTTTATAATAAAGCATTCCATGCATCATGGCATTTGCAGACTTATGTAAGATAGCCTACTATTTGTCATGTGATGAGCAGATTGGATAGTCATAATTTAGGCTAATAATATAACTCAATCACTGTTCACAAAACAAAGACTGTCCAATGCATGGCTGAGCACTTATAGCGTAGAGTAGGCCTAGGCTATATCAGATAGGCTTTTACTTTCTTTGCATGGGAAAAATGTGGCATGTATAAACACATTTCATGCAATTCTGCCTACGAGAAGGGGAGACACAAATAGAATATGACATCCATGTAAACAGGAGGAGGAAATTATTGTAAAAAAAAAAACTAACTTTTAAGTTGCACTGACCCAACAATGATAAATAGGAAATGTTGCAAATGCGCTCCGCTGGTGCCAATAAGATAGGCTATACTGTTGTTCGCTCAATTAAGTTGAGAATTTTGATAACTAAAAGACAGATTAGTATTTTCATTGTCTTCTCTTTACAGCAATAACCATTTGCTTTCCAAACTATGTTTTCCTGCGATTGTATTTTGAAATATTGTCATATGCCTGGCTTGGGCACTACTTTTCACACACAGTCGCAACTAAACAATAATCTGGCCAAATTGGGCCTTTCCTTCCGACTGTAGGCAATACGATTTAAAACAATCCACAGCTGATTTTTTTAAAATAAGCTAATGATCCTCTGTAGCCAAATCATGCTTTAGTAGCCTATCATGAATGTTTTTTTTTTTTCTTTCTGTATAGACAGGAGTAGGCTAATTAGGCTATATAATTTTGGCAATTTAATTCATTTTACTTTAGGAAAAGCTTAGCTTCCCCTAGCCTTATGGATGCATTGCCTATGCTTGCATATTAAAAACATAACCGCACATAACCTCCATTCGCTATTCGAGTGCAGGCTACAGATTACTTTTTTTTTGTGGGCTATTCTAAATAAAAAATAATTCCACCCATAGGCTATATGTAAAGACCAGATTAAATTAAGAATAGTCTGATGGGTGAGAATATTATCAAGTGCTTGTCAAATTGTGAGAGACTGATGAAGTGTGTGCAGCCTGTGCAAGAAACAGAGCAGAGCTAATGCCTTTCATGCAACATCATTAGTCATATCATGCAGCCTTAGAATGTATTAAAAATCATAAACATATAGCCTAACGTTTGGATCACAACCAAAGTTGTATAAATAACTCTAAATTATGCAGGAGGACCTGTTTCTTTGTTAACTGCGCAACACAGAATAGCCGCATGTGCACACTCCCTCGGAAATCATTTGGAGAAAATATCCTTTCTATTTTATTCAGTTATGTTCAATTATAGGCCTATTCTTCATACTATAAAATAATATAACATAATTCCACGGAATTCTAAGCTAATCATATCTGCTAAATTAACTAGTGTAGCCCACAGCCATATGGCATAGCTAGATCAGAGCACAAGGACAACTCAGAATATGCTATTCTGTTCTTCTGAAATTGGCTACATTTTCTTCACATCATGTTACTTTAGACCTGTCTAAAATAAATAATGGATTTATTGTGAGGGTGTAGGCTATATTAAATGGATTTATTAGACTTTTTAAAATGTAAATGTTCCAATGGTCTGCATCAGTGGCTTGTAGACTATGCATGGGAGCCAGGAGATGCTAAATGTGTTTATGCTAATTACGGTCAATTACCGTGAGACCGGCAGTTATTTGCATGACAATCACCAGCTGACCAAATTTCATGACCGCCACAGCCCTAGAAGGCAAGATCATGTTACTAATTTCCTACCTTTCTGCAGCTCTGGCATCAGCCTCTCTTGTCGCTCCCTACTGTCATTGTAAGTAGCCTATCTGCAATGGACCGGAGCTAACTGCTCCACTGTATGACTCCCTATCCAGCGGTGTTGGATTTATGAACTTCCATGGCTTGTCGCCAGTGTGGTGGTAGGCTAGTGTGGTGGTAGGCCAGTGTGGTATGTCGGCCATGTCAGCATAGCCTGGAGCAGTGTGTGCGTGTGTCTGTCTGTCTCTGTGCGTCTCTGTGTGTGTGTAGAGTAGTGGAATGGAATGCCATGGGGCCAGGGGTTTGTGGGTCAGGGTTGAGGGTTGAGGGCAGCAGATGGAGGCTGCAGCTAGGCAATGGCATACCATGACCTTACTTTGTCAGTCACATTAGACACACTGTGCATAGGCTCACAGCTGTACAGCTGACATACTGTACAGAATAACCAATGACTGTACACTGGAAGTCACACACACACACGAGAATGGCAACTGTATAAAGTACAGTACACACACCAAAATACGCTTAAGCAAATTGAGAATAGCAGCTGGATGCTTACACACACACACACACACACACACACACTACCAGATGGACGCCCACTAAACACAATGACCTAATAGGCCATTTTCCTCTCAATGTTACTTAATAGGGCTACAGTATGGTAGAGTGGTCAGCAATGGCAGCATGACCTAGACTAGAGGCTGGAAGGTCAAAGGGTAAACTCAAAGACCTTCACTGTCAGACGCATGCATGCACACACACGACGTAGACTAGAGGCTGGAAGGGTAAACCTTTAATAGGCATTTACTGTCACACAAGTTCCCTCTAGTGTGGCCTCCATACCTCATTCAAACTGAAACGCGTTCAAATGACTGCGCTAAAGCCACACGCTCCATCCTGCTCTCCTGTACAGTATTCCATAGCCTTAAACATAGCTCTCGAAATAGCCTAAAGTAACCACTGACGGAGAATAAAACATAGGCACATTAAAGACCATATTTGCACAAATATGGAGGGAATAAATATGAAGCAAATTCCCCCTCACGGTCGTAAAAGTCCCATTTAAAAATACAGAGGGCTATACACTGCCAGGCTATCCATTAGCTGCGTTATGCTGTGGGCTCACATTAAAGCTGGGAGCTAGCTGAGAATCTCACACTCATTTGTTCTGTTCCCTTGCAGTGTCATCACACTGCTCAAAGCTCAGAATGTGTGTGTGTGTGTGTGTGTTTGTGTGTGCGCGCGCGCTGTGGGGACCCTCTCTCTCTGGCTAGCCAAGTCTTTAGCCTGTGCAGCTAAGAGGTGAAAAGTAATTGATTGCAGTGTAGTGGTTCTATGAGTCTTTTCCTCTGTCCTCGGGGGCTTACTAGATTACTATTGATTGGTTAATTGATTGATTGGCATCTGGGAGACAGTGAGTCAACAACATAATTAGGGCTGTGACAGTCATGGAATTTTGGATGACGGATATTGGCCAGCCAAATGACCGTGGTCACCGTAATAACCGTTGAAATAGCAAACAAATGTAAATAAAAAATATCCTCCGCTCCCGACTGCATGAGCTGCCATATAAATAGAATGAACAGAACGGGTGTCCCCATTCAAGTCAATGATGGCATAATGGGTGGACTGGCAGCCATTGCGAGGAGCAAAGCAGGAAGTAAAAGCAAGAAGTGTACCCATCAATAAATATATGCTGTGATTGTTGATTTAACTCAACTGACATTACAAAAAAATACATTCCATTGCATGAGCCACATCAGTTAACATTATTTGAATGAACATTTACATTACCATGGAAATTATTGCATCACAATACCAGAGTTTACCAGTCAAATTGCCAGGGTTAGAGGTTCCAAGCCCATTCTATTCATTATATTTCTATGTGTGCTGCTGCTGCAGGGAGGAGGGTGTTGCCTAGGCTACCGAAGACTCATTTGCTACAACACCTTGATTGTTTCAGCAAGAAGCAACAAAGTTTCATAATGTTGTTAAGAGTCCATGTTACCGCAGAAAAGGACTCAGCTGCACAAATGACCGGCCGTCCCGTCTTTAGTCAGCTGTTTCCATCCACAAAAAATAATGTTTTACTGTTATGACTTATTTTAAACCTAAACGTCGCTTGTCTGTCACAAATGTTTAATACAATTATATTTGAACTTACTCTGCCAATTGTCCGTTGGGTTGGTTCTTATTCGGGTTGAAATTTTAGACAAAATATCCACAGGAAAGTATTATTTTAAACTGACTTCAAAACGCAGGTCTCTGTGTGTGGCAATCAATATTTGTTGCAGGTGTTTACAAGGTTTTGCGCATGTGCTGATAGAAATCTCAACGGCAGTACCGGCGCTCTAAACAGTTGGGTAAATAATACTTTCCCGTGGATATTTTGTCTCAAATTCCGACCAGCAGAAGGACCAACCGCATACACAACAGGTAGTGTAAGTTCAAATGTAATTTTATTCAACATTCTGGCATGTAAGGAAACTTTCCAAGTTTTTGCAGTGCTTAGTTTCAGCTGGTATTACAGTCTGATTTATCTGCCTAAGTCAACAGCTACTTTACAACATTGAAAAGCTAGCCTACATGATGGCATACAGTAAGACAATACCACAATAAGAATGAGATGCTTGCTGGATAGAAGTGTTACATACACAATAATTATACGCACCAAGGCCAAAGGAATTTTACAGTACATACTATAGAATGCTGTAGTAAACTGTAGAATACTATACTACACACTGTAGTATCACTCGATCATGTGTCGTACTTACTATAGAATGCTGTAGTATACTGTAGAATACCATAGTAAATACTACAGAATACTACAGTCCGCAAATACACTACAGTAAATACTACAGTAATGTTCATAAAAGCACTACCGTTTTTTAACTATAGTAATACTACAGTATTTAAAATATCCACTATGCAGAAATCACGCCGCCATTTCCTGGTTGCTAAAAACAAGCAGGTATAGTGTAGAGCAGGGTTATTCAATTCCGGTCCTGGAGGGCCGAAACACTTCTGTTTTTTATTTCTACCTGGTAGTTAATTGCACTCACCTGGTGTCCCAGGTCTGATTTAGCCCCTGATTAGAAGGAGAGGATGAAAAACAGAGGTGTTTCGGACCTCCAGGACTGGAATTGAAGAACCCTGGTGTAGAGAATCATTGTACCATCTAAACCGCTGTGAAATATATTTTCCATGACCCAAAATATTGTATTTTCAGCTGTTTGAAGCTGGTGTACAAAACCGAAAGTAAAAGACGCAAAAACGAATCTTAAGAATGGGAAGCATACAGTAGAAAGTGTGCACATAGAACAGATCTACCGCTTCTTAGACTTGCTTTCAATGAGAATGACAGATCTATAACATCGATTTCTATGTGAATTTGGTCGGGTCGCCCCAAAAAGTCACATATTGCAGCTTTAATTTGCATATACCCTGCCCAAAATCTTTCTTCAAACTTGTATGCACACATTGCTCCCAGCTCAATGTTATAGTTAACTGAGAAGCTAAGAGAGCCCCATCTGTGAGAGGAAGGGGGAAGAATGCAAAATAGAGAGATAGGATGACGGGTAAAGGGAAGATATCTAATAAGCAGATCAAAAAGAGACAGCAGTCAAACGCGTACCCAATACCCACCGCAGCAGACATTCAACAATGACAGATAGGCATACATACAGACACATGCTACTATACTGTTACAAAGTAAATCAAAATCAATCAAATGTATTTATAGAGCCCTTTTTACATCAGCAGTTGTCACAAAGTGCTTATACAGAAACCCAGCCTAAAACCCCAAAGAACAAGCAATGCAGATGCAGAAGCATGGTGACTAGGAAAATCTCCCTAGAAAGGGCAGGAACCTAGGAAGAAACATAGAGAGGAGCCAGGCTCTAAACATTAAGCCACTACATAAAGTTAAATTACTACTGATCTCCTACACGAGGACGAACGCGTCAAGCAGCAAAACAGATCCAGTTCTGAATGAAGATATGAGATGTGGGTGTTGTAGCTGGTCTTGTCTGGCATTAATAACCTTCAACCGAGCCAGGAGATTGTACTAGCCTCTTGTGACCCCTCTCCTTTACAGAGTGTGTGTGTGTGTGTGTGTTTACAAGACTAAAATTACAAAAAAAGTATAGATGGCAGTTCATTTTGTGCGAAAATGGGTTAAAAGATCAATGAATTTTTGATTTTCCTGATGGCTTGACTATGGGCTCTATTTTAACAAACCTAACGCAACTATAAATCTTAGCGCTGGCGGTAGCACTATTGTCATGGATTCAGCCGAGGCTGCTCCTCCTCCTTGCTCGGGCAGGCTTCGGCGTTCGTCGTCACCGGAGTACTAGCTGCTACCGATCTATGTTTCTGTGTTTTACTTGTCTTGTCTTTATTGTTCACACCTGGATCCCATTAGGTATTACGTCCCTATTTAACCCTCTGGCTCCCACTGTATGTTGTGCGTGTTTGTTCATGTTTGGTTGTCGTCTGGTGAGCGGGTTTGTTTCCTCCCTGCGTGGAGGTTATGTTATTTACGTTACATACGAGTAAAGTACGTTTTCGATTAGCTCTGTGTCCTGCGCATCACACTGACACCCTGACAGAAACACGCACCAAAATATGGAGTCAGCAGGTACATTCATTTCGTCCGGATCAATGGAGGAACGTGTCCAACAGCAGGCGACCATGATCCAGACTCTCGGCACCGCAATGGAGCGCGTGTTGAACACTATGGAGCGATGGGAGAGACTACACAACCACCCACACCGCTGTCCACCCCTTCGTCACCTGGGTCCAGTGGGATTCGGCTCTCGCTCCCAAGGGAATACGATGGTACAGCTGCCGGGTGCCAGGGTTTTCTGCTCCAGGTAGAGCTCTACCTGGCTACCATCCACCCGGCTCCCTCAGGATACGAGAGCGTGTCCGAACTCATCTCCTGTCTGTCTGGAAGAGCGCTCGAGTGGCCAACGCCGAGTGAGGAGGAATAGACGCAGCGTCAGTACGCTATGAGGATTTCACCCACCGCTTTCGGGCGGTATTCGATCATCCACCGGAGGGGAGAGCGGCGGGGGAACGTCTATTCCACCTCAGACAGGGGAGGAGGAGCGCACAGGACTTTGCACTGGACTTCAGGACTCTGGCAGCCAGCGCAGGATGGAATGAGAGGGCCCTGATCGACCACTACCGATGCAGCCTCCGGGAGGACGTTCGTCGGGAACTGGCCTGCAGGGACACCACCCTTAACCTGGACCAACTGGTGGACATGTCGATAAGGCTGGATAACCTGTTGGCAACCCGCGGACGTCCGGATCAGGGGCCGTCCATTCCATCCCCCAGCACCTCCGACCCTACTCCTATGGAGCTCGGAGGTGCTGCACTTAGGGAGACCGGAAGGAGGGCCATCTCCTGCACCAACTGTGGCCGCAGAGGACACACTGCTGGTCGGTGCTGGGGAGGGTCTTTCAGGAGTCGAGGCGGTAGGCAGAGCACTGGTGGACCGTCTCAGGTGAGTAGGCACCCGACTCACCCAGAGCTTCCTGTTGCGCATATGTGTATTGATATTGTATTTCCAGAGTTTTCCCCTCATTCCCAGCATAAGGCGCTCGTGGATTCAGGCGCAGCTGAGAACTTTATTGATCGTCAGTTTTCCCGTAGTTTAGGGATTCCTATTGTTCCTGTGGATGTGCCCTTCCCTGTACACGCCTTAGATAGTCGCCCTTTAGGGTCAGGCCTGATTAGGGAGGTCACAGCTCCACTCTGGATGAAAACGCAGGGGGGTCATGAGGAGAAAATTAGTCTCTATCTGATTGATTATCCTGCGTTTCCAGTGGTGTTGGGGCTTCCCTGGTTAACTTCTCATGACCCCACGATTTCATGGCAACAGAGGGCTCTCAAGGGATGGTCAAGTCAGTGCTCGGGGAGGTGTGTAGGTGTTTCCATAGGGGCAACTACAGTGGAAAGTCCAAACCAGGTCTCCACCATGCACATTCCACCCGAATATGCCGATTTGTCTCTCGCCTTCTGTAAAAAGAAGGCGACTCAATTACCACCCCATCGACAGGGGGATTGTGCGATAAATCTCCAGGTATGCGCTGCACTTCCCTGGAGTCACGTGTATCCCCTGTCACAGGAAAGGCTATGGAGACATATGTCTCCGAATCTCTGGGGCAGGGATACATTCTGCCATCCACTTCACCTGTCTCCTCTAGTTTATTTTTTGTGAAGAAGAAGGATGGAGGTTTACGCCCGTGCATTGACTACCGCGGTCTCAATCAGATCACTATCAAGTACAGTTATCCACTACCGCTCATTGCTAGTATGACGGAGTCATTGCACGGGGCGCGCTTCTTCACAAAATTGGATCTCAGGAGTGCATACAACCTGGTGTGTATCCGGGAGGGAGATGAGTGGAAGACAGCATTCAGTACCACCTCTGGGCACTATGAGTACCTCGTCATGCCATACGGGTTGATGAACGCTCCATCAGTCTTTCAATCCTTTGTAGATGAGATTTTCAGGGACCTGCACGGACAGGGTGTAGTGGTGTATATTGATGACATTCTCATATCTTCCGCTACACGGGCCTAGCATGTGTCCCTGGTGCGTCAAGTGCTTGGTCGACTGTTGGAGCATGACCTGTATGTGAAGGTGGAGAAATGTCTGTTCTTCCAAGAGTCCTTCTCCTTCCTAGGGCACCGCCTGTCCGCGTCAGGGGTGGAGATGGAGATTGACCGCATTTCGGCCGTGCGTAATTGGCTGACTCCAACCACGGTGAAGGAGATGCAGCGATTTTTGGGTTTTGCCAACTACTACCGGAGGTTTATCTGGGGCTTTGGTCAGGTAGCGGCTCCCATTACCTCCTTGCTGAAGGGGGGACCGGTGCGCCTGCAGTGGTCAGCTGAGGCGGACAGGGCTTTTGGTCATCTGAAGGACCTGTTTACCTCGGCTCCAGTGCTGGCTCATCCGGATCCCTCCTTAGCATTCCAGGTTGAGGTGGACGCGTCCGAGGCTGGGATAGGAGCTGTACTGTCTCAGCGCTCGGGTACGCCACCAAAGCCCCGCCCCTGTGCTTTCTTTTCTAAGAAGCTCAGTTCGGCGGAGCGCAACTATGATGTGGGGGACCGGGAGCTGTTAGCTGTGGTTAAGGCCCTGAAAGTGTGGAGGCATTGGCTTGAGGGGGCTAAACACCCTTTCCTCATTTTGACTGACCATCGCAATCTGGAGTACATCCGGGCGGCGAGGAGATTGAACCCTCGCCAGGCAAGGTGGGCCATGTTCTTCACTCGTTTTGTGTTTACTCTTACTTACAGACCAGGTTCCCAGAACGCTAAGGCAGACGCCCTGTCCCGACTGTATGACACAGAGGAGAGGTCCATTGAGCCCACTCCCATACTTCCGGCGTCGTGTCTGGTGGCACCGGTGGTGTGGGAGGTTGACGCGGACATCGAGCGGGCGTTACGTACCGAGCCCACTCCACCCCAGTGTCCAGAGGGTCGTATGTACGTGCCACTCGAGGTTCGTGATCGATTGATCTATTGGGCTCACACGTCACCCTCCTCTGGTCATCCTGGCATCGGTCGGACAGTGCACTGTCTTAGTGGGAAGTACTGGTGGCCCACTTTAGCCAAGGACGTGAGGGTTTACGTTTCCTCCTGCTCGGTGTGCGCCCAGTGTAAGGCACCTAGACACCTGCCCAGAGGAAAATTACAACCCCTACCCGTTCCAGAACGGCTGTGGTCCCATCTATCGGTGGATTTTGTTACGGACCTTCCCCCCTCACAAGGGAACACCACGATCCTGGTCGTTGTGGATCGGTTTTCTAAGTCCTGCCGTCTCATTCCTATGCCAGGTCTCCCATGGCCCTACAAACTGCTGAGGCCCTATTTACACACGTCTTCCAGCACTACGGGGTGCCTGAGGATATTGTATCGGATCGGGGTCCCCAGTTCACCTCAAGGGTCTGGAGGGCGTTCATGGAACATCTGGGGGTCTCGATCAGCCTGACCTCATGTTTTCACCCCGAGAGTAATGGGCAGGTGGAGAGAGTTAACCAGAATGTGGGTAGGTTTCTGCGGTCCTATTGCCAGGATCGGCCAGGGGAGTGGTCGGGTTTGATCCCCTGGGCAGAGATGGCCCAAAACTCACTTCCCCACTCTTCCACTAACCTTTCTCCCTTTCAGTGTGTGTTAGGTTATCAGCCAGTCCTGGCACCTTGGCATCAGAGCCAGATCGAGGCTCCTGCGGTAGATGAGTGGTTTCGGCGCTCGGAAGAGACCTGGAACGCTGCCCATGTACGCCTGCAGCGGGCCATCAGGCGACAAAAGGACATGCGCCGACCGCCACCGCAGTGAGGCCCCGCTGTATGCACCTTTTGGACCGGGTCTGGCTCTCGACCCGAAACCTGCCCCTTCGCCTGCCCTGCCGGAAGCTGGGTTGGCGGTTTGTGGGGCCATTTAAAGTCCTGAGGAGATTGAACGAGGTTTGTTATAGGTTACAGCTTCCTCTGAATTACCGTATTAACACCTCGTTCCATGTGTCTCTCCTCAGGCCGGTGGTAGCTGGTCCACTCCAGGAGTCTGAGGTACGGGAGGTTCCTCCGCCCCTACTGGACATCGAGGGGGCACCGGCGTACTCGGTCCGTTCCATCCTGGATTCGAGGCGTCGGGTGGGGGGCCTGCAGTATCTCGTGGAGTGGGAGGGGTACGGTCCGGAGGAACGGTGCTGGGTCCCTAGGAGGGACATCCTCGATCCCTCCATGTTGAGGGATTTCCACTGTCGTCATCCGACTCGCCCTGCGCCGCGCCCTCCTGGCCGTCCCGAGGCCGGTGTCGGCGCACGGCTGGAGCCGCGTGTCAAGGGGGGGGGTACTGTCACGGATTCAGCCGAGGCTGCTCCTCCTCCATCCTCGGGCAGGCTTCGGCGTTCGTCGTCACCGGAGTACTAGCTGCTACCGATCTATGTTTCTGTGTTCTACTTGTCTTGTCTTTATTGTTCACACCTGGTTCCCATTAGGTATTGATTACGTCCCTATTTAACCCTCTGGCTCCCACTGTATGTTGTGCGTGTTTGTTCATGTTTGGTTGTCGTCTGGTGAGCGGGTTTGTTTCCTCCCTGCGTGGAGGTTATGTTATTTACGTTACATACGAGTAAAGTACGTTTTCGATTAGCTCTTTGTCCTGCGCCTGACTTCGTCCTAACACATCACACTGACAGCTATAGTTTTTTTGCTATTTTCACAACCTGAATTATGGGCACAGTAGCTGTTAGTGGCTCAAAAGGGCTGGGTTTTGATGAATAAATAAATTGGAGGTATGACGAGGGCTTGGCCACTCACTGATTCTGTAGGTTATTGACGGTCTTTGCATTGTCATCAACTCCAATTTGGCAGGGAGCACAGAATATTCTCATCCTAGACCGTTGTGGATTGATACTACAGTTTATTAAATAGCATAGGCTACAGTAACGAGTAGGTATTAACAACAGTAAATAAAATAAACATCCAGTGTTTGCTCAATATTTTTGGAGTGTTGACAGTCAACATTGTTGAAATTGGCTTCAACGAGCATAGGCCTACAGTTCTTTACGCATCGCACTTTCCTCAAAATAAAAAAATACTAGGCTCCCGTAACTTGTATTGTGTGTTAGACACATTCTCAATAAGCAAGATATAGCCCAGGTCTTCCATTGCTATGGCGTTATAGGACTGAATAATTTCAATATGTTTGGGGGTAACCGGACAAGAGGCGTTCTTTTGAAATGGGGATGGATACAAGCCGAATGGAGTATGCACTGCAGGTAGGCCTGTGTGAATACGAGGTTTAGGGGCACAAATAGCACATCGCATATGGGCAATGTGCATCATGGCTGTGCTTCCGCTGTCAAAATCCATGCCATAACCAACTGCGTTACCGCGAAGACCAGCTTTTGGTTGGTCTTAAATATCCCCACCAGCTCTGCCTGAAATTGGCACTTTGGCGCACATTTCTATGGACACACCTAAGATTTCGCCACCCCTCCCACCTCAACGAAAGCAAGCTCATATAAGACAGGTAAATCGCCAATCCTGGCGCAACTGTTTGAGAAAATAGCCGAGCACCAGTCGAAATTGCCAACGAGCATGCATTTGGCACTTGCTTAAAGCCAGCCGAAAATAGAGCCCTATATGACTTTGAATTGAATTACTTTCCTCTATACAGTGCAAAGTTAAATGAACTAGCCTATAAAACAGCACGGAAGTTACATTCTATTTCATTTTGGCTTCCTACGATGAAGTAGGCCTATTAAACATGGATCAAATGTATGAAGGACACCACAACAGCACTTGTTGTGAGTAGATGACAACAGGAATCAAATGAATAGACATGAATAGGCAGGGCCGTGCACATATGTTTCCAGTCAGTTTTTAATGGCATATGGATGAGGCACACACAGAGTGAGAAAGAGAGAGAGAGAGATGGTGAGAGAGAGAGAGAGAGAGAGAGAGAGAGAGAGAGAGAGAGAGAGGAGAGAGAGAGAGATGGCGAGCGAGAGAGAGAGAGAGAGAGAGATGGCGAGCGAGAGAGAGAGAGAGAGATGGCGAGCGAGAGAGAGAGAGAGATGGTGAGCGAGAGAGAGAGAGAGAGAGAGAGAGATGGCGAGCGAGAGAGAGAGAGAGATGGCGAGCGAGAGAGAGAGAGAGAGAGAGATGGCGAGCGAGAGAGAGAGAGAGAGAGAGAGAGAGAGAGAGATGGTGAGCGAGAGAGAGAGAGAGAGATGGCGAGCGAGAGAGAGAGAGAGAGAGAGATGGCGAGCGAGAGAGAGAGAGAGAGATGGCGAGCGAGGAGAGAGAGAGAGAGAGAGAGAGAGAGAGAGATGGCGAGCGAGAGAGAGAGAGAGAGAGAGAGAGATGGTGAGCAGGAGAGAGAGAGAGAGAGAGAGAGAGAGAGAGAGAGAGAGAGAGAGAGAGAGAGAGAAAGCGAGACAAAGCGCGAGAGAGAGAGAGAGAGAGAGAAAGCGAGACAAAGCGCGAGAGAGCGAGTGAGAGAGCATAAGCAATGGGGGAGAGAGAGAACAGTAAAACAAAGAAGCGTTCCTAAAATAAAACAGTCTGGACTCCCGGAGATGAAGAAAAAGGTACAAAGTGTCATGGTGATCAAATACTGACCTCATTTCTATCTGCCGCAGATAGGGAGGAAGGGGGAAAAAGATCAGCAAGCAACATTTGAGAGGGATCTGAAATCGGGGAAGATGACGTATTCTTCCATGATTAATGAGGATTGGTGTGGGGGAAGGCAAAGACAACAACATGGGTTTAGATTTCATGTCCTGAATAAAACTGTGTGTGTGTGTGTCTCTCTCTCTCGCTCTCCCCCACTATGAGATCATGAGCCTTGCTACCTCACACGTCCCACAGTGTCCTTACACACACCGATGAAAGCTTTTAAAGGGTTCCCGTTTGAGCATGAATGACCAGAACATTGTGTGCAATCGCTACTGCAGCGTTCTATTTCTTCCCCTTACTTTTTCGGGTTTGGGAGAGCTATGTTTAGCAACATACTGACAAAATCATTCCAATTCATGCATAATCATATTATGTTGGAGGCACTAAGAGTCGGACGCAAGCTGGGGAAATGTAGCTTATGTCACCAGCGGTAGAACACATAACTGCCATTTTCAGGGACTTTTAATCAAAAAATGACACAGCCAGAGAAAGAGAGAGGGGGAAGGGTGGAACTGAAGAGAGAGAAAGATAGAACTGGAGATGGAGAAAGAGAAAGATGAATAGGGTAAAGCCATTAGCAATTGCAAGTGAATTTTCTTTCTATACCTCCATTACGGAGAAGATCATGATGGCCAAATGCAAATAATTCCACCCGGCAAACAATATTAGGTTTTGCACAGATCCCACCCATTTTGTTGTGGTGGTGGGGCCGGTTGCCTGCACAGCGTGGCTAGGGCGGTGGCGGTGATAGATGGAAGTCTGAACTTTAATCAGAATGGCGCCCAGAGCATTTTCAGGGAGGTAAACAGGTTAATCAGTCAACCCCCCCACGTCATGTGACCCTTTCTGACATCGGCGAGCAATTCATCTCTTTCCCATCAGCGCCTTTGCTAAGGCACCCCCCTCCTCCACCAGTCCCCGCCATGCCGCAGGTTGACGTTTGTCATGAATCTTGCTCTGGAGGCAGAACTGAGCGGTTTCTGCTAGATGGGCCAGCTGCAAAGTCAAAATTGGCTTTATCGTAAAGATTTATGAAAACAAAAATGGGCTTTATGGTCTTAATTTAAGGTTATGGTTAGACATTAGGGTTAGCAGTGTGATTAAGGTTAGTTTTAAAATCCGATTTTATGACTTTGTGGCTGTGCCAGCTAGTGACCACTCTGCAGAGCTACCTCCAGTCCATGAGTCATCCCAATAAATGCCAACCTGTCTCCATGCCTCCACCACGTGGTAACAGATATCAACAGAACCACCCCCACCTCTCTCTGTGCGCCACCATTCACTAATATAACGTACAGTATGGGTGGGGGAGAGAAAGCACCATCCATTCCTTTACCGAAGCCAGTGAGGAACCCTCCATCCTTCACCAGTATCCAATATAAGTACATCTCTTGGACAAAAAAGTTGTTCAATTCAAAGCAACAACGCTCCCCAGAACATGGAGCCACTCCACCAGAGCCTGACAGACATGTGGGACCGTTAACAGGATGCTGAATTAGTGGTATGATCATAGCCCAAAATGCATTTTAGTGCCATTTCAGAGGACTGAGCAAGCAGTGTTTGTGTGTGTGTGTGAGAGCAGTGTTTTGGGAGCCAGCCGCAGACTTGCTGGAGTAATCAACGGCTCTACGGCGGCCAAGGTCAACTTCACAAGCGGACGCCACTCATTTACGAGGCCGCGTCGACCGCTGTCCAGGCCCGGGCGAGCGCGACGACGGCGCTCCGCGTCACTAGGGTTGCTATTGTCACACTATTTACACGGTTGGCTGAAGAAAAAAGAAGAATAATCTCACACCGCACAACGCTGGTCATTGATTGGGTGAAGAGCAGGAAACTAGTGTGGTGTGTGGTGTGGTACGAACTGTGCTGTTTGTTCATATTTGCTCAGGATGTTGCAGAAGGATATGCCTGTTGTGCAATACGTCTTGAGTTAGAAAATTGGCTTTATAGGGGGCCGCGGTCGAGGGGAGGGGGAGAGTTGGCAGATCTCTGGTGCCTTATGTGATGTCTTTGTTTTGTTAGTGGAAACAATAACTCCCACACACACAGTATTACCTCCAACCCTTCTTTCTTATCTGTGTGTCCGCTCGCTATACTGTATGTGTACTGTAGCTAGTATAGGCTATATGTAAAGCCTTTTTCAGTCTTATTACATGGTTAAAATAATGAAATCCATTTTGTTTTTCCAAGTAGCACTATGTGTGCCACACTACCACCTCAGAGAAAATGCTAATGGATTATTAATCATAGATCTGTGCATAACTCAACGTGGCAGAGGACATGAGGGGAGGCGACCAACACTGCTGCTTAAAAACATTTGCATAAGTCGTACATGAGACGTGTGTGTGGTAGGAGGTGGGAGAAAGGAACAGTGCTGGGCCTGGAAGGCACGCGTTCAAATCAAATCAAATCTGATTTGATTCGATTTTGTTCAGTTGCATTGAGGGGCGGTAAAGACATTATATTCTTCTCCTCCTCCCATGGGAGTTATCCCCTCTTCTGTGTCCTCCCCTCTCTCTCTCTGGGGATGATCTCTCAGAACCATGAGCACCAATGAAAAATAAAAATAAAAATAAATAAAAAAAATGATACAGGAACGTTCATTATCATCTCTTACTACTTCTCTCCCTCCAGCTTTGTCTGTCACTCCTCTATCCTCCTACCCTGTGCTTGTTTCTGCCTGTTTCTATCCATCTCTGTCCACTCACTATTTCACTCTCTCCCACTCTTTTCTTCTTTCTTATTGCGATGATGATGGTCAGAGGAAGTCGAGGACCAGTCTGGACCAACATCATCCTCACATCGATATTAGTTTCATTGTCTACTACAACTGGGTCTAACCAGAAGTAAGATCCCTGCTCACCATGTGGCTCCTTGACACATACTGCAAAAATCAAAGTGAATATAAGATGAGGTAGGTCGACATGATGATATAGTGAACAGCTTCAAATATCTATATCTCTGGTCTGGTGCATTTCAAGCAGGACTGTCGGTGCTGCAGGCCAGCTGAAAGTGATTCCAGGGAGGGAGGGAGGGAGGGAGGGAGGGAGGGACAGAAGGAGAGGGAGACAGCCATCTGTCAGTGGTTATGGATGAATCTGTCTTGACAACACCGGAGAGCCCCCCGTCCCCCCGTCCCTCAACCCATCTGCACCAACCCCCCACATCTCCACACAGAGACAGAGGGAGGGAGAGATATAGTACTGAAAAAGAAAGAGGGAGAGAGAGAGAGAAGGAAACGGCGGGACAGATGAAGAGAGAGGGAGAGATATAATGTAGTCAGACACTGTAGGTAAGGAGGGAGGGAGACAGAGCGGGATAGAGAGACAGATCGATCTCAAGAAAATGGGGGGAAAGAGAATGAAGAAATAGAGATGGACAGCCAGGGACTGGGAGAAGACGCCTTTTCCCAGCCTCTATTTGCACAAAACTTTCATTACCACCAATTTAGGCTGGGAGCCATATCCGTGTTGCCATTAGGGCTGGCCCACATAAATCAGCCCAATCTTCCTCGCAGGCCCTTAAATTACACCTCCGAGTAGGTTATTAAAATGTGTCGCCTGTCTCGCAACACCCAGCGTGGCTGGAGATTGGGCAGGGGCCCCAGACAAATCTGTTTCAGGGGGAGAGAAAAAGAGGGAGGCCTGGACTACCAGCCAGCCCACACGTCCACACATAACAGGGGAGAGTAGAGAAAAATCTGCCGGCTCAGATGAGCAAATCAGAGTAGCGGGATGGGAGCCTATCATCTGGTTTGATTTATACACTCCTGTCGATCTGGTTCAGTCTGGCTCGCACCTCCCTCCTTCACATCTCTCCCTCACCTCCTTCCCCTCACCCCCCTCCCTCACCTCCAGAGAGCACTTCTACCCCCCCACACCCCCACCATTCCCAATTCCATTACCATCAACACCCCCCACAGCCCCCCTCCCTCCCCACCCCCATCACGTCGAAATGCAGCCTCGATGCCTCCCCTCGCAACACTCAATCAAACCCACGCCCAGATAAGACGCATGATGAATGGCCTAATTGAAGGGAGCGCTGGGTAATGTTGCGTCGCTCCGGTTTGGAGGCGAGAGCCGAGGGTGATTAGCCTGTAGGATTGATTGTTATTGCTGCGTTATTTAAAAATACAGACGCGTCTGGGTGGGTTACCACTGGTAGACACAGAGCCCTGTAGGTGGACGGACTGGCAAGCTCACACCTCAGCCCTTTTTCTTATGGATTTCTTCGAAATCTTGTAGTCCCGACAACACACAGTAATAGACCTCCAATTCAAACACACACACGGGCAACGGAAGGACATTTGCACTTAAAATGTGTCCAACAAGAATTACAGAGATCTATAATTCATGGTCATGAGATTCCGCTTTTCCCTTCTCCCTCTCCTACCACCTTCCTGCTTTCAGCTCGGAGAAATTAAACATTGTGTTTCTCTCGCGTGGAGTAGGCCTCAACAACATCAAAGGGGCAGAGGGAAATCCCTGTGGAACGGTGTTCAGCGGCAAATGAGATGATATTATTAGGTTTTCTGCACAAAATACTCAACAGTCGGAACAGCCTCGCATTTCACATGTCAAAATTATCACGCCTCATCAACATGAGGGGGCAAGATCCATGGAGCCCAGACTGCTTTGCTCACGAGAAGAAAATAGAAATGTCTATGTATCCGGATCTAATACATGATCTGAGTTAAATTGAAGAGGAGATATGTCGACCTCAGGGGAATTCTCGTCGTAGACACATCTGATTATCTTAATTTTGGCCTGTAAATGCTTGTTCTTGGGGTCTAAGTTGATCTTAACAGGTCCTGACTTGTGGCACATGGGAAGATGATTCCACTTTAGGGGAAGCTGGAGGAAAGATGTACTGGTATATTTTGTAAAGCAAATCTTCTGGTATTCATGGTGGTACACACAGGTCATGTGAAAGAGTTTTCGTACTTTGACATCCAAAGGACGACGAAAATGTAATCTACCTGCGTACCATTTTCCAGTACAAGCGGTGAGCATGTATTCTCTCCTCTTGTGTAACACACGCAATCGGCAGGAAAAAGAAACTGTTGCTAAATATAAAGCTTGCTTGTCCTCGCCTTGCCACAGAGTTGACATTCAAACAAAGAACAACCACATTTACAGGGGCCTGTACCTATGCCATTTTCCATCTTACCCTCCACCACAGTGCGAGTCCAGCTTCCTCTCCAAATGAACACACAACAGTGCATTTACACTCCAACGAGTGCGTGAAAGCCCACTACCACAGAATCTATAGGGAGAGAGTAAGTGTACACACGCAAACACAGCAATCATGTCACACGCACAGCAATCAAAAACTAACCACAAGTGTATACAACATCACCCATAAGGAGTAGCTTTCACTACCATTAGGACACAGTGCAGTGTTTGTGATACAGTAAGCTGTAATCGTCTCGTGTGTGTGTGTGTGTGTGTGTGTGTGTGTGTGTGTGTGTGTGTGTGTGTGTGTGTGTGTGTGTGTGTGTGTGCATGCCTACCGGTGATCTCCTCCTCTCCCCTGCTCTAATGACAGTGCTCAGACTGATGGAGTGGTCTGCTCACCGGCCAACTGTGCTTCCGGGTGGATGGCAGGTGGCATCGATAGCATGGGTACCCCTCTTCTATGAGAGAGAGAGCGCGAGAGAGCGAGAACAAAGCAGGAAAAAATCGAGAGAGCAAGCAATAGTGAGAGAAAGAGAGGGAGTAAAAGAGAGCGAGCGCGAGAGAAAGAAAGTGGGAAAAGATCAAGAGAGTGAGGGGAAAAAAGCAAAAGACAGAGAGAGGAGAGAGACCGAAAGAGAGGGACAAAAGGAAAAGGACATTCACTTAAATGAAGTTTATTAGCTGTTTTAGTCAGGGAGGGCCAGAGCCTTCCCCCCCCCACCACCACTCCTACCCCTAGGCTCCCAGGTATCCTTGCAGTCTCCCCCACAAATGACAGCCATTTGGGCCTGGGTCAGCTGGGAAGGTCAGCCATGACGGGAACACATTACATTACATTACATTACAGCTTACTCACTCACTATACCTCACTTCATTCGGTTTCCTAATGGTCACTCACACTGACAAATTTTGCTACTGTAACAACGTTAGGACACAGTGCTTTAAATTCATAGATCGGCGTCGGCTGCAGGCTGAGAGCCCTACAAAGTGCTCACTCACTGGCAATGTGTTTTGTTGGGCAACTAAGTATTCATTAGGGTACACCGTAGCGAAAACACTTCTTATTGTACAGGTTTATGTTGTCCCTGCCTGTTTTGGTCAATTTTCTTCTGTTTGGTACCTAATGAATATGACCATGGATTCATGGCTTCAGTCATATTGAAAAGCCCAGTCTTTAATATAGGGAGAGGAGATTCAGTCCCATGTATTGTATTGTACCTCAGGGGACGAGCCCACAGCTGCCTGTGTCCTCCAAACAAGTGACAGATATGGGATGGAGTGAGAGAGGGAAAGAGGGAGGGTGGGGGGGTGTGGATAAGGGGGAAAAACAGGATAAGTTCCATTTTTCATCCCCCCCATCCAGTCTGAAGGCAAGCTGAGCCACTAATGTCCATTGTGTCTGGCGAGGAGGGCCCGACTAAATGCGTGTCTGGCACAAGAGTGTGTGAGTGTGTGTGTGTGTGTGTGTACGAGTAAACGTATCTTACTACAGTATGTCTATCTGTGTGTGTGTGTGTGTGTGTGTGTGTGTGTATGTGTGTGTGTGTGTGTGTGTGTGTGTGTATACATAGTGATCGACTGGTGCGTGTGATAGAGAAATGGTAGGCAGTAGCACCACAGCAACCAGACAGACAGGCCCAACCGACCCAGCTGGTTAATGATATCCATTATGATTTACGTGCCAAGAGGAGACCGACTCAGAACAAAGACACACACACTAGGGAGAGTAAGAGGAGTGTGTGTGTGTGTGTGTGTGTGTCAGAGAGAGAGAGAGCTTCCACTGTTTCATATTTCAGTTCCTTGTCTTTTTCCCCTCCTTCTTTCCATCCCTCTCTCTTTCGTTTCCCCTTCTCCCTCTCTCCTTACCAGGCTGGCTGTTCCTGCCTCTAGAAGTGCAGGTGGTGGTTCGTTTGCGGTTTGCAACAAGAGGGGTCATTTTTTGGATTCGGCTCTTGTAAAAGCAAGCGCTCAGGAAGATTTAAAGTGCAACGCATGTGCAACAGCTAACTACAGGGCGCAGTTCTACACAGGCCTCGATTGGTCCTACAGACAGAGCAAAGGTAACGATTTTGATGCCTGCCTGCTGCATCTCAAATGAAGACATGGACTGCTGGATTGATTGGTAGCCCAGTAGAACCGTATAATGTGCCAGAACTGGAAAGTGATTTGTTCCATGTTACCTGTTAGACGGTTTGTTTGTTCGCTGAGAACTGATGCAGCTGTCAAACACACTGAAGACACATTACTTCATTATAACCTTTGGCTCTGGGAATGAAGCTTATTTGCTTTTTATTGGCTAGCTACGCATTCTTATTGGCTAGCTACGCACTCCTATTGGCTAGCTCCGCATACTTATTGACTCCCTTGGCATTCTGATAGGCTAGCTACGCATTCACTCTTTGTTGATGAGAACACAACAAAGCACAATGAATGAAGGATCAGACCAGATATGATGCATGTAACCTGGCAGTGGGTTTGAGAGAGAGAGGAGGTAATACTGTTGCTTTATGATTTGTTTCTTTATGAGGCTGCAGCAGCGTAATCGTCCAACGATCGAATCAGAGAACTCCCTTCTCACACACACACGCACAAACTCTCGCACACACGCACACGAACACACACTCTCTCATTTGGTGGGAAACAATGGCGTGATTCTCTTGAAGCTGGGATTTATGGAGTATGCCAAGTGACGCCAACTGAATTAGAGGACGCCAAATACCAAGGAGCAGATCAGGGCCCTCTTCAGCTGACTGCCGAACAATGAGGACACTTGACTTCAGGGAGCACAGGGTGACCAAAGAGAGATGGAGAGAGGGAGCGAGAGAGAGGTAGAGGAAAGGAGAGAGAGGATGAAGAGCAAGAGAGATGGAGGGAGAAGGGAAGGAAGGAAGAAAGAAAGATAAAGAGAGCAGGGAGATGAAGAGGGAGGGGGGGGGAGAGTCAGAGAGAGAAAGAGAGATAGATGGGAAGTGATAGACAGAGAGAAAGATGAGGGGGCTAGGCAGTGGGCACAGAGGGCCAGGAAAGCACATATGCCCGCCAGAAACAGATCTGGGCAGTGGACTGTGAAGACCCCTCGTGTGAGCCTGCCTCTGTTCAGACACAGATACACCCCCCTCCTCAGACACACACACTAAGATATGTATTTCTATCATCAAATGCAATCAGCTCTCCTGTACTCCAGCCAACATGCAGTCATCCATCCATGATCCTCCATGAGGAGAGGAGGAATGGAGGGACAAACACACAGCCATGTTCCCAACTCACCGTACCCAGTCTTCGCACAGTGAACTAGATCCTTAGGCCACTGCTGACCACTGAGCCCTGACCACACAGAGAGAACATTTCACACAAACACAGAGAAATACATGCCAGATTCAATTAATCCAACTAGTTTAATTCAGTCCAAACCAAAAGCAACACTATGCTGAACTGAAGCCTCCAAAGAGCCCAATGAGGATCAGATGGGTGAAAAAAAACATTGATTTTACAGATGGTTGAATCCCAGTTGATTTAGCTCATTTAGCATACTGTCTACACTACCAGGGGAACAATAACAACATTGGTCTTTGGGTTTCTGAGACAAACGCCCAAATGTTCTCTTACAGTAAACATTTTTCCTCAATTCAAACCACCAAATTGGGTTCAACAATACCTCAGTAAACTTTGATGAGTCGAACGCTACGCCGCACTGCCAGGGCCAATCACTGTGCGGCCCAGGTGGTGCCGTGCCAGAGGAAATTGGCTTATCCGCGACTCGTTTATTTCACCGCCGAGCTAGCGGAGGCCCTCCAAACCAATACCGTTTGGTCTCTAAGCTCTGGCTCGAGGAATCTTTCAGCAGTCAGTTATCCAGCCGCGTCAGAGCAGCTGGGAGCCCTGGGAGCAGTGTTGGGGGAGAGGATCCCATCCAAGACACAATTAAAGACACCCCTTTTCCATTAGCCTAGCTTCTAAAGCCTAGCTACCATTAGCTCCTATTGTATATAACCATCTGGGGTTAATAGGAGGCTCAGCATCCCTCCACTGAAGAGGACTTCCTCTAATGAAGAGGGTCTTGACGGTGTTAATTAAAACAACCATCTTGGATAATAGAGGCTCTTTGTCGTGTGAAAGCTGTGGAGGAGATGGTCCTTCACGGGACCATCAAGTCCCGTACTCAAAAAGAGTCTCAGGGCAGGAGTGCTGATCTAGGATCAGTTTTCATTATGAGCTAAAAGGCTAATCTGATCCTAGCTCAGCACTTACACTGAGATGCTAATATGGGCCCAGGTGTAAAGCTTCATTGATCCATGGGGATGAGTACCCCCTACTTGCCCATCTCCCCGAACAGCAACTTGTCTATTCAGGGAAGCCCCAAATTGAAGTAGTACCCCTCCTTAATTTCAACTGTTAAGCAGTGTCTGAAGATACAGTTATCCTCCACATAATCTGCACCCTAATTTCTGCCTGAGCACCTCCCTCCCTCCTTAGCTAAGCTAACTCATCAGCAGAGATATCCATCATCATCTTGGCTGTGTGTGTGTGCGTTTTCGTGGTCATTTGGGCTGCATTATTGCTTCTCCTCTCCCTGTGTGTCGGAGTTAATGCTGCAGACCCAGTGGGGAGCTGCAGCGAGCGAGCGAGAGAGCGAGCGAGAGAGAACGCGTGAGCGAGAACGAGAGAGAGAGAGCCCCAGGCTAGCCCATTAAAGGGAGGCCTTCTCCTCAATTAAAGGGAGGCCTTCTCCTGATTTAGAGAGGCACTGCCAGGGCCACACTGCTGCTCTGCAACCATAGAAACGAATATAGGTCTACAATCACTTCAGCTGTTTTTCCTCCTCTTAAGTCTCAAGTCTCTCTCCTGTTTTATCCTCTTGTAAAATCCCCCACTACTACTGTACTACTGTTCTCCTCTTCCTTCCATGGCCTGATCTCTCCTCCCTCCCTCATCTTACCACTCTCATCCCTCCTTCCGTTTTCCTCCTCCTCTCTCCTCCTACCTTCTTCCCTTTCCTAATCTCCTCCCTCTCCTATACCCTCTCCATCACAGGTCCCGCCATTTACTGCGGTAGCTCTGACTTAATGCTCCCGCTGACAATTTATGCAACGGCCGCCAGAGAAAGGCACATTAGGCCCCACTGTACAGCCAACGTTATGGATCAGCCTATAAATAGCCACGCGTGTCCCTGTAAAAGCTTTTCATTACATCGAGACATCTCACGATCGATAGCCGCTAAATCTGTTTACTAACCGTGCCGGCCTTACAAATGGATTTTTTGGGGGGACCGATAGCAGAGTAGTGTCATTTTTTCGGTGGAATAGGATAAAAATATGGTTTGAATTCTAAGTGCGGTATGTATGGCGTGTTTTCAGCCAATGCAAACACAGAAAGCGGAAAGAGAGAATTATGGTATATAACGGTAAGATTGAAATGTGTGTATGGGGTTTGTATGGATCTGCTTTGATTTAACACACAGGCTCTCTATCCTGTTACTGTAGGCTACGATAAGCTTTCACACAAATACAGTATTCACACGCTGCACACATGCTTTGTTCTGCTGAAACAACTGATCAGAGCAAACTCTTTGGAACTCACTGGTAAAACTGGAATCACACGGCATCCCCCTAAAAAAGGTGGAGCTGAGAGAGACTAGGAGGAGCCCAGGGGATCATTTCTCTGCCTGTCGGCTCCCCCCACCACTCCCTCTCTCCCCCTCCTCCCAGCCCCGTGGAGATGTGGATGCTTCGCGGGACAATTACCGGGTGACACTTCATCATGGGCCGTGCGACAGGCGCTGACGGGTCCTCGTCCAAACAAATGATGCCGGGGTCGAGGTTGTCAGAGCCTGCCTCCCAGGTCCGACGCTGCAGCGTAGCAGCCACATTACTAGGCCTGTTGAAAAACTAAACATTAAAGAGACCCCCTCTCAGCCAGACCAATACACTCACCCCTTCAGCAGGGACTGGAGCACTTGTCAGGATAGAAGGGAAAATGGACAGTGCAAAATATCGACAGACTCTTGAGGAGAACCTGCAGCCCTCTGCCAGGAAGTTGAAAATGGGAAGATGGTTCACGTTTCAACATGACAATGACCCAAAGCACACCACCAAAGCAACCGTACAGTGGCTGAAGGACAAGAAGGTGAATGTCCTTGAGTGGCCTAGTCAGAGCCCCGACCTAAATCCCATCGAGAATCTGTGGAATGACTTGAAGAGTGCAGTCCATGAGCGGTCACCATGCAATTTGACTGAGCTTGAACAATTCTGCAAGGAAGAATGGCCAAATATTGCACAATCTAGGTGTGCAAAGTTAGTAGAGACGTATTCAAAGAGACTCATGGCTGTAATTCAAGCAAAAGGTGGTTCCACCAAGTATTAACTCAGGGGGGTGTTCACTTATCCAAATAGGGTATTTTACTGTTTGAATTGTAATTAATTTTCAGAGTTTTTTAGATTTTTTTTCTCCACTTGGATATTGTGTGTTACTGTGTGTAAATAAAGGAAATTTGATTTTGAAGTCTGATTTTATGTGTTTTCATTTCAGGCTGTAAGGCAACAAAAGTTGAACATTTTGAAAGGGGGTGCTGACTTTCTATACCCACTGTATAGAATTAAAGTAGGTCAAAGACGGAGACAACAGAAAAAGGATATAGTTTAAATAGATTCTTGATTTCATATTGTAACTGAAAATGAACCGTAGGGAAACTGTGGAGAACCTAAAAACTAGCACTCCCTGAGCTACTCAACAAACCAACATATTAACATAGGGTTTTCTATGATCTCAGCATGAGAAGAACCAGAGATAAAAATAACAAACGTATTCCTAAAATTGCTATAGGAAAACAACAATACACCTCTGGTCCCCAGACACAATCAGCTCTACACGCATATAACAGAGAGAGGGGAGAGAAACAATACATAATTTTAGAAATCTAGGAGCAGATGGAAATGTACATAAAACAGACTAGAAAATGCAGCTCTCATTGCATTATGACAGTATAGGCAGTTGGAGTCAATTCCATTTACATTCTTAGTTGAACGACACATGGAATTCATTATTAAGAGTAGAGTTAAATTCCTGAATTGACCGACATTTATGAAATTAACCTCTACTCAGCTATAGCCTACACTATACAATGTCAACGGCTTATCTAACCCACTCATTTCAAAAGAAAGACAGTTGAAAACAAAAAAACTGCTCCATTTGAAAATGTAAGCACTATAGCAAACACTTCTCTCGGGCTGTTGGGTGATAGTCTATCCATCTGTTATCACATTCTCTTCATTCATATTACCAACTTTCTCTCTATCGGTATCCCCCAGTGATTAATGTGTTCATTTTTCCCTTCCTGAAGCCAATGTGGACGTCTAAGATAAATAAGGGGGGGTAAAACGAAAGGCAGAAAAAAACAGCAATGGAGTGATGCTTCATGTTGGAAAGGCCCTTGAGAGGCACATTCAATCAATACGTGGCATTGCTGGGTGTACGCCATCATTAGGGAGGACGCTTCCCTGTATATTTATCATCAACGAGACGCGCGCCTGACAGCTTCCTGTAAACAACCACTCAGTATATATTCCCCCCCCCCCCCCTTATTTTACCAGGTAAGTTGACTGAGAACACATTCAAATTTACAGCAACAACCTGGAGAATAGTTACAGGGGAGAGGAGGGGGGATGAATGAGCCAATTGGAAGCTTGGAATGATTAGGTGGCTATGATGGTTTGAGGGCCAGATTGGGAATTTAGCCAGGACACCGGGGGTTAACACCCCTACTCTTACGATAAGTGCCACGGGATCTTTAGTGACCACAGAGAGTCCGGACACCCGTTCAACATCCCATCCGAAAGACAGCACCTTACACAGGGAAATGTCCCCAATCACTGCCCTGGGGCACTGGGATATATTTTTGAGACCAGAGGAAAGTGCCTCTGAAGGCCCTCCAACACCACTTCCAGCAGCATCTGGTCTCCCATCCAGGGACTGACCAGGACCAACCCTGCTTAGCTTCAGATGCAAGCCAGCAGTGCGATGCAGGGTGGTACGCTTCTGGCATAAGTATGGATAAGTACCATTGATAGGGTCTATAATACTGAGTAATCATGTATGCCTTGTGCACTGATAATGCACTGGGCTTTCTATGTAGGTTAATGGTTAAACCAACTATTTTGCGCTCAAATAATGGTGAAAAGGCTATTGAATGTGAATGGAGTCATGTTACCTGGTATGACATGTTTACAAAAACAGCCTCATGGATTTCCATTAGGCCCAATGTGTTTGTGATGACAATATGCGAGCTACTACTACCAACACGTACTACTACTGAATGTTTGAGTGCAACTCCATCTCTGTCTGTTGACCACATGAATCTTCAGACGACCACATGAATCAAGCTAAGGTAAGAGGGTCAGAGGTTAAGTGACCTCCTTGGTCATTTGGACAATCATTCACTATCCTAAAGACTTGGGGATGCATCAATAGACACTGCAACTTCAAAAAGGCCTTCAGAGTGAAGTATCAGTGTGTGATGAAGAACAATGGGAGCAGATAAGATTGCGCTCAACAGTGTGTTTTTATTCCGGCGGGAGGGAAGGATGGAAGGATGAGCCCCCCTGCTCCTCTGATGCTGTTTGAAGTGGAGCGGTTGGGTTTATCTTCTTCGGATGGTGGGAAGGCGTGTGTGTGCGCTTCTGCTCTTGTGTGTGTGTGCGCCCATGACTGTGCATGCTGTGTGTGTGTGTGTGTGTGTGTGTGTTTGAGAGATAGAGAGCTGGTCAGACTGAAGCAGGTGGGGGTCTGGGATGTGGACGAATGACCCGGGAGAAGACAAATGGCTTTAGCAGAAGGGCCGGTGACATTTATGTAGTTTCATGTAGTAATGGACGATGACCCCTGGGGGTCAGGGTGCCAATGAGGCAGAGGCCCATTCCAGCACAACCCTGAAACCTGAGCCAATGACTGTCCTCTGACTGTCACACACACGCAGGGAGGAAGATGGAACAGTATCCACCACAGTGCATTCCTCACCTCGGACCACATAGGTTGGGTGCCCAAAACACCCAGGAAGAGAGTGATTGGGTGGTGGGTGGTGTGTAAGTGTGTGTGTGTGTTGTGGTGTTGTTAAGAGGCTCTGTGTTCATTCAAGGCGGAGAGGCTACTTCATACTATTGGCGACAGTTTTGTGGTAATAATGTACCGAGCACCCTGCTACGGCAATGGCCCGCTCAGTCAAGTGAGACTTTGCCTGGGAGGAGACATACACAGAGGCTCCTCGGCAGCTAATTAGACAACTGGGAGAATGAGAAGAGAGAGAGAGAGCAACTGAGCCGACTTTCAAGGTTTGGGAACAGGGGAGGGAGGGAGTGAGGAAGGAAGAGGGTGACCTGGATTGCTGCCAAGAAACAGAAGAGGCAGAACGAGAGAGGGAGGGAGGGCAGGAGGGGAGGGTACACATCTAGCCATGGTGGCAGCGGGTGGTTATGCAATGTACACAAAACAGAGGAGGGCTGCGATCAAAGGCATCAGGTGCATACATAACAAAAATGAAAAGAATGCCCCGAAAAAGAAAGGAACAAACACCCTCTGGGGGAAAGACGGAAAGAGCTCAGCGCCGAAGACACATCAGTGGAACTTTAGAACAGAGGGAGGGGGAGGATGAGATCGACAGAACGGATAAAAACGACTAAAAGGATTGTAGCTTCACCCTTGGCTGTATTTGTAGCTTCACCCTTGGCTGTATAGTCATCTGTTCAGCCAAGCAGAGGCACATGGGAGGGTAAAGTGGTGACGATGAGTAAATACTTAAAACATCAACACACCGAATGAAAGGAGGGAGAGAGAGCGAGAGAGAGAGAGAGAGAGAGAGCGAGAGCGAGAGAGAGACAAGAATAGCCTAGTTTGGATTTAGCTGCTCGAGGGAACGGGCCTATAAAAGTTTAAGGATGGTGAATGGTGACAAACAGTAACGTGATGACGACTACTATTATTACATCTACTACTGCTGTGCGAAGTTCTCTGTATGTCACTCCGTGTCATTGTTCCCTCTGTGTAGTACATTACACACGAACACACACACTCGTTTGAAAGCTGTAAAAGCAGAGCACATGTTTGTTATTAGCTGGATATTTCCTGAAAGATAACGCATGAGCAACAACATGTGAGGTTCATAGGAGCATGTCAATGTTTGAATAAGCAAAGGCTTTGATTTCTTGTCAAACAGAGGGAAAAGGGATCTTATAAAAGATGTACCAGAAAAAGTCTTAAAAGGCATTAGAAATAATTGAAAACACAATGATGTAAAGACCCTTGCCAACTAATATGAACACATATTTAGTTTAGGATAATTCTCTCTCTCTCTCTCTCTCTCTCTCTCTCTCTCTCTCTCTCTCTCTCTCTCTCTCTCTCTCTCTCTCTCTCTCTCTCTCTCTCTCTCTCTCTCTCTCTCTCTCTCTCTCTCTCTCTCTCTCTCTCTCTCTCTCTCTCTCTCTCTCTCTCTCTCTCTCTCTCTCTCTCTCTCTCTCTCTCTCTCTCTCTCTCTCTCTCTCTCTCTCTCTCTCTCTCTCTCTCTCTCTCTCTCTCTCTCTCTCTCTCTCTCTCTCTCTCTCTCTCTCTCTCTCTCTCTCTCTCTCTCTCTCTCTCTCTCTCTCTCTCTCTCTCTCTCTCTCTCTCTCTCTCTCTCTCTCTCTCTCTCTCTCTCTCTCTCTCTCTCTCTCTCTCTCTCTCTCTCTCTCTCTCTCTCTCTCTCTCTCTCTCTCTCTCTCTCTCACCTATTTAGGATACATCCCCATGAAGAGAATAACATTCATATCCATAATTATGTATTTCTGTGTAGTACAGATCAGGGACCCATGATGAAATTCCATTATCGCAATTCTGTTCCCGGATGTAAATCCACTTCACTTACTGTACTTCAATAACCAAAGGAGAGTTTTTTCTAACTCACGGAGTCACGTCATAGCCGACACCCCATTCTTTCTGAAGAATCTTAATTCGGAGAAGATATGGTCACATAAAAAAACTGAGGGAGATTTTACAGAAATACTGTTACCCAACTTTGCATCTGCACAGTTCTTCCAGTAAATGTGTTTTTGTAACATTTTCAGTGTACAATTGTTAAAAGTAGTCCTTGTGCATAGAATTGTATAGTTTGTTAAACTTTGAAATCAATGGTTTTTGTTTGGAATACATTTTAAGAGAAAATTCTGAGTGTCAGTGGAATTGCCCAATTATAGTTGTGTCATTGCTGCCACACACACACACACACACACACACACACACACACACACACACACACACACACACACACACACACACACACACACACACACACACACACACACCCCAGGCTAATAAAGTAAGTCCTCTGTAGCTCAGCTGGTAGAGCACGGCGCTTGTAACGCCAGGGTAGTGGGTTCGATCCCCGGGACCACCCATACACAAAAAAAAAATAATGTATGCACGCATGACTGTAAGTCGCTTATTATTATTATAAGACACTGCACCAAGCCTCACTATTGTCAACACTAAAAGCTACAGACATCAATATTCTCTGACTTGCAATAAAGGATGTTTCCTTCTCATTCAACGGAGCAATTTTCTTTACAACATCCTCGCTGACAAAAGCCTCTTTCCTGTAAAGCCTGAAAGAGAACAGAAGCATTCAGGTGTTGAAACTTATTTTCATGGTACTGAAAAGAAAACGTATATGCTGCATAACATAGGCCTAGATACAGATGAAAATGAATAATGGTGGCCTACTATATACACCAAAAGTATGTGGACGCACCTTCAAATTAGTGTATTCGGCTATTTCATCCACACCCGTTGCTGACAGGTGTATAGAATCGAGAACACAGCAATGCAATCTCCATAGGAAACATTGGCAGTAGAATGGCCCGTACTGAAGAGCTCAGTGACTTTCAACATGGCACCGTCATAGTATGCCACCTTTCCAACAAGTCAGTTCGTCAAACTTCTGCCCTGCTAGAGCTGCCCCGGTCAACTGTAAGTGCTGTTATTGTGAAGTGGAAACGTCTAGGAGCAACAACGGGGCCTAAACATTGTTGTTCACTAGTTTACTCCAATTAGGGAAAGGGTGGTGGGGTTGGAAAGTAATAAAGGGGAATATATATTTTTTAAAGGATATGTATGTATGTATGTATGTAAGTGTATATATGTATGTATGTATATGTGTATATGGGGGTGTCACAACAGCTGATGTAGATGTGGTGAAGGAGTCAAACGCAGACACAGAAGCTAAGTCCAATACTTTACTGAACACGACCAAAAATATACAAAACACTGGCCTCAAAACAAACAAGAGGCGGACGATGCGCAACAATGCGCAAAAGGCTAGTATTCCAAGGCGCACGAAAACAGTACAGTGCGACGACAGGGAAAACAACAAACAACACGGAACAAGATCCCACAAACACTGTGGGAAAACCACCTGACTAAATATGGTTCCCAATCAGAGACAACCAGCAACAGCTGATACTCGTTGCCTCTGATTGAGAACCACTCTGGCCAACATAGATATACAAAAACTAGACTAGACACAACGAGCACAAAACATAAACTCTACACACCCTGGCTCAACTTAAAAGAGTCCCTAGAGCCAGGGCGTGACAGGGGGATTGGAAGTGATAATTTACAATCTATCTGCAAGTTACAATCTATCTGCAATATTAATCTGATCTACCGCCTAAAAAAAAATATATATATATATATATATCTATATATAGAAAATAGAAAAAAAAATACACAAAAAAATAAAAATAATAAACAGCGTCTCAGCCAGGAAGTGGTAGGCCACACAAGCTCACAGAAAGGGACCGCCGAGTGCTGAAGCGTGTAGAGCGTAAAAATCGTCTGTCCTCGGTTGCAACACTCACTACCGAGTTCCAAACTGCCTCTGGAAGCAAGGTCAGCACAATAACTGTTCGTCAGGAGCTTCATGAAATGGGTTTCCATGGCCGAGCTGCCACACACAAGCCTAAGATCACCATGCGCAATGCCAAGCGTCAGCTGGCGTTGTGTAAAGCTTGCCGCCATTGGACTCTGGAGCAGTGGAAACGTGTTCTCTGGTGATGAATCACGCTTCACCATCTGGCAGTCCGACAGACAAATCTGGGTTTGGTGGATGCCAGGAGAATGCTACCTGTCCCAATGCATAGTGCCAACTGTAAAGTTTGGTGGAAGAGGAATAATGGTCTGGGGCTGTTTTTCATGATTCGGGCTAGGCCCCTTAGTTCCAGTGAAGGGAAATCTTAATGCTACTGCATACAATGACATTCTAGACGATTCTGTTGCTTCCAACTTTGTGGTAACAGTTTGGGGAAGGCCCTTTCCTGTTTCAGCATGACAATGCCCCCGTGAACAAAGTGAGGTCCATACAGAAATGGTTTGTTGAGACCGGTGTGGAAGAACTTGACTGGCCTGACCCTGACCTCAACCCCAATTGGAACGCCGACTGCGAGCCAGGCCTAATCGTCCAACATCACTGCCCAACCTTACTAATGCTCTTGTGGCTGAATGGAAGCAAGTCCCCGCAGTAATGTTCCAACATCTATTGGAAAGCCTTCCCAGAACAGTGGAGGCTGTTATAGCAGCAAAGGGGGGACCAACTCCAAATTAATGCCCATGATTTTGGAATGAGCAGGTCTCCAAATACTTTTGGTTATGTAGTGTATGTACAAAGCCTATGACCTCTATCCCAGTCACATGACACGGCAACTGTTGAGCTGTCCACACTGCCAGTTGGGCACACACACAGCAAACAGACATTCTAGGCCTGCCCATGGCATAAATAGAATTTTGACTCACTACTTTTCCCACTCAAGGAAGGGCTATATAAATTAATATATCAGACGAAGCCCTGTCATCAATTTCTCCTCCCCTGTCCTGCTCTCGGTGGCTGTCCAAAGCACATGTGTTTTTATTTACCTTAGCTCTATCTGGGCCATGGCCCGGGCTCAAACTGGAGTCTTTTGCTTTGGCATCATTAATCAAGTGTCCTCTAACAAAAACACAGAACCAGATGAGAGACAAAGGGAAGAGAAGGGAAGCGGGGAAGAGACCAGGGGGGTGGGTGAGAGCCGAGCTGGGTAAGGAGGAACAGAGGAGGGGAGGGAGGTGCTTGACCCACATCCAAGACCTTTAATAAATCAACTGTTAACAATAACAAGCAAAGTTTTATGTGGCTCCTCGATTGATTAATCCGTTTTCAAATAGTTTTTTTTTTCATCTTCGTATTCCCTCTGCTTTTGGGGTTTTGAAGTGATGCGAGAGAATGTGGACTGTAACATGGCGAAACAGTTTTCTGTGTGTCTGATTTTCTCCACTAGGCTAACGTCGTCATGTGGTAGAGTTTCGATGGTAATGGTGACTGCACCCTTTACTATGTTAAGCTTTATTTGCTCTGACACTAGCAACTGTTGCATGCCTGTTCCAATCCAGCCAAGGTCTGTTAACGTGATTGGACAATATTTTCAATACATGCAGTCATACACACACGCCCACACACTAACACACCACAGTGAGCACACATAGGACAGTGGACACACAGCGTACCCAAACACATAAGCGTATGTGGCCCCCCTTTACACACACACAAACTGAGAGCTGTCCTCCCCTCTATGGTGGAGAAACACACCGCATGATGTGAAGTAGCCTCCCGAGACTCTTTGTTAGGTGCGCATCGATCTGCATTGAGTGCGGACAAGGAGGGCCCGGGGATCGATAGGCGGCCATTATGGGAGATGTGTGCAGTGGGGCCTGAGTGCAGCTGGGGCCCTCCCCGCTGTCACTACCTCCCTTGTCTACTGGAGATTTTCCTCCACTGGAGCCACTGAAGCAGGCTCCGCTCCACAGAGTGAGGGGGCACACCAGCTAGCTAGTGGCATCCCAGGAGAATATCACCACCGCCACCACACTAGGAGCTTGTCACGTCGCTCTCTCTCTCTCCCTCGTTTTTTTCTCTGTCTATCCCCCTTTCATCTCTTGCTTCTTCCACTTTCAGTCTTCCCTACAACGGGAGAACACGGAGTTGAGCCGCTTGCTATTCCCCCGCTCACTCATCCCCCCCTCTCTCATCCCCCCCTCCTCTCTCTCATATCCCCCCCCCTCTCTCTCATCCCCCCCCTCTCTCATCCCCCCCTCTCTCATCCCCCCCCCCTCTCTCTCATATCCCCCTCTCTCATCCCCCCCCCTCTCTCATCCCCCCCCCCTCTCTCATCCCCCCTCACTCATCCCCCCCTCTCTCTCATCCCCTCTCTCTCACCCCCCTCACTCATCCCCCCTCTCTCTCATCCCCCCCCCTCACTCATCCCCCCCTCTCTCTCACCCCCCTCACTCATCCCCCCCCTCCCTCTCTCTCACCCCCCCCTCACTCATCCCCCCTCTCTCTCATCCCCCTCTCTCATCCCCCCCTCTCTAATCCCCCCTCTCTCTCATCCCCCCCTCTCTCTCATCCCCCCCTCTCTCTCATCCCCCCCCTCTCTCTCATCCCCCCCTCTCTTTCCTGAGTGCTGTGACTAACTCCTCCTGTGCTTTGCTCCATCACCACTGTCTGGGCCCTGCTGTCAGTGGAACAGCTTGATCCTAAGACTCTGTCACGCACTCCGACTGCACATAGTCAGGGAGCACTGAATGTTCTATTCCTCGGTCTTGTCAGATTCGGAGAGAAAAATGGTATTACTGCATTTCCGTATTACAAAATGTGTGCCGATGACATAACTAATGCTAAGCATAGTGTCTTTTTTTGTTTTAAAACAAATGTAGTGTCTGTGCCATTTCACATTGCAATGCTGTAGGCCTTCCAGTTTGATATGGCAATTAAATTAAGACACAATGTAGGGTAATGTACGATCAAACCCTCTTAGTTTGTAACTTGACATTTAAAACCTCTATGGGGTAGCCTGTCGACACTCCATCAAGAAGCTGAGATTGAAAACATGAGATATATATATATATATATATATATATATCAGGCGATTTGAGACCTGCAGACCCTCTCAATAGGCCAGTAAAATAAATAAATGATGCAGGATGTGTCGTTGGCAGCTCCAGCAGTGTAGGAAAAACCCCAGTGTCTCCCCAAGATTCACTATAATATAATAATACGGCACTAAACTCAATTTAGCCTGTTCTTTTTTCTCTCCTCCACCTTCACAGGTCTCGCCCTACCATCACAGGTCTCGCCTTACCATCACAGGTCTCGCCCTACCATCACAGGTCTCGCCCTACCATCACAGGTCTCGCCTTACCATCACAGGTCTCGCCCTACCATCACAGGTCTCGCCCTACCATCACAGGTCTCGCCCTACCATCACAGGTCTCGCCCTACCATCACAGGTCTCGCCCTACCATCACAGGTCTCGCCCTACCATCACAGGTCTCGCCTTACCATCACATGTCTCGCACACCATCACAGGTCTCGCACACCATCACAGGTCTCGCACACCATCACAGGTCTCGCACACCATCACAGGTCTCGCACACCATCACAGGTCTCGCACACCATCACTAGGAGCGAGATGAAAACTGTGAGTTTGGATGATGTTATGGAGACGCAGTGACTATTAAAAGCCAGGCAAATGCCTTTACCATCACAGACCTTGCCTTACCATCACAGATCCCGCACACCATCACAGATCTCACACACCATCACAGATCTCGCCTTACTATCACAGAACTCACACACCATCACAGATCTCGCAAACCATCACAGGTCTCGCACACCATCACAGGTCTCGCACACCATCACAGGTCTCGCCTCACCATCACAGGTCTCGCACACCATCACAGGTCTCGCCTTACCATCACAGGTCTCGCCTTACCATCACAGGTCTCGCCTTACCATCACAGGTCTCGCCTTACCATCACATGTCTCGCCTTACCATCAAAGGTCTCGCACACCATCACAGGTCTCGCACACCATCACAGGTCTCGCACACCATCACAGGTCTCGCACACCATCACAGGTACCATCACAGATCTCACCTTACCATCACAGATCTCGCCTTACTATCAGAGATATCGCACAACATTCACAGGTCTCGCACACCATCACAGATCTTGCACACCATCACATATCTCGCCACCATCACTAGGAGCGAGATGAAAACTGTGAGTTTGGATGATGTTATGGAGACGCAGTGACTATTAAAAGCCAGGCAAATGCCTTTACCAGTTGCTTCCCCTGTCGAAAAAAACGCCTCCAGCTGGTGAAAGATCTATTTAACTGGCTCCCCCTCTTTTGCTGAAGTGCTGCTGGGCTCTGATGGCTATAGTGAGTGGTGCCTGTTGGCTTGGCCGTCCACAGGACCATATCACAACTCCTGCCTCCCCGCCCTTTAGTTGTGTGGCTGTGGGCCCTCTGTTGCAGCGATCTGGGTTCTTGGCTTTGGCGGGTGACCAGGGCAGCTAGCGCTCACACACAATACAGTACTGTGCTTCGTGTGTGAGTGAGAGAGTGTGGGGGTGGGGGGGGGATGAAAGGGGGGAGAGAGCGAGAGTCTGGCTCGTTCGAGGCTTTATGAGAAGGAGCCCTCCACACCCTTTCTTCCATACTGGATTACAGGGCCTGGCCTTCCTTGCTCCACATCCCCAGACTGCAACATTTCTGATGACTTTTTTTACATTTTACATTTACATTTTAGTCATTTAGCAGACACTCTTATCCAGAGCGACTTACAGTTAGTGAGTGCATACATTATTTTTATTATTTTTCATGCTGGCCCCCCGTGGGAATCGAACCCACAACCCTGGCGTTGCAAACGCCATGCTCTACCAACTGAGCTACATCCCTGCCAGCCATTCCCTCCCCTACCCTACCCTGGACGACGCTGGGCCAATTGTGCGCCGCCCCATGGGTCTCCCGGACGTGGCCGGCTACGACAGAGCCTGGATTCGAACCAGGATCTCTAGTGGCACAGCTAGCACTGCGATGCAGTGTCTTAGACCACTGCGCCACTTGGGAGATCTTTCTCGCCTTTTCGCTGGTTCGGCAAAATACAGCCTTGTTGTTCGTAATCTCAGAGGAAGTCTACCGGCCGGGCAGCAACACACATCACTGTCAGACTGCAACAAGGCTGCAGTACAGAGCTCCGGTCCGTGGAAGAGGCACAGCCGCCCCTTTAAGGCCTTGAGGGGGCACCTGGCCCTTTAACAGCTTGTCATTCTCCACAGCTGGCCCACGCCGAGCTGTGCTGTGCATGTAGAGTAACAGGGAGAGCCTCAGCAAGCCGCCGCTCCGGAGTGGCACAGAGAATTTGTTTATGTTTCCCGCTGCCAAGATCCTGTCAGGAGGAGCCCCAAAGCTCCAGAAGAGGAATTGCAGACTGTTCAGTCTCTAGCTAGCAACGCCCTCTCGCCTGCATGCTCACGGCTGCTGTGGGGATTTGTATCGTTTGGCTTTCATTATAAGGAAGGGGCTCCATGAGTCTGGAGAGGACCCCTCCTAACCCCATCCCCCCACACTCTCGCTCCACAATAGCTCTTAACAGACTGCCTCAGTGCAATGGAGGAAGTAGGGCGGTGTCTGTGATAAACATCAAAACCAAATCAAGTTTTTAAATTATCTTTAGTCGAAGTACTACAGTATTCACATACAACGTGTTGTGTTTACTTCACAAAACATCTTCACAGGCTCCAGTTTAGTGTCACCACTGCCCAGACATGCGTCAGACAATCCCAAACATTACAGTACTTCTCATATCTGTGAAGGACCCTTATGGATGACTCCGGGTCAGAGAGTTTGCCCCACTTTCCCTCTCCTCACCATTAACTAGCCAGACTCTACAGTAGACACAGTAGGCCAGGAATGAGCCTCTGAACTTCTCAAGCCCTATGCTGGCCTACTACAGTCCAGGCACTGTAGCCGTGTCAAGCACCGGGACTGTGTCTTCATTTCGAGACAGTTTAGAGATAGAAATAGATGGAGAGGTGTGTAAAGGGGGGGAAGGAGGGTGAAGGAGGTTCAGATGAGGGGACAGGAAGGGGTGTGTGACCAAGGATGGCGAGACGGAGGAAGAATAGAGGGAGGGAAACAAAAGACTATGGAGGAGGACAAGATATGGAGACGGGTGTGATACAAAAACAGGACGCAATCTCTTGTCAGTGATGAGGTTTGGGTGGGCCACTCTGTCACATGTCACGTCGCCAGAGGGGAGTGATGATTCCCAGCATTCCACAGCTTTAGGGGAAGTTAACCGCCAACAAATTACGGAGCAGAGAACCACTCAATTGTCGGCAACAACACTCAATAATGATCAGCTAAATTCACGGATGACAAAGCGGTCTTTGTGTCAGCATAGGCTACATAGAAACAATACTTTAGTGGAGTTCTTTGTTAGCCTACACAATAAATCAAACATTCCATTACTGACTTTCATGGAATCGCTCAATAATATCGGCACATTCAAGGGCAGAGGGCTTTGTAAGAACACACATAAATATCTGAACCATTCAACAACTAGGCCTATACTGTAGAAACGTTTCCAAAGAAATCACATAATACCTGAAAATGAGTGAGTGTCAAAGGAATTGCGATAGCAATACCATAATGTAGCCATTCTAAGCTCCATTAGGACTCGCACAATGGGCCTGACACTCTGTGGATTTCATTTTTCTTAAATCACAATATTATACCCCGACAATGAAAACTCCACAATACTTTCCATTAAGAAGACCAAGGTAACCGCTTGCTGCAGACCGCACACAGAGTGAGAATCATTAAAGGCATGTGTTATACATCAGCTGCTGGAGCTGCTCACGACCTAAAAGCTGTGACTTCTGAGAGACAAGTTAAATGTTGCTTCAACCCTGAAGCAAACTCAAAGAGGAACCAGGAGTAGTAGTGTGATATTTCCTAGGGTTCAAAATCATATGAGATAGGAAGGCTAGAGTAAAAATATGTCCCGAGTGTATAGAAAGGACAGAAAGTAAGACAGGAGACCAGTGGGCCAGTCCAGACCAGTTCGAATGTGGTTAGCTAGCCTAATGGGGGTTTTGCCAGGTGACTTGTCAGCCATAGTTTAGACACATGGGACATCCTCTGTGGATGCACACAGTCTGTCTAGAGGCTGGCATACTTCTGGCTGCAGGCTGGAGCAGGTGGCAGGGGGCAGGGCTGGGCTGGGGCAGGGGGCAGGGTAGGGCTGGCCTTGGCGTCATCATGCACATCCTATCGGTCTTTCCTGTTACTGCCTGGAAGGGCCTGATCACCTCCCTGTGGTGCTGGCAGGACAAACCCGCAATCCCATCCCTCTACTCACCGTCTGGTTGGCTGACTGAAATAAACACTGTCCTGCTTTACTGTGTGCTGTGGCCTAAAGTAGGGCACTGGACCCTATTCACTTGTAAGGTCACCAACGCAACTTGACTTGCTCTGCCTAAACCTAATGAATAGCTGTTCATTTCTGCTTTGTCTTTGCCATTTTAACTTGGGAAAAAACTGTTACTGAACTTACACTTGATCCGACACTTGCAGATCATAGGCCAAATGTCACTGGGTACGTAATGGGTGAGTGTGTTGAGTTTGACAAATAGGGTAAAGTCTTTGAAGACATTCCAACAATACAACGGTAAGTGACCTTCACCATGTCAGCACAAGGGAAGACAAGGCAGAGGAAAAACTAGCTAACAGACACTGCTCTCTAAACATAAACAAATCAACCACAAAACCCCCTAATATAAACAGTGGCATGCAACGAATAAGACAAATGAAACAAATGAGCGTTCGCTGCCTCTTAGAAGGATTCGGTCTGATCGCTCCCCAAGTTTGACAGGGCCTACAAATTCGGGCTTACCCCAAAAACGTCAATCCTTTTGGCCAAGGAAATCTCCCAGTCAATCGATTGCAGCTCCTCAGCTCTGGGAGAGTGAGCCCCTCAAACTGAGAGCTTTGGTCCTTATCCACAAGCTGCAGCCTCACTCAATCTCTCCCTCGCTCTGTACCGCGGCAGCGGCAGTCACCTCACTCACAATTCTCTCTCACATTCTCCCCCTCCCTCCCTCGCTCGCTCTCTGGGTAATCTCTCGTTCCACCAGATTGGGCGCTCTTTTTTTTCCTCTCGACATCATGTGAAAGTGGGAGAAAAAAGTGCTTTTGTGGTGTGTGTGCCGATTACCTAAGGCCTATGAGTTCGCAGTGTGAACGGCTGCAACTCAATTACAGCAATGTGAATCAGGTGGCAGAGGCTAGAAATCCCCCTCAGCATGACAAGGGACAAAGAAGACTTCAGCCAGGGGACTTCTTGGTTGATTGGGACGCTTTGTACAGTTGCATCGGTTTTGTTTACGCTAAAGAAGCCGTTGCTAAAATAACTGTTACTAATATGTCCCACCACAAATGTAAATTATAATTCATGCCACGTTTGCAGGGGAAAACTGGAAATGTGGCATGTGCCAGGCCATACTTCACCAAAAGGAACATGACATTAATTGCAGCCCTGGATATCTAAAAAGACATCCTAAAAGACATTGATATCTTAGTTGAATCCTTAAGAATAACAAAACTGTTTTGGACTGCCGTTAAGGATCCTGGAAAATAGTTTTGTCAAATATAATAACTGTAAGCAAAGACAGTACAGTAGGACTAGAAATCCAATAGAAATCCCCGATCGCACTTGTAGGCGATGTCATGGCTACGTTGGCTAGCTAAGCTCATTCGCAGAAACACCTAATCGGTTCTAACGGTCGTCTCGTGCTGTACTGCGCATGTGAAGGCCGTCAAATCAAAGGCACTTCGATATAACGTTTTTTTGACTAAAATAAAAACGTGTCAGTATGCAACTTTCACGAGGTTGGAGTAATAACATGTTCAACTACTTAAGACATTGGTTTGAATCTAGGTTGTCATTTCTTTTTTTTATCTAAAAGCACAACTAAGAAACTTCTAGTTTCAATTATAAACTCCTCAAACCACAGCCTGGTCTGCTTGACAAGCGTTCCCAGAAGTCTCACGATGTTGCATTTCTTGGTTTAGAAAATCTGTGCTGTAAGCTAGTTTCCCTGCTCCGCTTCCTCTGGTATCCTGTGTCTCCAATCTGACAATTAGCTGCCCCACGCTAGGGCCCCATGTAACCCACGACCTCACTTCCTGTGTCGCTGCAGCTCTCTCTTCCTGTTTGCACGTCTGGCCTGTGTCTGAGTAGAGTTCTGCTCCACGTTCCTCTCAGCTGCTGCTGGCACAGCGTGTCAGCTTTGCTTGTAATGGCTGGCCTTTTGCTGGTCCACTAGGTCCATCATGGCTTCATTTACAGAGGGGGTGGCTGCATACGGCTGGGAGTGGGTGGGTGTCAGGCTCTGAGCCAACCCTGATGAGAATAGACAGGAGTAGCCTGGGGTAATCACATCTTTATCCTTGCTGTTGGAGACCACGCTCTCGCAGACGCTCACCTCTTAACACACAAATGGAGGGGCAGGTTGGACGGCTGCCAAACACATACATCTGCTTTTCAAATGGAACCCGATAGCCGTGACCCACACCGTTTGGCTCGGCTCAATCGGGAGGTATCCGTCGCAAGGGTTTGAAATGATAACACAGTGGGCCGATCGAGAGCACGGCTCTGACTCCACCTGCAAGAGACTGGGCCCCTCAACAGGAGGCCGGAGTCAGCTCTAACTCATTCTGACAGCGGCTGGGCCATGAAATATGAAAGTGTGAATAAATGAGTGCAGAGGGAGTGAAGCGTTGTTACAACAGTCGTCTCCTCACTGGGGGTCATCTGGAAATGGCAGCCCTGTGGCCAGAGTCATGAGCTCGCATTAGACAAACACAACGTGTTGTTTTAACCAGACCCGCTATATAAATCCACGCGCACCCCCAGGCCATTGGCTCTCAGTGGTGCCCCCACAGCCATGGACCCTTCACGTCCCAAAGGATGGCGCTGTGATCGAAAGATGTACATTCACGCCAAGGTCGCAGACCGCCATTGTCTTTCAGACCCTTCAAAACAAACAGGGAGGGTTACGCAACGCCACCCTGTGGAACCTCAAAGCACTAAAATTAGGGTTGTCAGTAGAGACACACAGCTCACTCCAACAGAACCTCTCAATCTCTGTGACAATGAGATGTGACAGAATGTGCAGAATATGACCGGGTGGGGATAGCAGAGTTTCTCTGATTTACAATAATGTGAGAGGGATTTCAACGTTCACACTATTTGTCCTGTCATTTTAAGCGAACAGTATCAATCATAAAATAATTAAAGGTACACAATAAAAAGTATCACATTGGTCAATCCATTAATCTGACCAAGCCACTGAAGTAGGGAAGCTATTTTTGCACCAATATTTAATTTAGTAATGTTTGCCCCCAGGGCAGGATGGAAAAAACGCCAAGATAGTAAATCGTATTGTGTCTTTATAATGTGATAAGGCTGGTTGGTCAGTATTATGATGAGATTATAATTTCCCACGTTCCACCAAAATAAGAGCTTGTTCAGTTTTTCGACTGCATTCACTAAAGGTAAACCACAGAAGCTTGGAAGGACGGTACTCCATTTCCCGCTCCCTTTCATATGCCAATGTAGAAAACTGTTTGGGTTTTTACTGGCCTAGTTGGTAATGATTCAGGGCGACACTGGCGTTCTCTGCTTTTAGTTTTTGTAGGGAGGAAAATAGAGGATGGATCGTATATCACCATGATCATTAATTAATTAGTCTCTTCGCCACCTGTCGTACAACGCATCTCAAACATTCCTGCCCTTGGGGGTGTTGCTAGACGGTGATCACCACCACCAACATAAAGACCCTGACCCTAACTAACCCCTCCCCCATCTGCCTTCATTGGTCAATATCCTGATTAATCACGTAATCACCCCAAACACTCCTCTGATGAGAAGTTTTCAAGCGAGGCAATCACAGAGAAACTGCCTTGGTGATTTTTATGAGGGGTGCATTGAGTGAGTGAGCAGCGCTGGGTTTTAAACATACATACATACATACATACATACATACATTTGCCCCTTGTCGTTTGTCACTTGTCACAGACAAAAGAGAGGGGAGGAATTGATGCGGACCTTGAAGGAAATGGCGAATCAATACCCTGATGGCTTTTCAAAAGTGCTGAATGCGCAGCAAACGCCACACATTGTCATTGTTTTAAATGGGAGTCTGGATGGATATTGACACCTGTTTGTATTGATGGTGCGTCAGTGGCAAAACACATCGTAGATGGAGAGGCCACAACTGTCACCATTTAGATGTCCTACCTTCGAACAAGTCACCCTCTCTAGAAAAGTTGGGTTGTCTCATCTAGACAAACTTCCTGCTGTGCTGACTTGCAGTAAGTCAGTCTGTAACTAGACGACTGCACACAAGCACTACGCTGTTCATTCCAGCACTTCAGATCAGGATCTAGGTCTCGAAGGAAAGCTAGGGAAAACGCCACTGAGTGAAAAAAAAAGTCCTCTTCAATTCTTCATGATCCGTGGCATTTCAAAAACTTCATTACATTTACGTCATTTAGCAGACGCACTTATCCAGAGCGACTTACAGTTAGTGCATACATTATTTATTTTTTCATACCCCCTGTGGGAATCGAACCCACAACCCTGGCGTTGCAAACGCCATGCTCTATCAACTGAGCTACATCCCTGCCGGCCATTCCCTCCCCTACCCTGGACGACGCTGGGCCAATTGTCTCCCGGTCACGGCCGGCTACGACAGAGCCTGGATTCGAACCAGGATCTCTAGTGGCACAGCTAGCACTGCGATGCAGTGCCTTAGACCACTGCGCCACTCGGGATTTGTAATCTCAAACTGCTTGGGCCACATGAGAGGGGGGTTTGAGAAACTCCTCAGAAGACTTCCGCTTAACAACTGCCTGGTGCCGAAACCGCTGCAAAGAGTTTCTAGATATTTTCATGTACATTTTGGGCTTAACTGCTAGATAATAATATCCTTTTCACAGAGCCGGCTCCCCTAACAATACTCCCCCACCCTTTATTGTATTAACACTTTTTGCTATTTGGAACTAATTCTTAAAAGCAGCTGAAAAGATAGTGCCACAAAATATTTTGTCTAATCCTCCCAATCCTCAATGTGAGGACATGGAGAAAGTAGATTTGTCAAGCTTTGATTTAGCAGTATTCTTTCATTATAAAGTGGGACTCGTAACACTGAAGTGGGGGGAGGGTTATCTGTAGACCTGAGCAAAACCAACTTGGCAGCGTGTTAAAGACACTATGGTATTGTCTCAGTCACCTGTACCATATACTTCTTCCAGAGGACTTGACAGTGGAGAGCAGTTTGGCTTGGGTTTAGCAGAATCTAGGGCAGGGTGGTGGTGTATTGTGTAGCGATGGCTGGGCACTGGAGGACGGTTTTTAATCAGACTAGCTCACACACGGAGCCAGCTGTAGACATTATAAGGTGGATTTTTAAAAGAACAAAAGCTGCTTTATTTATTATTATTTACACTGCTGACTGGAAAGGGGGGAAACAGAATCCAACTATGCAGTTTCTCTGCGCCACTCCCCTCCTTCATCCAAATTTGCTAAATATGATTTTCGCAATAATCTCCCACGGTTCCCCCATTTCCGTGGTCAGATCCAAAAAAACTGCAATATTCAAGGACCAAGGTCAGACCAAAGCTGAGGGAGGAGAGGATATCTGGCTAAACATTTTGTATCTCGAGCCAAAGTTACTTCAGAAGGTACAAGGCCAGGGATGCAAACTGGCGACGCCCAAACTGGTGCGTTTTTTTCCCCACACGGAAAATGTTGTGTTGTCCAGTGACTTTGGCAGGATCTCACCGGAACAGAGCACCTCACATTTTATACTGCTTGAGCTCCTGTTCTTCTTATAGAATATTAGCTCAAACGTACTGTGGATTTCCTGTACCTAAATATACAACCGTACAGGCACTCAAAATGAGTCCTGGAACCTATTTCAGTCCAAGTCAAGCACTGGTTGTCACGATACCAATGTTTGACTAATGACGCGATACAAGGCCAAGATTCACAATAGGTAGTAGTATTGTGATACCACGGGGTGGGGGAGAATTATTAGCGTCCTATTCGCCCCGCCCCCCCAGGACGCCTGTTTCCGTTTTCTGTACATTCTGCACGTTCTTCACAAAAACCTGTCCCTGATATTCACACCTATACTCAATACAACACATTGAATTTAACTTCACACGGTTTACTGTATAGTAGAATAGGCTACTGCAGAAATGATGCAGAAATTGTTGATTTGCTCATATCCAAAAGGCCTGCCTGTGATTTGGCAGGAATAATGTAGTAAGGAATTACAGTCAGGTTCATAATTATTGGCACCCTTGATAAAGTTTAGCAAAAAAATACTGTATAAATTAAATATAAGTACTGAACTATATTGTATGCGACAACATTTTTTTGACAATTATATTATACTAATAGAATTGCTCAGAGAAAGAGATTGTTTAAGTAATTAAAAACATATATACACACACACATATATATATCTTTATTATCAAAATTATTGGCACCCCTCTTTTCAATACTCTAGCATCCTCCCCTTGCAAGGATAACGACACTGAGTATTTTTCTAAAATGTTTTATGAGATTGGGGAACATGTTGGGAGGGACCTTAGACCATTCATTCATACAGAATCTTTCCAGATCCTTGATATCCTTTTAAACTACTGGCAGGCCACTAATTGTTGGTTTGATAACAAACAACCTTGTTTAGTCATGTTACCTACCTAGCTAAAAACCTGGTAACTTGACCAGTAGGCTATGCATACATTTGGACAGCACAGGGAGAACGGAAAAGGCCTACTACTCAAAGAGATCTGCTTCAAAGGTAGGATGCATATGCCTAATCAATGTAATTCTATGCTCTCATTTTCTGGTGTTAGTTCAATTCTGTTTGGTGCCTAACTTTTCTAAGGGGAGCAGTTTGTGTGTGTGTGTGTGTCTGTGTGTGTGTGTGTGTGTGTGTGTGTGATGGTATAAAGTTATCTGAATAGTAGGCTAAAGATTGTTTCATATAGTGCGTTTTCCCTTGCTGCCAAAATGACATGCAGATCATTATGCATTTACAGTCATGTCCATATTATTGGCACCCTTGATAAGAGATTATTTATCAAGGGTGCCATAATTATGAAACTTTTGAAAAGTTAGGCACAAAACAGAATTTAACCAACAGAAAAATCAAACAATTTTTTATTAAGATACTGTAGCTTAGAATGACATTGATTAGGCATATGCATCCTACCTTTGAAGCAGATCTCTTTGAGTAGGCCATCTATCCTTTTCCGTTCTCCCTGTGCTGTCCAAATGTAGGCATAGCCTACTGGTCAAGTTACCAGGTTTTTAGCTAGCTAGGTAACATGACTAAACAAGGTTGTTTGTTATCAAACCAACAATTAGTGGCCTGCCAGTAGTTTAAAACGGCGCGTGACATGGTTTATTCAATTATATAAAACGCGTGTGAATTGAAGTAGAAAGTGGAAAGATAGCTCTGGTGATATGGGGAATAACTTTTGAATGGCTTGGGCTAGAGACACGCGGTATTCAGCAATGTAAAGGCATAAGCACGACTGTCACTGTGCTCCGTTTGTTACTCTATGGCACACAGAGGCTGCGTGACAGCGAAGCCTAGTCAGACTAGCCTGCGCTCTTGGTTCTTACAGGCTAAATTAAAAGATAGTGCATCTACTTCACTCACACCGCGAGCTGCTCCAATAATTAAACAAACGTAACAACAGAAGAGCCTGGGCCCCGTGTAGCTCAGTTGGTAGAGCATGGCGTTTACAACGCCAGGGTTGTGGGTTTGATTCCCACGGGGGGCCAGTATGAAAAATGTATGCACTCGCTAACTGTAAGTCGCTCTGGATAAGAGCGTCTGCTAAATGACTAAAATGTAAGACTCATCACTGTCTGCACAACCCAGCTCGCCATCACGGCTAAATTACATTTTAAAACTGATGGAGATGAGCAGAAAGAGCGGACGGAGAAGCAGGTGAGTAATGGCTGAGTAATGGCTGAGTAATGGCTGAGTAATGGCTGAGTAATGGGATGCGGCTAGCTGATCACAGCTGATATTGGATGAAGTACTCATTCTGATCTGACGTATCTGACACCACGCTCTGAACTCGGTTTGATATTCTCATTGTAGAACGAGTAGGGATGATTTCGATATGAGAAACATAACTTTGTTCTTCAGATCTATACGATTCACGTGGATGGCCTATTTTGAGATCAAAACAGAGAATATTGCTGAAGGCCAAATAATCATCCCTGAAGGCCAAATAATATGTATTTCTGCAAAGAGGAATTGGGGAAGAATCTAACAGAGAACTGTAAACAAGGCAGTACACAGTTAGCTTGTAATTATAAGTTAGAGCAAAGTAGAAGACAACTGTCAAAAAGTAAAAATAGTTAATCAAATTGAGCTCCCGAGTGGCGCAGCGGTCTAAGGCACTGCATCTCAGTGCTTGAGGCGTCACTACAGACCCCCTGGTTCGATTCCAGGCTGTATCACAACCGGACGTGATTGGGAGTCCCATAGGGCGGTGCACAATTGGCCCAGCATCGTCCGGGTTTGGCCAGTGTAGGCCGTCATTGTAAATAACAATTTGTTCTTAACTGACTTGCCTAGTTACATAAAGGTAAAATACAAAATCTAATCAAATCAAATTTGGCCTGGTGCAGAGTATCCACGGGCTGACTGAGATAGAGGTGGTTCGGGGTTAAGGGCACCAAGTTGACCTCCATGGGTCAATAGGTGATGGCTGCATTTATCATTTCTCCGCTAGCTTCTAAATGAGAACCAAGGAGACTACTTTCTCTAAAGAATTTCAACCACATTTCTACGTCAACCTCTACGCTAATGAAGACTTTCTACAGGCAACCAGATGCCCAGTGTTTATGAGAGAGACAAATATTGGAATCCCTGAATGGAAAAACATGCCATGCTGGCATCAGGCAGCAGCAATGAAACATTGCGTCAGTTTGACGATTTAATGAATGTGGTCTGGATCTTATCAGAAGTTTAAATACCTGCTAGAGTCAATATAAAGCCCAGTATCTCATGCTTCATGAGGGCAGTTAAAATTAAATTTGGCTTGATAGGAAAACAATGCCGGAGGTGTGTGTTGTGGTGAGCGCTAGCAACTATCCAGATGAACCAATGTGAGAAATAGATTTGGAAAATGCTTATCAGAGAACACCCCACCCCTGGGGGTCCTTCCCACAGAACAGTGTGCAGCCCAAAATGGATGAGAAGAGCAAAGTGAGTGGGTACTGCAGGCTAGGCGCCAACTGAGAATGACCGCATCCTGTTGTGCGATGTGGGACCCGCAAACACTGGGACAATGGAGAGGGACATGCTCACGCAGCTACAGCAGTAATTCAACAAGCAAAACAAACATAGCATTCCTTTCAGCTCCCGTTTCATAAATTGTGTGTGGGCAGAAAATTCCTTGGTGATTTAAATTATCAAATGAACAAACGCATGCAATGTGAAAATGCATTCCATTTCGGCATTCCATCTTTTATAAGATTCTGTCCAGCCTTGCCTAACACAGAGCAAATGTACAGTTTTCTGAGAGGCAATTAGCTCACATGTATTTCCATTAGGTCACATCTATTTTTCGTTGTTGCTGCTATTTTCTATTGAGGCCAAATATAATTGTACAAAATATGAGCACTGCAACACATTATACGGTAATAGAGCATTCCAAAAACAGAGCACTCCAACACAACATAACAGGCTACAAGGTCATTCCCACAGTGAAGTCAACATGTTGACAAAAAAGACAGAAAATACAAATATTGGCAATAGGCCTATTCCTGGGTCTACAAAGACAGTGTGTGGACTGGACAGCCAAGAAAAGTAGGTTACACTCTTCATCAAATAGGCCTATGCTTACGAAACCTTGACATCCTTCAAACCTTATGAAACAAGACAATCTTAACAATCCCGCTCAGACTCCCTTATCATCAACACTTGTGCTCAGCAAAATCATGTTGACATCATGTAGGATTCTAGTGTTTGCTGAACACAGTTATGTAAGCAACTGAAAATAGTTAAAAGTTAAACAGAGCAAGCCTCTGAAGATAAGTACGAGTTGTGGGGAAACGTACACGGCGCTACAGACGAGACGAAGATACCCTTATGTTAGGGAGGGAGCAGCAAGTTAGAGGCAGAGAGGTCTTTGAGAAACGACGAGTGGCTGATGTGTGTACAAAACGAAAGACGTTCTGGAAATAGCCCTGGAACACAAAGCAGCGAACACCTCCTGGTGCAAACTCCCCACATTTCACACACGCAGGACGTCAAACTACATGCTTGGGGTTTCCACGTTCATTTTCATGAAAATGGAACTCCTCGAGAGGAAATAAGGCAATTTTTAACTCTCTCGCGCTCGCTCTGTCTCCGATAATGTGCCCAGTCAATGGACTGCGGGTCTATTTAACTGCAGGCAGCCCACAGCACAGTCATAAATAATGAATGGCAACTAACACGAAAGCCTAATCACCATTGTGCTGTCACCCAGCAGAGAAGATTGCTTGTTTAATTTACTGCGTCGCTTAAGTCTCAGTTCTGCCCAATTTAGTTTAGCAATTTCGATGAGTGAGTACTCCAGGTATTTATCAATATGCTTTTCTCCCAATGTCATGAATCAGTAAGAATTCAAATGCTAATGTGCCTGCTGCAGTGTGTGTATTACATGGAGAAGACAACATGGTCTCTGACAAGAAACGACAGCTTGATAAACGACAAAGGCTGGGTGAAATAAACTCATCAACATTAAGGCTGCAATTCGTTATATACACTACATGACAAAAAGTATGTGGACACTTGCTTGTCGAACATCTCATTCCAAAATCTTGGGCATTAGTATGGAGTTGGTCCGACCTTTGCTGCTATAACAGCCTCCACTCCTCTGGGAAGGCTCTCTACTAGATGTTGGAACATTGCTGAGGGGACTTGCTTCCATTCAGCCACAAGAGCCTTAGTGAGGTCGGGCACTGATGTTGGGCGATTAGGCCTGGCTCGCAGTCAGCATTCCAATTCATCCTAAAGGTGTTCGATGGAGTTGAGGTCAGGTCTCTGTGAAGGCCAGTCAAGTTCTTCCACACTGATCTCGACAAACCATTTCTGTACGGACCTCGGTTTGTGCACGGGGGCAATGTCACGCTGAAACAAGAAAGGGCCTTCCCCAAACTGTTGCCACAAAGTTGGAAGCAACAGAATTGTCTAGAATGTCATTGTATGCTGTAGCGTTAAGATTTCCCTTCACTGGAACTAAGGGGCTTGAAAAACAGCCCCAGACCATTATTCCTCCTCCACCAAACTTTACAGTTGGCACTATGCATTGGGGCAGGTAGCGTTCTCCTGGCATCTGCCAAACCCAGATTCGTCCATCAGACTGCCAGATGGTGAAGCAGGATTCATCACAGAACACGTTTCCACTGCTCCAGAGTCCAATGGCGGCGAGCTTTACACCACTGCAGCCGACGCTTGGCATTGTGCATGGTGATTTTAGGATTGTGTGCGGCTGCTCGGCCATGGAAACCCATTTCATGAAGCTCCCGACGAACAGTTATTGTGCTGACCTTGCTTCCAGAGGCAGTTTGGAACTCGGTAGTGAGTGTTGCAACCGAGGACAGACATTTTTTACGCTCTATGCGCTTCAGCACTCGCCGGTCCCGTTCTGTGAGCTTGTGTGGCCTACCACTTCCTGGCTGAGCCGTTGTTGCTCCTAGACGTTTCCGCTTCACAATAACAGCACTTACAGTTGACCGGGGCAACTCTAGCAGCACAGAAATGTGACGAACTGACTTGTTGGAAAGGTGGCATCCTATGACAGTGCCACATCGAAAGTCACTTTGAAGGGTTGTCCACATACTTTTGTATATATAGTGTAGTTGTCGGAACGGTATATTACATGGTCATTCCGTTAACCAAAAACTAAAGAAAGTCGTGTTGATGTGAAATGACACAGAGGATACAAGGCAATTAAGTCACTGTCTCAATGTGTGAGTGGGATTTCTTTAGGCCTACTTACACAACCTAGGCCAATGGCAATACACACTGTGTACTACGATCTACGTCACTTACACAGCAAGTTTCTCATCAGCTTGCTAAATCATGTCAGCTGACATGGTCAGACATCACCACAGGCACAGTGAAGGCCTGTACCCATTCTGCCCATTAAAGACTGATGTGGTCCGAGTCTGGTCACTTGAGGCTTAACTTAGCTCCGCTCTGGATCCTTGCACTGGAATTTCATCAGCTAGCGAACAACAGCAGCCTCTCTGAAGCGGTGTAGCATGACTGAGATCCAGAGAGATGGGATGGCTTCTCCCCGGCTCTGCTGTGTTGACAGACCATAGAGACAGTGGGAGCAGCAGGCAGCAGCTCACAAAAGAGGTTTGGCTGAAGTGAGCAGGGCAGAGCACGCAGTATGATAATGACGCTATGAGCTGAGCTTTTCAGTTTGCAGCAGCAGAGGCAGCAGCCAAAGCATTATCAGATCCATCCTGAGTCATTATCCTCCCGTTCCCACAGATCTGGCACCGGCCTCATCTAATGTGCAGGCAGGAAGCAGGGTGATGCCGCCCTCTATGCCCGCCTGGCATCCGCCAACACGGCAGAACCTGTTATACACAGACAACCATTCTAAAAAGGCCCATGGAATGCAGGACGTCAACCAGATAATATGTCAATGTCTCTGCCTTGATAGAAGCCCAGAAGTACAGTTTCACAACTACAAAAGTGATTGATTGACCAACAAGTAAAAGGTCCCCAGAAATACAAGCACAATGAAACAGAGACATACTGTGCAAGCTACATTTATGTGTTTGGTTAGTAGGACTATTTCCTTTGGGAGAAAATGAGCTAGCTGGTGTAGTACTCTGTGCTGAAGTGACCGCCAGGCTAGCTGTTGGCAGGAGGGGGTTAACTCCTCAGCCTGTGCAGCGGAGCTGCTCTAACAAGAATATTAAAGGCATGTCCCTGGGTGCTGACAGAGAGCACTGAGACAGGGAGAGGAGGAAGGATAGATGGAGAGAGCACGAGAGAGAGCGAGAGAGAAGGGAAAGCGAATGAGAGCATAGGGAGGTGGGAGGGTGAATACGATTTTCAATGACAATGTGCTTAAGATCCCAGTTTCAATTTCAATGAACGAACATACCATCTGTCAACGTTAATGTCAGTGTCCAGGGGAAAATGAAGGAAAATGGAATGGAAGCCATTCATTAGAAAAGGGGCAGGAGAGCCCAGAGCGGCCAGTCTCGCCACGCTGATAGCCGCCCCGGGAAAATAAATATATACAGAGACCATTATTAATCGTGCATTTCCGAGGTGGCAGGCCAGCCACGATTAAAGGTTGGTTCTCATGCTACAGAGATATTATTAGACTAGCTGCCTGGGCTGGAATTGGTTAGTGTTGTACAACTACCAGGGGCTGTCACTGGGAATGAAGATGAGGTTTCACTGCCTGCCTGGAGTGGCTGACTGGCTGCCTGGCTGGGAGGAGAATGAGCCTGGCTCTTTACAGCAGTGTGGATGTACTCAGTGGAAGCAATTGATACCATTGTTTTATGGAGGGGCGGGGGGGGGGGTGGATTAACTGACGACAATAGAGCTCTTTCACTGGAAATGTCAGCCGTCAAGCTGAGGGACTGTCCGACTGGGCAAAAGAGGCTTCTATGAAAGCCAAGGCACAAAATGGATGTGGAAAAATGACACTGCCACAATATCCCCACACAAATTGTGAAATGCAATAGGTCTCATGTGGTAGAATAGATTAGGCCGACAGTGTGTGCATGTACGACAATGCCAGACCAAAGTGAAATGTACCAAAATAGACAGTATGAACTCAATATAGACAAAGTAGTAAGCTTTACCAAATGAATTGGTACTAATGAAGTACTAATTAACTATAGCTTCGTCTTTCACACAGAGATCCGAAAAACAACTTTATGTAGGCTAAATCTGCTCATAATCTCAATGTCTAAATCAATTGTCTTTTCAATCACATCCAATACAATAAATCACAATAATAGCTCAGTGAGCAGTCTTAAGGTTAGCCTCATTTAAAAAGAAGACAAAACTGACCTAATTCTTCAGGCATATTAAACTGGTGAGGGACTTAAAATATCATAACTGATTATCCATTCTAGGCCATTTTTCCTGATGAGATTACACAATAGCTGATAATATTAAAGATCTCTCACCGTAGCCTCCTAGCACTGCCCTCCTAGCACTGCTTAGGTAACACAATGGCCTTGGATCTCTGAGTTCCCATCTGGGTTTAGGTATATTCGAATAGTAACTTGAGGGGAGGTGCCCTGCCACTTTAAGACTTGAATGAAGCAGAGTTATTCTAGCTACCACTCTGATCTAATTGCTCTCCTACATGAACACGGGAGAGCTGTGCACTCTGACACGTAAAGATTATTTAATACCATCAAAGCCATAAAGGGAGCAATATAAAAGGAGGGATGACTTAACCCTTTCATGGCTCCCAGGGAGGAATAGGAGAGTACGGAAGCAGACGGTGGACCGGGTGGAGACAGAATCAGTATGCGTGAGCTGGCCTGTCAAACTCCCATCAGCCAGGCTGACTAGAGCTCCCATATTCCTACATCACAGGCCTAACTTCCCCAATCCCCAGTACGCTCCACTCCCATGGTAGCAGCTCCCACCCTCCTCCTCAGTCTTTTCCCACACTCGCTCCATTCCCAAAGGCAGCGGCTACGTCAGCGAGCACCACGGCCAAAACAACTATAACATTGCAATTTATTTCTACTCATTCTGAAGAGGGCTGAGGCCTGTTTCATTTAGGTCAATGCCTGGTTTTATTAGTGTCAGCCACACTATTTAGCTGCACTCCAACTCCTACCTTCTCTATTCAGCAAGTGTTTCTCTCCCTATGTAAACAGTTAGTCAATGGCAAAGAAACAACTCCATGAAAAACAACATCAGCGAGTTGGAAGACTGACACACATTATAACAAACTCCCAAAATGTCTGACTGACTGATGTATTGCTTTCATAAAAGAGAACCAAAGCCTCAGCTCTCGAAACTGTGGTTTCGCTCAGATCGGAGCTCCTCACTCTTAAAATAAAACCCACACAAACCCCGGCATCTCAGCGTGAGTGGGTCGACTCGGTTGAGGTGTTTACCATTTAGCGAGCGCCGTGTGACATCTCCTGGGTAACCTGCCATTGTGGGGGACCTGTCTCATCTGTCACAGCCTGATGAGGTTCTCCTGCACAGTCTCAGCCTTGGGAAGCAGGCAGTCACCAGCTGAACTGAACACAAGGGACAGATAGGGCTGTGGTATGGCTATACATACTGTGTTCCTCTGCTAACCAAAGTTCAAATCTGTTGAGGTTGCCTTTTTGTTGCCTTTAGCTGTACTTTCTATCGCTACAATCAGTTGTGCAAACATTTCTCCCAATCTCTGAACCACACCACATTGCTAGGCGTCTTGCTGCCCACATTCTGCTAGGCATGAGTATATTTGGTAGATAGGCTTACTATTTAGCTACCGTATCATTTGAACTCATATTTCTACCTTCAATAAACACTGAATGACAATCTACAGAGAGTAAAGGGCCACTTTTAGGAATAACACTGGGTGTTCGCAAATACAAAATGACACCACAAATCAGCGGCTCTAATTTCAAATATTTTTTATAACTAAACCAAGATAGACCACAGCCTGTCGTTTCAAATGGGAACAAATGAGCCATAGTGGGCAGAACAAGCAAGGAGGTGGGCAGAGCCAAGCACGAGCTAGCGAGATCCTATTGGCGCGTTCTAGCATTCATTTGCATATTTCCGTTGGGGAACGCCTACTCTGTGAAGTGCATGTGTGCAATAACTCAATTCGCCTTTGCACGACTTCTAAACAACGCAATTTTTTGAAACTTTGGCAAAGGGTAAAGTCTACAAAACTTTGTCCACTCTGTTCGTAACAAATCCATCTCATTACATCTTCTCCCACTGGGCTTCCTCTCACTACCATATTTGGTAATGAGTGGAAACGCCAACCGGATGCTTCACATTTATACATCCATCTCATTGTTCTATCTGTACTAATCTCATGTCCTGCAGAAAAGGTCTCAAAGTGTAAACACTCTCCCACCATCCTCCAATAACCCATCTCACTTAATCTGCTCAAGCGTGTCAAGTTTGTCAGTGTCCACATCACTGAGGACTTAACATAGTCCTCTCACACCAAAACAGTCGTGAAGAAGGCACAGCAGCACCTCTTCTCCCGCAGGAGGCTAAAATAATTTGGCATGGCACCTCAGAACCTAAGGAACTTTTAAAGCTGCACCATCGAGAGCATCCTGACTGGTTGTATCACTGTCTGGTATGGCAACTGCACCGCCCTCGACCGGAAGGCCGTACAGATGGATAAGAGCGTCTGCTAAATGACTAAAAATGTAAAAATGTAAATAAACCTACCTCAACCACTCCAGTACCCCTGTACAGTGCCTTCAGAAAGTAATCACACTCAATGTTCCCTGGTACAAGAAATATCAGCCCGCGCAGAGAAGCACGAGATTGAACTTCACTCATCTTTCTAGTTTTCCCCTTTAGTTAAAACTATCAACGTTTCCCTCTACTGTGCGAATTGTGATCGAATCAACGCAATATTAGCCACTTTCAATACAACATACCGGAAAAAAAAACTAACTATGCAAGAGATTTTCTTGTAGGCAGAGCACATTGGAGTAGGATTCTATTGCATTGACAGGCACGGCACATCACGGCTTGTACTCTACACAGACAGGTGCACCATAACCAATCAGCACTGCAGTATCCCTATACAGTGGGGAAAAAAGTATTTAGTCAGCCACCAATTGTGCAAGTTCTCCCACTTAAAAAGATGAGAGAGGCCTGTAATTTCCATCATAGGTACACGTCAACTATGACAGACAAATTGAGATTTTTTTTTCAAGAAAATCACATTGTAGGATTTTTAATGAATTTATTTGCAAATGATGGTGGAAAATAAGTATTTGGTCACCTACAAACAAGCAAGATTTCTGGCTCTCACAGACCTATAACTTCTTCTTTAAGAGGCTCCTCTGTCCTCCACTCGTTACCTGTATTAATGGCACCTGTTTGAACTTGTTATCAGTATAAAAGACACCTGTCCACTACCTCAAACAGTCACACTCCAAACTCCACTATGGCCAAGACCAAAGAGCTGTCAAAGGACACCAGAAACAAAATTGTAGACCTGCACCAGGCTGGGAAGACTGAACCTGCAATAGGTAAGCAGCTTGGTTTGAAGAAATCAACTGTGGGAGCAATTATTAGGAAATGGAAGACATACAAGACCACTGATAATCTCCCTCGATCTGGGGCTCCACGCAAGTTCTCACCCCGTGGGGGTCAAAATGATCACAAGAATGGCGAGCAAAATCCCAGAACCACACGGGGGACCTAGTGAATGACCTGCAGAGAGCTGGGACCAAAGTAACAAAGCCTACCATCAGTAACACACTACGCCGCCAGGGACTCAAATTCTGCAGTGCCAGACGTGTCCCCCTGCTTAAGCCAGTACATGTCCAGGCCCGTCTGAAGTTTGCTAGAGTGCATTTGGATGATCCAGAAGAGGATTGGGAGAATGTCATATGGTCAGATGAAACCAAAATAGAACTTTTAGGTAAAAACTCAACTCGTCGTGTTTGGAGGACAAAGAATGCTGAGTTGCACCATACCTACTGTGAAGCATGGGGGTGGAAACATCATGCTTTGGGGCTGTTTTTCTGCAAAGGGACCAGGACGACTGATCCGTGTAAAGGAAATAATGAATGGGGCCATGTATCGTGAGATTTTGAGTGAAAACCTCCTTCCATCAGCAAGGGCATTGAAGATGAAACGTGGCTGGGTCTTTCAGCATGACAATGATCCCAAACACACCGCCCGGGCAACGAAGGAGAGGCTTCGTAAGAAGCATTTCAAGGTCCTGGAGTGGCCTAGCCAGTCTCCAGATCTCAACCCCATAGAAAATCTTTGGAGGGAGTTGAAAGTCCGTGTTGCCAAGCGACAGCCCCAAAACATCACTGCTCTAGAGGAGATCTGCATGGAGGAATGGGCCAAAATACCAGCAACAGTGTGTGAAAACCTTGTGAAGACTTACAGAAAACGTTTGACCTGTGTCATTGCCAACAAAGGGTATATAACAAAGTATTGAGAAACTTTTGTCATTGACCAAATACTTATTTTCCACCATCATTTGCAAATAAATTCATTAAAAATCCTACTATGTGATTTTCTGGAATTTTATTTCTCATTTTGTCTGTCATAGTTGACATGTACCTATGATGAAAATTACAGGCCTCTCTCATCTTTTTAAGTGGGAGAACTTGCACAATTGGTGGCTGACTAAATACTTTTTTTCCCCACTGTATGCAAAAAGACCATTGCCATATATGGATCTGTGCCATTCCCTTTGAACTGGACTGTGTTTACAGCATGAGGATGCATTTGTTTTGAGATCAAAGCAAGAGCTGCATGTAGCCACGTGTGCACATTTAGTTCATATCCTTTGCTAGTTAGTGAGTTATTATCCCAGTTATAGATCATTTGTAGTCAGCAATAGGGGAGTGATTACTTCCTACTTGAGCACAAAACGTGTGCATTTCTAGCCATCTTTGAAAAGCAAGTCGGGTAAAGAGCATTTTTTCTGTCTTGAAGGGGCAGTATTGTATTTTGAGCAGGGCTTGAATAAGCTAAATAGCCAATAGGCAGAGGGTAGCATATTATTATAATTTGTCTGATTCTCTGTAATAATGGTATGGGAATAATAATTAACCTTATTTTGTAAAGTGGTTTCTTGTATCACACACCACAACATTTTCAGTCACCTTGTCTGAAGGACTCGCACCAACGAGAGGATTGTTCAGGTTCACATATCAATCGCTACATGTTATTTTCAAAAGTCTCATGGATTGTAGGCCTACATTGAACACTGCTACAGTAGGCTGAATAATAGAACATTTCCATGTTAAATTGTTTCGGGATGCATGTTTTTTTATGGTAGGCCACTCTGGTAGGCCTACATTATGATCAAAAAGCCACATTAGCCTACTTGGCCACTGTTATAACTGTAACTTAAAGCGGGTACAGCCTCAGTGTTCACAGTAAACATGCGCCAGAAGTTGCACAAAGTTTGCGCTGAGCAGACCTGAAATTTGCTCAGTGCTGAAATTTTTTAGAGGGAACATTGATCACACCCATTGACTTTTTCCACAGTTTTGTTGTGTTCAAGTGGGATTCAAATGGATTTAATTGTGATGTTGCTGTCAACGATCTACACAAAATATTCTGTAATGTCAAAGTGAACGAAAAATAAATAATGTATGAAAAATAAATAATAAAATAAAACACTAATATATCTTTATTAGATACGTTTTCAACCCCCTGAGTCAATACATGTTTGAACTTAAAAACTATTTGTTCCACAGGTTACAAGAAAAAAGAGAAAGTGTCAGCACATTTGAATCACTATCATACTATCATGTTTATCACTATCAAAGAACATTTTCCAGTGTCACACTTAGACTTTATGATTTTGAAGAGGAAGGAAAAGGGGGGGGGGTTCTGTCTGACTTCAGAGGAGGTATGACGAGGCGGCAAAGTGAGTGAGTGATGACACATTTACCGCCATGTGAAACCAAGTAGTGAGGTTTCTAACTGGCATCTCTCATACAAGAAGGAAACCGACATCCCGTAGAAGACAAACAAGTCGCTGGGGTTTGACGGTCGCTCAAAAGATGCTCCAATTCTATCTATACTCAAAATACAGTACTAGGCTATACAATTGAGTTTTCTGCAATCCTAAAACTCATTGTATGGTCTAACCCTAAAACTTAGAATAGACAATCACCCAACAATAGCACGTCTGCACTATAGACTAGATATAGAGTATCTGCCACAAGAGAAGCTGATGAACACATTGACTTGAGGTGCCTGCAAGGCTGAAGTTGATAACTTATGATCACATCATTTTAACTACACTACACAAAAGTATGTGGACACCTTCAAATTAGTGGATTTGGCTATTTCAACCATATAATGGTCTGGGGCTCTTTTTCATGGTTCGGGCTAGCCTCCTTAGTTCCAGTGAAGGGAAATCTTAACGCTACAGCATACAATGACATTCTAGACGATTCTGTGCTTCCAGTTTGGGGAAGGCCCTTTCCTGTTTCAGCGTGACAATGCCCCTGTGCACAAAGTGAGATCCATACAGAAATGGTTTGTCGAGATCGGTGTGGAAGAACTTGGCTGGCCTGCACAGAGCCTTGACCTCAACCCCATCGAACACCTTTGGGATGAATTGGAACGCAGACTGCGAGTCAGGCCTAATCACCCAAAATCAGTGCCTGACCTCACTAATGCTCTTGTGGCTGAATGGAAGCAAGGCCCTGCAGCAATGTTCCAACATTTAGTGGAAAGCTTTCCCAGAAGAGTGGAGGCTGTTATAGCAGCAAAGGGCAGACCAACTCCATATTAATAACCATGATTTTTAGTTGCCAAACTCATAACACGGTGAACCCATCTCAGATCCTCTTGCCTTTGAGGGAGAACAGGCGAAACCCAAGGACGATTGGATTGTTGACGTACACAGGTACCAGGCCAATCAGTAGGCTTACTCTTTCCTATAGGGCTCATCCTGTAACATGAGTTTGCGACAGTGACACAGCAAATTAAACTTCTATGATTGTTTCATTTTCCACTGACCTGAAGGACCGAAAGCCAAGGGCAGGTAATATTACATACGGAGTGGCTGCGTGACTGGATTCTCTGGACGCCTTGTCCCAATAGCTAAACAACCGTACCTTCTGCGCATGTGCTACTTTACGATAATAATATTATTTATGATAATTCTTCCCGTTTTACTGGTAAAGCGGCCATGCAGCATCTGCATGCCAACCATTTGATCTCAATCAGTTTCATGGGAATACGCATTTAGATCTTCTTGAAAGCACATATTTTGCCTAACGGTGCGCGCTGCAGAGTTTTGGCCACATGGGAAATAAATGTGACCATTCGAATAAGGATGTAACGATTCACATCAGTCCCCGGTTAAAATGTTTAAGATGAGGGAGCCCAAACCAATCCAAATTAAACATGCGTCGGTCAGAAAACCGATTCAAACATTATCGCCAGTTCACTAATATTTTTTACTCCTATGGTTTTATTCTGAAAATACCTCTTATCTGTTGTGACTGAATTGATGTGTCCTCTCCTTCAGTTCAGTAGCCTATCAAACGTTTATATGCATGTAACAGCTGTCAGATAACAACTGTGTGCACAGTGCTGGAGACAAAGCTACTCACACCAACGAGAGGATTGTTCAGATTCACCATAAGAAATAGTTTTGGTAGTTTTGCTTTAAACAGTCAGTGGCCGTGTCCATATACCCATAACTTGCATTGTAAATAGTAGGCCGTTTGAGTATGCAAAAAAATGAAGTTTAATAGTATGTAACATTTCGAAAATTGAGTATACTTTAAATGCCCGGATGTCGTAATAATTTCGGCTTTGAGAACAGCTGATCAATTAGATATGGGGATGCGCTACCGAAATCAACGATTAGTGGGAAACAACACAATCGCGCATGACGTATTCTCAGTATGCTTAAATGTTATGTTTTATAGTATGTGAATTTTCGAAAATCGGTATGTTTTAAATGCGAGGATGTTATACTCATTTCGGCTCTACATCTAGTAGAATTCTATGTACACTTTTCCACAGTGCATTGAAAGAGGTGGGCTGCGAGTGATCGGCACTAGTTCTCTTGAATTAGCCAAACAACAAAACTAGGCTACTTAATTGGGAAGATACCGAATAGCAAAGCTTCCGGGTGGTGTTCAAATGTAGGCTAAGTAGTTTTTGTTCTCCTTAAAATGATCACGAGTATTGCATCGTAGGCTACATCATTTGTATTTTTTTTACCCAAAGTGGATTTCTGTTTTCTCATTGAAAAGTGTTTGTTGTTCTCTTGGCCTTCGTCAGAGCTTTTAAACCATCTTTTGATTTCTGAATGTGTCAGCACCAGGGACTCGGGATGTGGCTGCGTTGTTCATGTCATGTTTATCAGGCCTTTTGATTTAAATATATGGATTGTTTTAGTTTTGTAGGCTAGGCTACCTTTTTAATTATTTAATTTATGGATAAAGCCTTAGCAGTCATTCTGATCTCGTTCCCAATGACCAGTGCTTTAGTTAATTATGTTGCTGTCCAGCAGTTCTGAATTTGCGATGCACCTGACTGTCCACGTTTTTTCTGTGCAATAGCCTTTTAATTTGAAAATTTGAAAAGTTTTGGTGTGTGATTATGTAGAATACTAATGAATCATTATGTGATCTTGACATTGATTCGGCTTTGATCTTACTTTATTAAAAAAGCACCCTGCAGGCTGCGACATGTCGGTTACGATCATTACGTTTATTATAGTTACAAAACAAGTTTGTAGGCTACAACATGTCGATCATGTCGTTTATATTTCAACTTAGTTACTACAGAAGTAAACCTTTGCAAAACGTGGTACATTTGTTTAGATCTGGGGAAGAGGCGTCCTGGGGGGTGGGAAAGGGGCACAACGGGCTGTTTGATCATTACATAACAGTACCTTTCAGGATTAGGCCACTCTAGTGATAGTCGTAGCAATTGTAAGTGAACCTACTGCCTGGTTAGGTTACAGCTGTGTCACGGTTTCGGCCGAGGCTGCTCCTCCTCCTTGCTCGGGCAGGCTTCGGCGGTCGTCGTCCCCGGAGTACTAGCTGCCACCGTTGTATGTTTAGATGTTTGTTTGGTTTTGTCTTCTTTGTACAGCTGTTCCCTGTTAGTGTGATTATGTAACCTATAAGTGTTCCATTTGTTTGGCATGTGTTGTGCGTAATTGTTTTCACCTGTCTGTTGGTGCTGTTCAGTTTTGCCAGTCGCTTGTTTGTACCGTCGCACTGTTGTTTCGTGCGCAGTCGGTTTTTGGAGTTTTACGCACTGTTGCGTATTGTTCGCCTCCGGGTTTATTTGACCCGTTTGTTATTTTGTTTATTCTAGTAAAGTCTGGTTGACTTAGCTCCTGTGTCCTGCACTTGATTCCACACCACATCCGCATCATAGCCTTGACAGAATTACGCACCAATTTAATGGAATCAGCAGGAGCAACAGCAGCGCCTGAGTCGCTGGAGGAGCACGTCCGCGGCCAGGATGATCAGATCCGTCAGCTTGGGACCGCGCTGCAGGACGTCATCAACACATTACACCGATGGGAGTCCAGAGGGGTACCCACACCCCCATCTACCTCACCACCACCACCATCGGTCGGTCCGCCCATCCCAGGTCCGGAACCCAGTGGGATTCGGCTCTCGCTCCCGAGGGCGTATGACGGCACAGCTGCCGGGTGTCAGGGGTTCCTCCTGCAGGTGGAGCTCTACCTGGCCACGGTACACCCGGTGCCCTCGGGACACGAGAGCGTTTCCGCCCTCATCTCCTGTCTCACGGGCAAGGCGTTGGAATGGGCCAACGCCGAGTGGAGGAGGATAGACGCCACCACCATCTCCTACGCGGAGTTCTCCCGTCGCTTCAAGGCCGAGTTCGACCATCCACCTGAGGGCAAAGCGGCGGGGGAGCGTCTCTTCTACCTCCGACAGGGGAGGAGGAGCGCACAGGCGTTCGCACTGGAGTTCCGGACTCTAGCGGCAGATGCAGGGTGGAATGAACGGGCCCTCATCGATCACTTTCGATGTAGTCTACGGGAGGACGTTCAACGTGAGTTGGCCTGCAGGGACACCAATTTCACGTTCGACCAGTTGGTCGACATGTCCATCCGTCTTGACACCCTGCTGGCCACCCGTGGACATCCCGAGTGGGGTCCGTCCATTCCATCCTCCAGCACCTCCGAGCCGAGCCCTATGGAGCTCGGGGGTGCTGGCGCTAGAGAGAGGAGGAGAAGGAGCCCGAGGGGGGCTGTCCCCTGCACCAATTGTGGCCGTGGAGGGCACACTGCAGCCAGGTGCTGGGGAGGGTCTCCAGGAGGAGGGGACAACAGGCCACGCACTGGGGAGCCTTCCCAGGTGAGTAGACGCCCCACTTACCCAGAGCTCTCTGTTGTGCACTTTTGTATACCTGTTAGTTTTCCACAGGTTGCACCTCATTCCCAGCATAAGGCGCTAGTAGATTCAGGCGCAGCTGGGAATTTTGTTGATCAGAAGTTTTGTTTAGATTTAGGGATTCCCCTCCTGCCTGTTGACGATCCATTTCCCGTTCATGCATTGGATAGCCGCCCGTTGGGATCGGGGTTGATTAGGGAAGTCACAGCACCACTTAGGATGTGTACGCAGGGGGGTCATGAGGAGACTATTCAGCTTTATCTGATCGACTCCCCTGCGTACCCGGTGGTGCTGGGAATTCCCTGGTTAAGTACCCATAACCCTGCCATTTCGTGGCAACAGAGAGCTCTCAAGGAGTGGTCTGCTCAGTGTGAGGGGCGATGTCTGGGTGTTTCCGTGGGGGCAACCTCGGTGGAAAGTCCAAACCAAGTGGCCGCAATGCACATTCCACCTGAATATGGGGATTTGGCACTTGTGTTCAGTAAGGCGAGGGCGACGCAGTTGCCTCCTCACAGACAGGGGGATTGTGCGATAGACCTCCAGGCAGGAGCAGCGCTCCCACGGAGCCACGTGTATCCTTTGTCTCAAGAGGAGAGAAAGGCTATGGAGACTTACATAGCCGAATCTTTGAGACAGGGATACATACGGCCCTCCACTTCCCCTGCGTCCTCGAGCTTCTTTTTTGTGAAGAAAAAGGATGGAGGGTTGCGCCCGTGCATTGATTACCATGGTATCAATCAGATTACTGTGAAATACAGTTATCCACTCCCTCTGATTGCGACTATGACGGAGTCATTGCACGGAGCGCGGTTTTTCACAAAACTGGATCTCAGGAGCGCATATAACTTGGTGCGCATTAGGGAGGGCGACGAATGGAAAACAGCATTTAGTACCACTTCGGGTCATTACGAGTATCTCGTCATGCCATACGGGTTGATGAATGCTCCGTCAGTCTTCCAATCCTTCGTGGATGAGATCTTCCGGGACATGCAGGGGCAAGGGGTGGTCGTGTACATTGATGACATTCTAGTGTACTCTTCTACCCGAGCCGAGCATGTAGCCCTGGTGCGTCGTGTATTGAGGAGGCTGTTGGAGCACGACCTGTATGTCAAGGCAGAGAAATGTCTGTTTTTTCAGGAGTCGGTCTCCTTTTTGGGTTATCGGTTGTCCGCGTCAGGGGTGAAGATGGAGCTGGACCGTGTGTCAGCCGTGCGTAATTGGCAAACCCCAACCACTGTTAAAGAGGTGCAGCAGTTCTTGGGCTTTGCGAATTACTACCGGAGGTTTATCCGGGGTTTTGGACAGGTGGCAGCTCCCATAACGTCTCTTCTGAAGGGGGGTCCGGTGCGCTTGCAGTGGTCAGCTGAGGCGGACAGGGCTTTTGGGAGACTGAAGGACCTGTTTACTTCGGCTCCGGTGCTGGCGCATCCGGATCCCGCCTTACCCTTTCAGGTAGAGGTGGACGCGTCTGAGGCCGGTATAGGGGCCGTTCGCTCTCAACGGTCCGGCACGCCACCTAAACTCCGCCCCTGTGCTTTTTACTCTAAAAAGCTCAGCCCGGCGGAGCGAAATTATGACGTTGGGGACAGGGAGCTGTTAGCTGTGGTACAGGCCCTTAAGGTGTGGAGGCATTGGCTTGAGGGTGCTCAACACCCTTTCCTCATTTTGACTGACCATCGGAACCTGGAGTACATCCGGGCAGCTAGGAGACTGAACCCTCGCCAGGCTCGGTGGAACATGTTTCTAGCCAGGTTCGTATTTAAGATCACGTACATCCCTGGGTCCCAGAACGGTAAGGCAGACGCTCTGTCCCGGCAGTATGACACAGAGGAGAGGTCCGTTGAGCCCACTCCCATACTACCGGAGTCTTGTCTAGTGGCACCGGTTGTGTGGGAGGTCGATGCTGAAATAGAGCGGGCGTTGCGTGCCGACCCTAGCCCTCCACAGTGTCCTGTGGGTCGGACGTACGTTCCGCTCGAGGTTCGGGATCGACTCATTTATTGGGCTCACACGTCACCCTCCTCTGGACATCCGGGTATTGGCCGGACAGTGCATTGTCTTAGCATTAAGTACTGGTGGCCAACGTTAGCCAGGGATGTGAGGGTTTATGTCTCCTCCTGCTCGGTGTGCGCCCAGTGTAAGGCGCCCAGACACTTGCCCAGGGGTAAGTTACAACCCCTGCCCGTTCCACAACGACCCTGGTCCCACCTCTCGTGGATTTTGTTACAGACCTTCCCCCCTCTCAGGGAAATACCACCATCCTGGTCGTTGTGGACCGGTTCTCTAAGGCCTGTCGTCTCCTCCCTATGTCGGGTCTTCCTACTGCCCTACAGACCGCTGAGGCATTACGGGGTACCCGAGGATATAGTGTCTGATCGAGGTCCCCAGTTTACCTCCCGAGTCTGGAGAGCGTTCATGGAGCGTTTGGGGGTCTCGGTGAGCCTTACCTCGGGGTACCACCCGGAGAGCAATGGGCAGGTAGAACGAGTGAACCAGGATGTGGGTAGGTTTCTGAGGTCGTATTGCCAGGGCCGGCCGGAGGAGTGGGCTAGGTATATTCCCTGGGCAGAGATGGCCCAAAACTCTCTCCGCCACTCCTCCACCAACCTAACCCCTTTCCAATGTGTGTTAGGGTACCAGCCGGTTCTGGCACCATGGCATCAGAGCCAGATCGAGGCCCCTGCGGTGGATGAGTGGGTAAGGCGCTCGGAGGAGACGTGGAACGCTGCACACGTCCATCTGCAGCGGGCCATCCGTCGACACAAGGCGAGCACCGATCTCCACCGCAGTGAGGGGCCGGTGTACGCACCTGGAGATCGAGTCTGGCTCTCGACCAGAAACCTGCCCCTCCGCCTGCCCTGCCGGAAGCTGGGTCGGCGGTTTGTGGGGCCTTTTAAAGTCCTGAGAAGATTGAACGAGGTGTGTTATAGGTTACAACTGCCTATTGAGTATAAGAATATTAACCCCTCGTTCCATGTGTCTCTTCTCAGGCCGGTGGTAGCTGGTCCACTCCAGGAAGGTGAGATAGGAGAGACTCCTCCGCCCCCACTGGACATCGAGGAGGCTCCGGCGTACACCGTTCGGTCCATCTTGGACTCGAGACGTCGGATGGGGGGTCTCCAGTATCTCGTGGAGTGGGAGGGGTACGGCCCGGAGGAACGGTGCTGGGTGCCGCGGAGGGACATCCTAGACCCGTCTCTCCTGTCAGAGTTCCGCCGGGGGCACCCCACGCGCCCTGCTCCGCGTCCTCCTGGTCGTCCCCGAGGCCGGGGTCGGCGCACGGCTGGAGCCGCGCGTCAAGGGGGGGGGGGGTACTGTCACGGTTTCGGCCGAGGCTGCTCCTCCTCCTTGCTCGGGCAGGCTTCGGCGGTCGTCGTCCCCGGAGTACTAGCTGCCACCGTTGTATGTTTCGATGTTTGTTTGGTTTTGTCTTCTTTGTACAGCTGTTCCCTGTTAGTGTGATTATGTAACCTATAAGTGTTCCATTTGTTTGGCATGTGTTGTGCGTAATTGTTTTCACCTGTCTGTTGGTGCTGTTCAGTTTTGCCAGTCGCTTGTTTGTACCGTCGCACTGTTGTTTCGTGCGCAGTCGGTTTTTGGAGTTTTACGCACTGTTGCGTATTGTTCGCCTCCGGGTTTATTTGAGCCGTTTGTTATTTTGTTTATTCTAGTAAAGTCTGGTTGACTTAGCTCCTGTGTCCTGCACTTGATTCCACACCACATCCGCATCAGAGCCTTGACAAGCTGACTAGGGTCTTTGCAGTTATGGCAAAACTAGGGATGTAACGATTCACCGATACGCATCGGTCCCTGGTTCAAATGTTTAAGATATACGAGTGCATCGGTCTGCGGGACACCAAACCACTGATCCAAATGTAGCATGCATCGGTTAGAATGTCGATTAAAACGTTACGAATCGCCGGTTCACTTACATTTTTTTCTCAAATTACTTTCCTTCTACCTTCTGAAAATACCTCTCATATTTTGTGACAAATGCCTCCTCTCCTTCAGTGTCGAACTAAGCATGTAATTATTTTGACAGCCATTGATCTACAAGTCATTTTGCATGCCGAACAACCCCAGGCAATATTAGTAGCCTAGTCAAACCACGCATTCAAATGTATGTAAAGCAATATTAGGCTTTATTAGTCGAGTGACAACCAATGTAATTTGCTAGGCTACTGAAAATGGTGTTTTACTGGCATAAAAGTAGCCTAAGCTACCACCAGAGACAACTCTCATCTGGCTATAGGTAGGCTACATGCTGATCAGGGTTTACATTCGATTTTATTTTGATTGTTCAGGTTCACCATCAGCAATAGTTTTGGTAGTTTTGCTTAAAACAATCAATGTATTATGGTCATTTTTAGATATGCAGGGTAAAGTTGATCATTTCATAACAAAGACATGCACACATCAGCTCAGACAGATCCAGCTCAGAGAGGCCAAGCCCATGAGCTCCATCCATTCAAACTAAAACGTATCGGAGCCCATGCATCTAGATGCGTATCGAATCGTCTTGAAAGGGAAATTTGCACATACCTAGGCACAACATGCAACTGTGATTCACACCAAGCGGGAAGGTGACAGGGTGGGAAAATCCCCAGACACACCAAATGTCACACTCAGCGACTAAGCCTCTAATGCATCTTGCTCTGAATGTCACAGGTTTTATGGAGAAAATGGCAAATTACTTTTTCACAACAAAAACAGTATTGTGTTGTACACATTATGCAGCCAGTCTTGGACAGGGCATTGAAATAGAAACAATCAATGTATTATGGTCATTTTTAGATATGCAGGGTAAAGTTGATCATTTCATAACGAGGACACACACATGTCAGCTCAAACAGATCCAGCTCAGAGAGGCCAAGCCCCTGAGCTCCATCAGCAGCAGATTTCCCATCCTAATCGATATGAGGGCATTATTAATATATATCAATCATGCACCATAAGATATCATAAAACCATGATAAGGCTACCTCATAATCATACCGAATCCCAATGAAAATGTTATTACAGATCTACATAGGAAACAATGGATTTTAATCACGCAGAAATTAAGGACTTAATAAAAGCTTAATAAAATATTCGCAAGAAATTGGTAATAATAAAGTTGACTGTTATGGGGAAATCCTAATTGGTCCAATTTCGAAATTACATTAGACTTTGACTAAACACATTGCCACAATGTTAATAATTATGTCATACATAAACGTGACATTTAATTTTGTCAGATGCTCCTCTGAGGAGGCTGCAAATGTGGGCATATTATCTTGACAAAGGTGCATCAAAGGTGTAAACAAATTGGGGGAGGCATCTGTTTCACAGTGTGACTTACATTTAAGTTATTTGCAGAGAACAAAATACTTTTGTGCACACTGTCTTGGGAATAGGTTTGTGCACAGAGTTTTGGGATTGTTCAACATTAATATTCCATTGTCTTGACGTTCAATGGCTAGCTCCCGCTAAACTGCAGCTAAAAACCACTAACGTTAGATCTTGTTTATGTGGGTACACTTGTCTCATAACATGGTAAATAAATACTGTGAAAACGTTAGCAAGCTGATTGGTTGACCTTGCGACATGGAGTAGCGATGTAGTTAAATGTCGAGACAACTGTCAGCCTGTCAAAATCCAGATAGAAGACAAGCCAACGAACTATAGCTAGCTTGCTGCCCCTTATTACAACGTTTAGATTTTGTTGCTTGCTTGCTCTATATCAATTATGGGAAATTAATACAGCAAATCAAATAACTCTGTTTTATTATCAAACTAGATAAGGCGTGCTTGTTGATAGCTACTGTCAAGCACGAGATTCATAACATCTAACACTCTGCCGAACTGTATGCATGATATCGAAATCGTACAGTATAAGGTTCGTGCACATAATAAACTGGCAATGCATGGCGCAACTGAAAGTTAGAATCTCCTCGTATTGAAGGACTTCAATTATTCATGACATTTACCTATTAGCTAATGTTAATCTTGCACTGTACAGCAAACTGTCAAATGTTGACAAGATACGCCACCTCCAACGACAAATGTAATGTCAAATACCTTTGACCTGTTGACTCCTCCTCCTGATTCCGTGGTTGGTGGAAGTTGAGACGCGTATAATTATTTTGATACTCTCTCCAAAGTTGTTACCTGTAAAACAATTAGCAACGGTGGATAGCAACGGGTGTCGAGCCAAACTACCCTGCGGCAATTCGTCTGTGAAAGGCTTTCAGTGTGCAGAGAAGTTCTGCACGGCTTTCGCAGCCGCAGCCATTGAGGTCACGTGCTCCGGCTGTGAACTCCAACACAACCCACTTTCCCCGCCCCCTCTACTTTTATGGGGTGCTCCTCTGAAAGGGGATGTCCTGTTATCTCCAGATGTTCGGACAGTTTTTCCAAAGACAGTACAGTATGGTTTAGAAACTCAGCTCCCCAATAAATCTTGACACGGCAACTATAATAGTTCAAAGACAGTAATTGAATGTAATTAGGTACAGTCAGCTGACCATTATTTTGTTGCGTGAACAATGGACAGAGAGCACACGTTTCTGCCCTTAGGTTTGTTTGTTGCTTTCCACGTCAAAACCTACTGCCAGAAATAAGACAATTTCTATGAGTGATTGTTGTGTTTTTGGTCACACTAGGACACAATATAGTCAGTGAGATACTATACGTTTCTCCCATTGCAAGCAGCCCACCTCAAAGTTGACTGTCTGTCTCTTTCCCTGCAAGCTTTGTATGGCGGGAGGCTACACTGGATTCCCTGTCTTCCCTGGATGTTTTTCCAACAATCCCTCTGAGGCTGCTGCAACAAAGCCTTGAGTGGCACTGAGCTGTGTCAACTGTCACACATCAGCACACAAATGAGGACTGCTGTGCTGGGGGTGACGTGGGTGGAAGCGGAGTGAAAGGCCTTCAAATGCTCAAAGCATGTTTTGGTGGAAGTGGTTGCTGTCAAAATAGTGAATATGAGTGTGAGATAAGCCTTTTCACACGATTTGTGGCAGGTGAAATTGAGCCCTGGCGTGATATCTTTGTGTGCACAGATGTAGAGTAGACTACCATTTGCCTGCAGACAGACAGCGGGACTTTACTCTATTGGCAGCCATAGTGTTTCCTCGACATTATCTCTAGGTTTGGTTGGAAGGCCCCCAGCGTGTCCTCAGTACAGTTGCATCCTGGACGCAGCAGGTTACCCTCTAATGTTAGGAGGAGTGTTGTACTGTCTCTTAATGGAAGAACTGCAGATATGTCAAGCATAGTGTATAGTGCAGTGCCATGTCATGCATGTTTTATGCATGCTTTGCATAATCCACTTTACACCTAAATCAATTAGGCTCAGGGATGTCAAGGGTTACGCAGCGCACGTTTCATTTAATGCTTTGAATAAACTAATATGCACAAGGGAGAAATCAAGGGTTTGACATGCTAATATCTGCTAAATATGTGTATGTGACCGATACAATTTGATTTTATTTGATTTGAAAGGCTGCAAATGTGAACCGCTTCTTTTTTTTAAAACCTCACACCTGATGTGACAAGGAGTGACACAGCTGTCAGTAAAGGCTGACTGTGATTTATGTACGTCGACATATGTATGCATTTAGCCTATATATTTGGCTTTGGTTGGCATGACATTTTTGCTGACTAGCACTGAGGTTGCGTTTTTTGAAGCGGCAGACTGAAATTATTTAAGGTTAGCCACGATTCATCATTCACTCCGCACATTGTAAACGCTCATCCTTTTAGCATCAAGAATAAGCCCCTTTAAGAGGCCTGACATGCATGGCGCTTAGAGAGACTTCACGGTACTATCCTGATCCTGTAAAATGGATAGATCAACAAAAACATTTGCTCCTTGGCTCTCCTCGTTCCCCCGGCTTTCCATATTTTTATTTAGGGGAAGTGCCAGCGCTAGCACAAATAGTCCCAAATACTCCCTGACAACCTAGTTTTAGGAGCAGCTCTCAAGAAGAAGTCCCATAGTCTCTCCTGTTTCAGTTTAACAAGGCACCTGTCAAGCCCCCAGCAGGTGTTTGAGTCCACCTCACAACCTCCTGTAAACGCAGGATACCATTTACTGGCCCGGCTATTTCCAGTGGCTGACCAACAGCATGGGCCGCATGCCATCACACCAGTCACAGCCAGAGCGGGAGACTAGGGTGACAATGTGACACCCACACATCACATGAGTGTCACCCACCCAAGAGCAACATCTCCAGGGTCTCCAAATGTCAGTGGACAAATAGAGTGAGATGCCCCATGCACCATGTGACACATGAGAGCCTAAGTGGCCTACTTCAATGATAATGAGAGGCTATCACCTTGCAGGCCAGCTCGGTGTAGGTTTGGAGAATGTTTCAGATCTGCCTCAAGACCAGGGCCGGTATTCATAAAATGTCTCAGAGTGCTGATCTAGGATCAGGTCTCCTCCCCTCTTATTCATTATAATGTAAAAGGCAAAACTGATCCTAGATCAGCACTGCCACTCCACTCTGAGACACTTTATGGAATGCTGATCTAAAATCAGGTCCCTTTGTCCATGTAATGTTATACATTATATTCCAAAAGGCAAAATTGATTCTAGATCAGCACTCGTACTCTGACACGTCTTATGAATACGGCCCAGACCTACAGCGAGAGAAAGCTGTGAAGGGAGACGTGAGGGCAGGGCCGTGCCAAGGCTCTGTGGTCAATCAAGACCCACATACTCCCTCACCATTAATATCCCTCCGCCCCTGATTCAACCAATTTCTCTACCTCACAGCAGCCAACCATTCATCACTGCTTTAGGCCCCTTATTAGCTTGTCATCCATAGACATGGCACTCTGTAATGGTGAAACCATCGGGCAAGGCTCTTTGTGACAAGGCTGGTACCCACAAGAGTCCTTCTGGATACAATAAAATAAGATGGTCGATGAATGTATTGGAGTATCTGAATATGTGTCCCTTTTGTTTATAAGTGCATGTGTACACGCGCGTTAAAAGGAGACAACTTTCATGTCAGTCCACTTTATGTGTCAGTCCACTTTATGTGTCAGTCCACTTTATGTGTCAGTCCACTTTATGGTTGTAGGTTGTGAGGATCAGAGGAAAAATCAGACAAGATTATATTAGAGGCATGGAATTGGTTACTGTGGTCCAGAATCCTCCCTTGCTGAAAACGGCTGTTAGGGGAGCAGTTTCACTCTCAACATGTTCACATAACATGCCAACAACATAGTACACACACAAACATACAAACACACACATACAGGAATATATGCTTATCTATCACCCACCCACACCTCTATCTCGGCTCACCTGCGAAAAAGAACACCATTATAAAGTTGCATTTTTGGGAATCACTTTTTTCTTTCCCCCCCAAAAAAAGAAACATTTTCAAACCACTGACAACCGAGCCTTTCGCGGGATTTAGTCCATCTAAGAACATGTGGTAAGCCTTGTGGAATGTCTCAAATGATTCCCAGATGTGGTCCGCAGACAGGTTTAACCCCTTCCTTCCTGGCCAGAGCCGGAGGAGAACGTATATTAACAGGGCTTTCGCGGGAGAAGGTTTGAGCAATATCCAAAAACCTGCAAAACCTTTATCGCCCCTCTCTGCCGATTTGTGTTACTTTCAAAGTATTGGAGCCTGTTGAAGTGTGGTTGAATGTAATTGACTGTAAGGATAAAGATGAGGTACACTTATGCTGCATTACACAAGTTTTACGGAATGTTGAAAAGCCCAGCTTTTTCCAGATGACTCAGCGAAAGCATGGCGTTGACAAAGATTAGAAAAACACCTTTGCGGAGCGATGATACGTTTTCCTGACATGGTAACTTTTTCCCCCGTCTCCTTGGAACTCCTGTCCTCGGCTGTTTTCTTTTCTTTGTTTCCCAAGCAACCTGCAACAAATAGGAACATCTCTGGTTTTATCTGGCCTACAACAACTTCATGTTGTCATGAAGCGTATGCAATATGAGATATCACAGTCAGCAAATGCAATATAAAAGAAAGAAAGGTTTAAGCTTAGTAATACTCAAATCATCTTTGTTTCCATATAGCATACATAAACCTAGATCAAAACAATACAGTTACTTGTGCAGTTTTATTACGGACTCTGTTATTGTTGATATAACGCTCCCAAAGATGGCGGTTTTATGAGGTAGAAGAGGGCGGTAACAGAACAGCTCCACTGCTCCGGGGGTGGAGACACAGAGCTGATTGATATCCTATGAGCAACAAACTCAAGTGACCCCATTCCCTGCTCTCCTTCTCCCTCCGACAGTCCCTCCCTCCCTCAGCCAACTGTGAAGCAGTTGTTCAACACGCCCGTCAGCCTGCCAGCCAGCACTCTGAATTGAAGCCCATTATACACAATAGTAACAGACAGAAAGAGTATATGCAGACAACACCGAAAAGCACAGGAAAAACGTCAGTGACTGACTGACTGACTGACTGACTGACTGACTGACTGACTGAGAGCTGCTGCTGGTGCTGCTCGGGGCTCTTAGCTGAGGGAAAGAAAGAGAGAGAGAGAGAGAGAGAGAGAGAGAGAGAGAGAGAGAGAGAGAGAGAGAGTACATGCTGCTACTTTGTGCTCCACATGTGAATGCACCACAACGCCAATCTCCCCTTTGCTCCCCTCCCACAGCCCTCCCTTAGGATGGACCAGTGTTTTAAAACAAGCAAAATAACTGCCAGCGCTGCCTCAAATCTGCTTTGGTCTTATGGGAGGGGATGGGGAATCAACCATATCTGACTCCTATGGGCGGCGATGCAAAGCAACTAGCAGTATAATACTCTCAGTATTTCTCAGGTGACCCATTAAGGGAATATGAGCTATTGGGCCTGGGCTACTGGCCAGAAGGGATTAAGGTCAATGTTTGGAGGGGTGAGACTTTCATTTCCACATACACTGAGTGTACAACACATTAAGAACATCCTGCTCTTTCCATGGCATAGATTGACCAGGTGAATCCAGGTGAAAGCTATGATCCCTTATTGATGTCACTTGTTAAATGCACTTCAATCAGTGTAGATGAAGGGGAGGAGACAGATTAAAGAAGGATTTTTAACCCTTGAGACAATTGAGGCATGGATTGTGTATGTGTGCCATTCAGAGGGTGAATGGGCAAGGCAAAATATTTAAGTGACTTTGAACAGGGTATGGTAGTAGGTACCAGGCGCACCGGTCTGTGTCAAGAACTGCAACGCTGCTGGGTTTTTCACACTCAACAGTTTCCCATTTGTATCAAGAATGGTCCACCACCCAAAGGACATCCAGTCAACTTGACACAACTGTGAGAAGCATTGGAGGCAACATGGCCCAGCATCCCTGTGGAACGCTTTTGACACCTTGTAGAGTCCATGCTCTGACGAATTGAGGCTGTTCTGAGGGAGAAAGGGGGGGAGGGGGGATGCAACTAAATATTAGGAAGGTGTTCCTTATGTTTGGTATACTCAGTGTATATCCCTTCTAATTTCTGCCTTTTACAATATATTTTAGGGGGGAAAGATCATTGAAGTGCCAGACTTTGGGTTCGAACTTCCAACCAGGCACTTTTGATCAAATACATTTTTGTCAGACCTCCAACGCAATGTCAGCAAGCCAAGGTTACTGCAGCTACGGCCCAGTGGGGTTACGGGGTTGACGATGACATGTTACGGAGTTGACAGTGACAGGGATGACAAGCAAGGTGAAACCACGGTAGCTCGGCGTTGACAGAGGAAGGTGAAATGATAAAGAACAGAGCAGAATACATAAAGGTCTCTGACATCATCTTGCCCCTTCATCTCCTATCAAGCCATTAACATTTGATCCATACTACATCCCCAGTTACGTATGTCACTGCCTTCATTCTACAGTCATTTCCAAATTGACTTATCTCTGCAGAAGATTTACCCTGCAGTGCAGATCATGTGCCCCCTGTTGCGGAAGCCATTTTGGATCATTGGGGGGCCAGTCGCCAACATGCCCCCTTTCCCACCAGCTCATCAGCGGAAACCCAGAGAATATGTCCCTTTAATTAGACTGTCTGTGAAAATAATGGTGCATTAATGACATTTCTATGGGGGCCAATGAGCTGGAACAACAGAGGCAAGACTAAATCACAAATCAATTCCAACAAATGTAATTAAGGCTCAATTAGCCTCCAGGGTGCCTCCAGAACCCGATGAGAGAGATGGAGGAAGATAGAGAGAAGGTGAGATGTAGGAAGAGAGGGAGGAAAGAGACAGAGAGAGAGACAAAGTAGTATGGGTTCCACCTCCGTCACTCGGTCGCATCATTGCCAGTGTTATGAATGCTGCAGCGAGAGAGAGGTCTTGGGAGAAGGTCCATCGTGCCATTGGAAAGATGAATAACATAGACATTTACATACAATAACATTTACATTTTAGTCATTTAGCAGACACCCTTATCCACAGCAACTTACAGGAGCTCTTGCTCAAAGGCACCTTAACATATTTTTCACCTAGTCAGCTCAGGGATTCAAACCAGCGACCTTTCAGTTACTGACCAAATGCTCTTAACCGCTACGCTACCTGCCATACCTGAGTATCTGACGTCTTGTAGTTGTATTATGATTGGAACCAAAGCCGAGGAACAAACTAGGCTCTCGACTCACTGATGGCGCGTGCCCCAGCAATTTTAACACGGAGGGACGATTTAAAGGGACCACTTACAATGTGAGCCACACAGCCAGGCGTGGGTATGAGGAGGGCCAATTCTCTGTAAAAACAGCAGCACGGTTAGGCACAACAACATTCTGGTGTTAAAAGGAGGGGGGAGGAAAGAACAACCGCAGCTGGGAGAAGCCCAAGGCCCAGCCAGGCTCGTTGGATGCCAGATCACACAAACACACACTCTCGCACCAATAACTGAGCTTTATAAACTGCAATTAAAACCCTGGGCACTAATTTAGTGGAAATGGAAGCCTGTAAAAGGGAGGAGTGTTAGAGAAAGGGAGGAGAAGCTGTGGAGCGATATAAAAGGGTGGGGGGATTGGACCTTAGCAACTGAGCTGATTTTCTTTATCCCACTCATTAATCCAAAACACACCAGCTTTGTACTTTTTTTCTTTCATCTGTGCTGTAACACACAGACAGACACGAGCGAACGCACAATCATACGTCCATGCATGCATGCGTGCACACACACATATTATTTGAACCTCTTAAAGAGAGAGAGAGAGAGAGAAAGAGAAAGAAAAAAAAGAGAGAGAGAGAGAGAAAGAGAAAGAAAGAAAAAAAGAGAGAGAGAGAGAGAGAGATAAAGGAGAGAGAGAGAGAGAGAGAGAGAGAGAGAGAGAGAAAGAAATACATTTTAAAAAGAGAGAGAGAGAGAAAGAAAAAAAGAGAGAGAGAGAGAGAGAGAAAGAGAAAGAAAAAAAAGAGAGAGAGAAAGCGAAAGAAAGAAAAAAAAAGAGAGAGAGAGAGAGAAGAAAGAAAGAAAAAAAGAGAGAGAGAGGAGAAAGAAAGAAAAAAAAGAGAGAGAGAGAGAGAGAAAGAGAAAGAAAGAAAAGAGAGAGAGAGAGAGAGAGAGAGAGAAAGAGAAAGAAATAAAATAAAAAAAGAGAGAGAGAGAGAGAGAGAGAGAGGGTGCCGCTGACAGAAGACATCTGCCTTGTCAGGCCAGACGACTAAAGCTGTGTGTCAGCACTCTGATAGAACAGGCCACACACTCCCACCACAGAGTGCAGCAGTCTTCTCAGACAACACAAAGCATAAACACATCTCTCTGACACCATGCCTCAGACAACGCTGTCTAAACTGGGTAGTCTAAATGTACTGTACTTATTAGTATGAGTGAAGGAGACGTGCCGGCTGAGAAGAAAGAGAAGAAGACGTTTGGTCATGTAAGAGGAGAATTAGAGGTTGAAAAATACTAATTGTACCGTGTGCACATTTTCCATTCTTCTTTTTTCACACGTTGGTGCTTTTGTGACCACATCCCTTGCCACCATAGCCCCAAAACAATCATATTTTCTTCTTTACATTCTAATATCCTCTATATCTTCATTTACATTTTAGTGCATGGGATCCTACAAATGACCACTCCTCAATACATTTTTAAGCAATCAATCATATTCTCATTAGCACATAAACATCCATGTCAGTATGTCAACTACAAGAGATGGACAGTAAAGGAATGGTTACGAACCAATTTGCAGCCAGTTCGTTTCATGATTCACAGTTTATGAAAGTGCTACAGTATGCATTGCTTATGAAGCTGTCATATAGTCCTTATGATTAGCCCTTTCCAAGCATATGGACATCCACAGTTTAGTGTAAAAACACCCAGTAGAACTAGGTAAGCAGAGCCCAGTGATGTTGTCCCTTTGAACTGCTTATTGATCACAGTGTCAAGCTGTGAGGGGTAGAGGACAACCTGAAACGGAGGAGATTGAGAGGCATAATGCGTTACTGAGGAAGAATAGGACTCTCAGATTGGGAATTAAGAGAAGAGTTAGAAAGAGTTACTCATCTTTTATTAAATTCATATTCACATTAAAGGTGATTGGTATATTCCTATTCTCCAAAGTAGTATTGTCAATTCAATTTAATGAATGCATGGATGAGGGTTTCAGCGGCAGGACGGGAGAGTTAGGACCTGACTTTGGCAATGTTGCGGAGGTGGAAGAATGAGGATTTGACAGTCTGTCTGATGTGGTGGTCGAAGGAGGGTAAGGTGAGCTGAAATCAAACTCCCAGTATCCTCTTGGGTTGGGAAGCTCCTCTAGGGAATCATCCAAGGGAACACAAATTCAGATTTCTGGACAGTGAGTGCCTGAGTTTCAGGAATGCACATCAGTCCAGCATTAAACCACAGAGCAAATCAAGCAAAGTTAACCTCAAACTTCATCCCCAAAGGTCAAGCTAACTCTCATAGTTTGGATCAACCTCTGCACCTCCCTTCCTCCTTCCCACACTCCCTCCCATTCCCACCCTTCCCTTTCCTCCTTCCCTCCACCTCGATCTGCCACCCCTCCATCAACACATCTCATTATACTTCCATCTCTGGTTGCTCTCTCGCTTCCCTCTTGTTTAGAGCCTCGTTTTAAGGACACAGGCCTGGTGAAGTGGAAAGTCGCCTAGCAATTACGTCCAATCGTGGACCAGTGGAGTGACATTTGGAAGCAAGGGAACCATAAACGATCAAAGCAGACGGATGGACTAGGCAGGGTTCCCCCTCGGGACTGGACCAGAGCAGGGTTGGAGGTAGAGAAAGGGGGAGGATATTCGAGGCTGCACCACCAACCAAATCTTAATCCATTAATGCAAAGTTTGAGAAAACTTGAGAAAAGACAGGCAATAATTGACAAAAGGTTACACGAGGACTCTGAGCTATAGTGGGGTGCATGGAGGAAAAGAGAGGGAGTGAGAGGTAAGAGAGAAAGAAAGAGAGAGAGAGAAAGAAAGAGAGAGGGGGAAGGAAGGAGGACAACAGGTTTGTTCATTCGTTAATCCCCTAAACCCCCATACCCCTGATCTGTTCATCCCAATCTTTCGCTCCAGTAAAAAGCAGGGCTACAGATGTAGGATCTTAATTTGAGCCAGTTTGCTACAGCAGGAAAATAATCCTGCAGCAACAGAAAATGTGAATTATTATGTGGATTATAATTAATGGATATTTGTTGTAGGGGTTGATACATTTTTCATTAGGGGAAATGAAGTCTGTCATTTTAAAGTGGAAATTACAAACTTTAGAATCCTTTTTAAACCTTGAATACACTAAAAGTTTGCATTTCCTGCTGTGCAGGAAAATTCTCAGCAACAAAAGAGGGATTAAATTAAGATCCTACATCTGTAGATAAGAAGACTTCTGGAGAACGTCAGACGCTTGACTTGACCCGCACCACTCTCCAACTACCCCCGGCCGTTTTTACCTTTCAATCCTCCCCCTCTCTCCTGTACCCACCACCCCCGTCATTCTGTCTCTCCTTCCATCAAATCACTCACTTCTGTGGCAAGGACATATAGAGAGTATTTGGGAAATAGTCCACTACGAAGAGGTCTTTTTAACTTTTAAGGTCATGACTTTAACTTGTGATAATAACTATAGACATTGTTTGGTGAAGCTTCTGAAATGTTGTAATATTTCATCTATTTCAACATGATTCTGATATTATAAAACACACTGGTTGCGATACACTAACAGCTTGACTCTGTTGCGTTAGATATGTGGGTGTGTCTGATGAGGAGACTGTTTACAATGAAGAAGAGTTTATATGCTAGGATCACACTTCTGTAATACGATGGAAAGTCTGAGTCATGTACTAGTCATTGCTATGAGGGCCATGTTAAACTGTAAATACACTGAGTATACAAAACATTAAGAACTGCTCTTTCCATGACACAGACTGACCAGGTGAATCCAGGTGAAAGCTGTGATCCCTTATTGATGTCACTTGTTAAATCCACTTCAATCAGTGTAGATGAAGGGGAGGAGACAGGTTAAACAAGGATTTTTAAGCCTTGAGACAATTGAGACATGGATTGTGTATGTGTGCTATTCAGAGGGTGAATGGGCAAGACAAAAGATTGAAGTGCCTTTGAACGGGGTATGGTAGTAGCAGCGTTGCAGTTCTTGACAAACTTTCACCTGGATTCACCTGGTCAATCTATGTAATGAAAGAGCAGGTGTTCTTAATGTTTTGTACACTCAGTGTACAGTGTAGCTCAGCTGGTAGAGCACGGCGCTTGTAACGCCAAGGTAGTGGGTTCGATCCCCGGGACCACCCATACACAAAAAAAAAATGTATGCACGCATGACTGTAAGTCGCTTTGGATAAAAGCGTCTGCTAAATGGCATATTATTATTATTATATATCAATAGTATACGTAGACTGCATTATCTTACATCAGATAGCGCAATGACCCCGTCTGCAATGCAACATGGTTGAGTTAGAATGACACCATCTGTCAGAAGACAATGACTTAGACCGTGCTCTTTTGAAAATTGATTACTTTTGAAAATTGCTTACTGTATACACCACTCATAGCATATATCACAGTAAATATACACTTTATAACACTGACACATATTCAAATAGTCAAGAACAGGCATGGAAGGAAGGCACACATTTCTGTACATTTTGTGAATCAGTAGGAAGAACCTTGGCTACCAGCCAAGTGATCATTGATCGGAATGGGCTGCCAACACCAGAGCAGATCATTCATTTCCATTGATCCCACAGCACGTGACTGTGTGTGTGTGTGAGTGTGTGTTCATGTGTGTGTGTGTGTTAGAGATGCACTGTATATGTCAGTGTGTGAGCAGAAACATAAAAGGCTTACAGTGAATCGTAGATACATTCATGGTAACAATAAGCAGAGCTCACTCTTGAGTGATTGTCTCCATAGAGGGCTTTGGTGAGGTAATGTATCCTCTCCCCTTACTCAATAAAACAGCATGAGATTTACAAGGCTCACAGCGGCTGAGGAATGATGGTGGATATATTTACAGTTTCCACAACCAGGCCAAGGGCAAAGGATGTTAGAAGAAAAACTTGCAATTACATTTTTACATTTGAGTCATTTAGCAGACACTCTTATCCAGAGCGACTTACAGTAGTGAGTGCATACATTTTTATACTTTTTTGTACTTGTCCCCCATGGGAATCGAACCCACAACCCTGACAAGTGCCATGCTCTACCAACTGAGCCACACGGGACCTGCTTGATGCCACGTTGCTCTCCACGCATCAAAACGCAGGCGAAAAAGGATACTTTTTAGCAGACGCTCTTATCCAGAGCGACTTACAGAAGCAATTAGGGTTAAGTGCCTTGCTCAAGGGCACATTTGCAGATTTTTCACCTAGTCAGATCTGGGATTCAAACCAGCAACCTTTCGGTTACTGGCCCAAAACTCTTAACCGCTAGGCTACATGCCGCATATCTGTATGCACTATACAGACCACTATCTATAGTACACATAGCCTATGCATGAATGGACCCACTGACAATGCAAATGCTAGACAGCGCTAGTGAAGGAAGATATAAGAAACTCTGACAATTATGTCACTATTAGTAGAAAACTCTCTTCCCATAACACTGTTATGGAATCTATTGGTTGGAGTTGGAGGGTTTATGAAAGCCTGATAAATTCAAAATTGCTTGTCGGCATTAACGCTGATCACCCCCACCATCAGTGGTATAGTAGATAAGTGGAGATCACTATGTAAGGGAGGGCATTACCATGGCCCCAGGCCCACTGTGACAGGCCTTCAATACTCTCCTCTATCTCTCGCTGAGAGCAACGGATGTTCGACACAGATACAGCAATAAAAGGCAGGCAAATAAAAATAAATGTATGTTATAGGGAGAGGAGGAGAGAGAGAGAGAGAGAGAGAGAGAGAGAGAGAGAGAGAGAGAGGAGGAGAGAGAGAGAGAGAGAGAGAGAGAAGACAGATGATGGTATGCTGTTGGAATGAGGTATACTTCCGCTCGTATCCATCTGGGGGAGGAGAAAAGCGAATATCACACAAAGCGAAACATAAAAATCTGATGGGAGATGGAGTGAGCGAGAGTGAGAGAGAGAGAGAGAGAGAGAGAGAGAGAGAGAGAGAGAGAGAGAAAAAGAGAGAGGTAGAGAGAGAGAGGTAGAGAGAGAGAGAGAGATGGGTAAAGAGAGATGGAGAGAGAGAGGGAGAGGAGGAGAGAGAGAGAGAGAGAGAGAGAGAGAGAGAGAGAGAGAGAGAGAGAGAGAGAGAGAGAGAGAGAGAGAGAGAGAGAGAAATTGAAATTGAATTGAGAGAGGAGAGAGAGAGAGAGAGAGAGAGAGAGAGGTAAAGAAAGATGGAGAGAGAGAGAGAGGGAGAGGAGGAGAGAGAGAGAGAAGACAGATGATGGTATCCTGTTGGAATGAGGCATACTCCCGCTCGTATCCATCTGGGGGAGGAGAAGAGCGAATATCATACAAAGCGAAACATAAAAATCTGATGGGAGATGGAGTGAAAAATCATCAACCCCCGAACGCTTGAAACATGAACCGTCTGTCTTTATGGTTCAAAAACAATGTCCCGCATTCTTTCCCCCTAACCACAAAACTGCAAGGCACTTACCCTGGCTCACACACACAATGGCACACACATACCTCCCGAAACACACATACAATGTGTGTATGTGCACACACACACGTGTACACACACACAGCCCCCTTTTCTCCAAGAGGCCGGTTGCTGGTTTTGCGTTGGACATGAAAGGATTCAGGGGAATAGGTTCCTACTCAGAATGTGTCTGTTTATCAGGTGGGGGAGTAGCCGAGAGGGGGTGGTGTTAGATTTACTTGCTGCCGTCGGAAAACTTTGACCCCAAAGTTGTAAATCTGTCAAAGGAGTCTAGCCAGAAGAGGAGAGGGAAGCGGGGGTAAGAGCACACCCATGACTCAAACATTTCAAATGAAGCAGTTTGGGGGTGGAGCAGTGTGTTTACAATCCTGCAACTGATCCCTCGCAGCCGGAGAAGGATCCTCCCCCACACCCCTCTGTCCCTCCCTCCTCCAAAAACGATTACTCCAGCCTCCACCTGTTCTCTGATCAGCCCACTCCCTACTCAACCAACCCACACGTCCTGATTTATCACACATACACACACACACATAATTATGTAACGTACGAACACACATATGCGTGCACAAACACACGCAAGCACACACACGCACACATACAAACACACACACAGTGGACACACAACTATGCTGGAGAAAATGCTTGGGTGCATTTTTTTTCTGTTTCCACTTCTCTCCCACTCTCTGATGTCAAGCTTCATACTCCAAATGTCAACTGAAAGGTGCTGAAATGGTAATAAAGTCTATCATAAACTACAGGCTACAAAAAAAATTAAAAATAGAAATTCTGTTTCCCTCCAACATCTCACACTCTCAACAGGCCATTGATGAAAAATCCCTTTTTCCAAATAGCTCTTTTAAAGTGTGCACTCAAAGTGAGTGTGCATTGGCGGACCTGCCGGTACCTCCCCCTTTCACATACTGTCACTTAAAGTGCACTCAAAAGTGCATAGGTTAAGTGCACTCTTTTTGCAATGCGGGTCTACAAGTGAAATGCCCTTTGGGTCTGCCAGTGAGTGCCCCCTCTCTGTGCCAGAGGGGCCTGGCGATTGGACATGCTACGGGGGCATGAAAGGCCTCTTCTTGGGCTGCTGCCCTGAGAACCCCCCATCTTGGCACAGGGTGGCACGCTGTCACAGGCCTGCCCTGGTAATAGCTCAATTAACCACTCAGGCTCTGCGGGCACTGCCACCCAGTCACAAGACGCCTCCTTTCAAAACCCTGGGCACAGACAGGTGGAAAGCAACAAGAGGATGCTGAGAGAGGAAGAGGAAGAGTTATACTAGCCAACTAGACATAGTGGTTTTGTAATAAACTATGTCTACAGGATTTCCCACTTTTCTCGTTAATCATCTTGAAAAAACTGGAAATCAACCAGTCCATCGTTAACACAATGGAAAGGTTAAAGGCTTTATTATCTAAATGTTGAAAGTGCGTGGGCAACGGAGAGAAAACTAAATGGTGCAGTTTGAGGCCATGTGGCGGAGAGTGATATGGGCGCTGGAGATGGGGGTGTGAGCTGGTGGGTCTGGGCAGGGGTGATTTTGTGGATGTTTGTGAGCGTCTGTATGTTGTCGTTTGTATGTGTATGTTTTGTATTGTAAAAAAAAAAAAAAAAAAAAAAAAAGGATTTCCCATTTTGGATCTATAATGTACTTTTTAAACAAAAATGACTAAAGGCTACTGTGTCCTGTAGGTTATTCAGAACGTTAAAGTTTATTGGGTCTGAGTTGTGTATCTGAACTGTAGATAAAAAGGGTTTTAGTTTGGGATATCATCTGTGATTTCTTTCCCAAACAAGGGGCGTTATTACCAAATGTCACAGCGTAGAATGAGTGTTTATTAATGCGTTAGGTGTGTAATGTTGATCCATAGTAGGATTTGATCCATAGTAGGATTGAGAGGACGTGAGAACCAGCAAGCAGGGGACACGGCAGTGTGAGATAAGCTATGTGGGCTATGGAAGGTCTGTGCATGTGTGTGTGTGTTTGTGCAGATGAGGGCCCAGTCAGGCCTGTGTCTGTATGCCACAACACACACTACACCACAGTGTCAACTTCTCACATTACTGTGGGTGTAGGCTTGTTCATGCTTCAGCCAACCAAGAGAGAGTGATGTGTGAAGCCTCAGTCACGCAATGTGCCTACCGCGTGTGTGTGTGTGCGCATGCTTGTATACAGTGAGGGAAAAAAGTATTTGATCCCCTGCTGATTTTGTACATTTGCCCACTCACAAAGACATGATCAGTCTGTAATTTTAATGGTAGGTTTATTTGAACAGTGAGAGACAGAATAACAACAAGAAAATCCAGAAAAACGCATGTCAAAAATGTTATAAATTAATTTTCATTTTAATGAGGGAAATAAGTATTTGACCCCTCTGCAAAACGTGACTTAGTACTTGGTGGCAAAACCCTTGTTGGCAATCACAGAGGTCAGACGTTTCTTGTAGTTGGCCACCAGGTTTGCACACATCTCAGGAGGGATTTTGTCCCACTACTCTTTGCAGATCTTCTCCAAGTCATTAAGGTTTCGAGGCTGACGTTTGGCAACTCGAACCTTCAGCTCCCTCCACAGATTTTCTATGGGATTAAGGTCTGGAGACTGGCTAGGCCACTCCAGAACCTTAATGTGCTTCTTCTTGAGCCACTCCTTTGTTGCTTTGGCCGTGTGTTTTGGGTCATTGTCATGCTGGAATACCCATCCATGACCCATTTTCAATGCCCTGGCTGAGGGAAGGAGGTTCTCACCCAAGATTTGACGGTACATGGCCCCGTCCATCGTCCCTTTGATGCAGTGAAGTTGTCCTGTCCCCTTAGCAGAAAAACACCCCCAAAGCATAATGTTTCCACCTCCATGTTTGACGGTGGGGATGGTGTTCTTGGGGTCATAGGCAGCATTCCCCCTCCTCCAAACACGGCGAGTTGAGTTGATGCCAAAGAGCTCGATTTTGGTCTCATCTGACCACAACACTTTCACCCAGTTCTCCTCTGAATCATTTAGATGTTCATTGGCAAACTTCAGACGGGCCTGTATATGTGCTTTCTTGAGCAGGGGGACCTTGCGTGCTCTGCAGGATTTCAGTCCTTCATGGCGTAGTGTGTTACCAGTTGTTTTCTTGGTGACTATGGTCCCAGCTGCCTTGAGATCATTGACAAGATCCTCCCGTGTAGTTCTGGGCTGATTCCTCACCGTTCTCATGATCATTGCAACTCCACGAGGTGAGATCTTGCATGGAGCCCCAGGCTGAGGGAGATTGACAGTTCATTTGTGTTTCTTCCATTTGCGAATAATCGCGGCAACTGTTGTCACCTTCTCACCAAGCTGCTTGGCGATGGTCTTGTAGCCCATTCCAGCCTTGTGTAGGTCTAAAATCTTGTCCCTGACATCTTTGGAGAGCTCTTTGGTCTTGGCCATGGTGGAGAGTTTGGAATCTGATTGATTGCTTCTGTGGACACATGTCTTTCATACAGGTAACAAACTGAGATTAGGAGCACTCCCTTTAAGAGTGTGCTTCTAATCTCAGCTCGTCACCTGTATAAAAGACACCTGGGAGCCAGAAATCTTTCTGATTGAAAGGGGGTCAAATACTTATTTCCCTCATTAAAATGCAAATCAATTTATAAAATTTTTGACATGCGTTTTTCTGGATTTTTTTTGTTGTTATTCTGTCTCTCACTGTTCAAATAAACCTACCATAAAAAATTATAGACTGATAATTTCTTTGTCAGTGGGCAAACGTACAAAATCAGCAGGGGATCAAATACTTTTTTCCCTCACTGTATGTTTGTGTGAGTGTGCGTGTGCGTGTGTGTGTGTGCGTGTGTATGTGTGTGTGTGTGAGTGTGAGTGTGTCTGTTTGCATGCGGTGTGTGTGTGTGTGTGTGTGTGTGTGTGTGTGTGTGTGTGTGTGTGTGTGAGTGAGTGAGGGATAGGGGCCCCTACAGCCATGATACGTAGAACCGGAAATGTGACATATGAAGTGAGTGGTGAGAGGTACGTGTGTGTGATGTGTCTGTTTGCCTGTGTCACATATCCTCGACAATTTGTTACAGTGTGAAATAGCCATGTTAAACATAGCGGACTAACTTGAGTACGTACAGTTGAAGTCGGAAGTTTACATACAATTAGGTTGGAGTCATTAAAACTTGTTTTTCAACCACTCCACAAATTTCTTGTTAACAAACTATAGTTTTGGCAAGTCGGTTAGGACATCTACTTTGTGCATGACACAAGTAATTTTTCCAACAATTGTTTACAGAGATTATTTCACTTATAATTCACTGTATCACAATTCCAGTGGGTCAGAAGTTTACATACACTAAGTTGACTGTGCCTTTAAACAGCTTGGAAAATTCCAGAAAATGATGTCATGGCTTTAGAAGCTTCTGATAGGCTAATTGACATCATTTGAGTCAATTGGAGATGTACCTGTGGATGTATTTCAAGGCCTACCTTCAAACTCAGTGCCTCTTTCTTGACATCATGGGAAAATCAAAAGAAATCAGCCAAGACCTCAGAAATATTTTTTTTAGACCTCCACAAGTCTGGTTCATCCTTGGGAGCAATTTCCAAACGCCTGAAGGTACCACGTTCATCTGTACAAACAATAGTACGCAAGTATAAACACCATGGGACCACGCAGCTGTCATACCGCTCAGGAAGGAGACGCGTTCTGTCTCCTAGAGGTTAACGTACTTTGGTGCGAGAAGTGCAAATCAATCCCAGAACAACAGCAAAGGACCTTGTAAAGATGCTGGAGGAAACAGGTACAAAAGGATCTATATCCACAGTAAAACGAGTCCTATATCAACATAACATGAAAGGCCGCTCAGCAAGGAAGAAGCCACTGCTCCAAAACCGCCATAAAAAAGCCAGACTACGGTTTACAAATGCACATGGGGACAAAGATCGTACTTTTTTGAGAAATGTCCTCTGGTCTGATGAAACAAAAATAGAACTGTTTGGCCATAATGACCATTGTTATGTTTGGAAGAAAAAGGGGGTTGCTTGCAAGCCGAAGAACACCATCCCAACCGTGAAGCACGGGGGTGGCAGCATCATGCTGTGGGGGTGCTTTGCTGCAGGAGGGACTGGTGCATTTCACAAAATAGATGGCATCATGAGGAAGGAAAATAATGTGGATATATTGAAGCAACATCTCAAGACATCAGTCAGGAAGTTAAAGCTTGGTCGCAAATGGGTCTTCCAAATGGACAATGACCCCAAGCATACTTCTAAAGTTGTGGCAAAATGGCTTAAGAACAACAAAGTCAAGGTATTGGAGTGGCCATCACAAAGCCCTGATCTCAATCTTATAGAAAATTTGTGGGCAGAACTGAAAAAGCGTGTGCGAGCAAGGAGGCCTACAAACCTGACTCAGTTACACCAGCTCTGTCAGGAGGAATGGGCCAAAATTCACCCAACTTATTGTGGGAAGTTTGTGGAAGGCTACCCGAAACAATTTAAAGGCAATGCTACCAAATACTAATTGAGTGTATGTAAACTTCTGACCCACTGGGAATGTGATGAAAGAAATAAAAGCTGAAATAAATAATTCTCTCTACTATTATTCTGACATTTCACATTTTTAAAATAAAGTGGTGATCCTAACTGACCTAAAACAGGGAATTGTTACTAGGATTAAATGTCAGGAATTGTGAAAAACTGAGTTTAAACGTATTTGGCTAAGGTGCATGTAAACTTCCGACTTCAACTGTATAAAGTATTCAATTCCTTACATAATTTCAGAGAAATGCTAAACACATGACCAGCATAATTACTAAGATCTTCAATTTCCCCATTAGAGATAGAAATATAATCATCTAGATTAAGGGTGCACATGGGAAGACACTCATTTCCCACACAACTTCAATCGAATCTACTAAAACAATCACTCTAAGAATTCTTCCTTTGCATTGCCTATGAGCCTGGTCGTCAGGGCTTTGGAAACATCATTTGTATACAGCTTACCACAAGGTACCACAAGAAAATGAAGGACACCAACAACATCTTGATTTTAGGAATCTTTACTTTAGTATCCACAGCAGAGCAGGAGACAACAAAGCTGTGTAGCAATGTTCCTAACTCTGGGCCTAGCGGACTAGACTGAATCAAGAGCTGAATTTGCCTTCAGCTCTTGCAGTCTTTTACCTCATTGATCTATGCCCAAACCTGAAGAGCCATTCTAATCATTAGTGTGTCGATAGTTCCTGTCACATCAAACTTAATTCCACACCATCATTGGGTGTGGTGAGACTTTTTCCAAATGAATTACCGCATGACACAAACTGTTTGGACTAATTCCATAAGTCTAAATCTTACTATGGGAATGCTGGAGTGCTTGAGCGTAACGTGAAACACTACTTCCCTACTGTCTTTTCAGTTTGATGCCGTTGAAACACACTTCTCAGTGTTTTGGGGAGGAGAGGGTACGATGAGATGGTCTGTTTGGGGAACTTGTTGTGGCACATGTGTAGTTTCAGAAAAAGGAGAAACAAAACTTGGCGGCTGCAGCTGCTGAAGGAAGGAAGAAACGTGTGAAATAGCAAGCATATCTTTCCTATATATGAGTCATACTCAGCCAACCAGCTAGTGGGTGTTATTGACACCAGCAACATATCCACCCAGTAGTGAAACTACCACTTTGAGCCCTCACCTTTGAAACTATTGTGGCTTACACACATAAATCTGACTATCAATTCCTATTTTGGGGTGGGTACAGTGTGGTGCAACTTTAATATCTGTTGGAAATAGCATGACTTAGCCACCATCTTATCTTATGGGACGTCTGTATACCTTAAAATGGTGCCAAGGGGAACCTGTACAATACCTTGGAACGCACACACGCCTGCACAAGCACAGACAGACGCACGCACACACCTCTCTCCCCAGTTCTCCTGGTCTCCCAGTATAAGCCCTGAGCTCCAGTATGAAATCAACATTGGGTCTGCAGGAAATTAGAGATCTCCACGGGAGGTAACGGAGGGAGGGAGGGAGGGGGGAGAAAGAGAAAATAACAGAAAGACAGGGCTTTGAGTAATACGCCAAAACATTAACATTGTTGCCCTTGCCAACCCTCCATTTCTCCATAACTATTTCAACACCAGGCTTATAGTGAAGGGGTTGCTTTATGAACACCCTCTTCGGGGTCAGAAACAACTGGATGCATCCGGTTTTCAGGGCAAAATAGAAATAGAGCCTGTGACGCAACTTCTGCTTTTGGACGTTAACAAGGCGACACTCTTAACTACTCCGCATTTACTGGATTGCTAAATGGCATATTATATATATATATATATATATTATAATAAATTGTACAGTGCAGAAGAAAACCTCCCCCAACAGTAATTTTTTCTCATCAGGATCAGAAAGAAAGGAACGCCGCTCAGTCGTTTCTTTTACGCCTGCTACGTTAGGTTACTTTATGAAACACTTTGGAAATGTTGTTCTCTCCCTGTAGGTTTTTTTTTGACAAGCGAGTAATTTCACAGTGGTTGTTTATGCAATGATGTTCGAGGGAAAAAAACAGTGTTTGATGTTTACAGTAACTTCTTTGTTGTTGTATTATCCCAAACGGACGTGGCAGTTTCACCAATTAAGGATTTCAGCTTTAAGAAATGGCCTCCTTATAAGTTTGTTGAATTATACACCATTCTCTTAGCACAAGGTCCCATGTCTGTTAGCATCAGCATGTAAGTAAAACATTTAGGCTGAAGTATGTAGATTAGTGTACATAGTACACTCACTGGGTGACAGGTATGCAGAGGTGGTCTGGTATAAAAACTTGTACCCTTTCCTGTTTGGTAGCAAGAGGTGTCACAGTCTGGGTCACGTAAGGTCATGTTTACTCTGAACAAGTCACAACAAAAATAACCACTGTGAAATGACTCGCTTGTCAAAAAAAACCTACAGGGAGAGAACAACACTTCCAAAGTGTTTCATAAAGTAACCTAACGTAGCAGGTGTAAAAGAAACGACTGAGTGGCGTTCCTTTCTTTCTGATCCTGATGAGAAAAAATTACTGTTGGGGGAGGTTTTCTTCTGCACTGTTCAATAATAATATATATACACTGCTCAAAAAAATTAAGGGAAGACTTAATCAACACAATGTAACTCCAAGTCAATCACACTTCTGTGAAATCAAACTGTCCACTTAGGAAGCAACACTGATTGACAATACATTTCACATGCTGTTGTGCAAATGGAATAGACAACAGGTGGAAATTATAGGCAATTAGCAAGACACCCCCAATAAAGAAGTGGTTCTGCAGGTGGTGACCACAGACCACTTCTCAGTTCCTATGCTTCCTGGCTGATGTTTTGGTCACTTTTGAATGCTGGCGGTGCTTTCACTCTAGTGGTAGCATGAGACGGAGTTTACAACCCACACAAGTGGCTCAGGTAGTGCAGCTCATCCAGGATGGCACATCAATGCGAGCTGTGGCAACAAGGTTTGCTGTGTCTGTCAGCGTAGTGTCCAGAGCATGGAGGCGCTACCAGGAGACAGGCCAGTACATCAGGAGACGTGGAGGAGGCCGTAGGAGGGCAACAACCCAGCAGCAGGACCGCTACCTCCGCCTTTGTGCAAGGAGGAGCAGGAGGAGCACTGCAAGAGCCCTGCAAAATGACCTCCAGCAGGCCACAAATGTGCATGTGTCTGCTCAAACGGTCAGAAACAGACTCCATGAGGGTGGTATGAGGGCCCGACGTCCACAGGTGGGGGTTGTGCTTATAGCCCAACACCGTGCAGGACGTTTGGCATTTGCCAGAGAACACCAAGATTGGCAAATACGCCACTGGCGCCCTGTGCTCTTCACAGATGAAAGCAGGTTCACACTGAGCACATGTGACAGACGTGACAGAGTCTGGAGACGCCGTGGAGAACGTTCTGCTGCCTGCAACATCCTCCAGCATGACCGGTTTGGCGGTGGGTCAGTCATGGTGTGGGGTGGCATTTCTTTGGGGGGCCGCACAGCCCTCCATGTGCTCGCCAGAGGTAGCCTGACTGCCATTAGGTACCGAGATGAGATCCTCAGACCCCTTGTGAGACCATATGCTGGTGCGGTTGGCCCTGGGTTCCTCCTAATGCAAGACAATGCTAGACCTCATGTGGCTGGAGTGTGTCAGCAGTTCCTGCAAGAGGAAGGCATTGATGCTATGGACTGGCCCGCCCGTTCCCCAGACCTGAATCCAATTGAGCACATCTGGGACATCATGTCTCGCTCCATCCACCAACGCCACGTTGCACCACAGACTGTCCAGGAGATCCCTCAGGAGACCATCCGCCACCTCATCAGGAGCATGCCCAGGCATTGTAGGGAGGTCATACAGGCACGTGGAGGCCACACACACTACTGAGCCTCATTTTGACTTGTTTTAAGGACATTACATCAAAGTTGGATCAGCCTGTAGTGTGGTTTTCCACTTTAATTTTATTAAAATAAGATGATTTCATTCATTCAGATCTAGGATGTGTTGTTTAAGTGTTCCGTTTATTTTTTTGAGCAGTGTATATATATACATTGAGGGAATTAAGTATTTGATCCCCTGCTGATTTTGTACGTTTGCCCACTGACAAAGACATGATCAGTCTATAATTTTAATGGTAGGTTTATTTGAACAGTGAGAGACAGAATAACAACAACAAAATCCAGAAAAACGGATGTCAAAAATGTTATAAATTGATTTGCATTTTAATGAGGAAAATAAGTATTTGACCCCTCTGCAAAACATGACTTAGTACTTGGTGGCAAAACCCTTGTTGGCAATCACAGAGGTCAGACGTTTCTTGTAGTTGGCCACCAGGTTTGCACACATCTCAGGAGGGATTTTGTCCCACTCCTCTTTGCAGATCTTCTCCAAGTCATTAAGGTTTCGAGGCTGACGTTTGGCAACTCGACCTTCAGCGCCCTCCAAAGATTTTCTATGGGATTAAGGTCTGGAGACTGGCTAGGCCACTCCAGGACCTTAATGTGCTTCTTCTTGAGCCACTCCTTTGTTGCCTTGGCCGTGTGTTTTGGGTCATTGTCATGCTGGAATACCCATCCACGACCCATTTTCAATGCCCTGGCTGAGGGAAGGAGGTTCTCACCCAAGATTTGACGGTACATGGCCCCGTCCATCGTCCCTTTGATGCGGTGAAGTTGTCCTGTCCCCTTAGCAGAAAAACACCCCCAAAGCATAATGTTTCCACCTCCATGTTTGACAGTGGGGATGGTGTTCTTGGGGTCATAGGCAGCATTCCTCCTCCTCCAAACACGGTGAGTTGAGTTGATGCCAAAGAGCTCGATTTTGGTCTCATCTGACCACAACACTTTCACCCAGTTCTCCTCTGAACCATTCAGATGTTCATTGGCAAACTTCAGATGGGCCTGTATATGTGCTTTCTTGAGCAGGGGGACCTTGCGGGCGCTGCAGGATTTCAGTCCTTCATGGCGTAATGTGTTACCAATTGTTTTCTTGGTGACTATGGTCCCAGCTGCCTTGAGATCATTGACAAGATCCTTCCCGTGTAGTTCTGGGCTGATTCCTCACCGTTCGCATGATCATTGCAACTCCACGAGGTGAGATCTTGCATGGAGCCCCAGGCTGAGGGAGATTTACAGTTATTTTGTGTTTCTTCCATTTGCGAATAATCGCACCAAATGTTGTCACCTTCTCACCAAGTTGCTTGGTGATGGTCTTGTAGCCCATTCCAGCCTTGTGTAGGTCTACAATCTTGTCCCTGACATCCTTGGAGAGCTCTTTGGTCTTGGCCATGGTGGAAAGTTTGGAATCTGATTGATTGATTGCTTCTGTGGACAGGTGTCTTTTATACAGGTAACAAGCTGAGATTAGGAGCACTCCCTTTAAGAGTGCACTCCTAATCTCAGCTCGTTACCTGTATAAAAGACACCTGGGAGCCAGAAATCTTTCTGATTGAGAGGGGGTCAAATACTTATTTCCCTCATTAAAATGCAAATCAATTTATAGCATTTTTGACATGCGTTTTTCTGGATTTTTTTGTTGTTATTCTGTCTCTCACTGTTCAAATAAACCTACCATTAAAATTATAGACTGATCATTTCTTTGTCAGTGGGCAAACGTACAAAATCAGCAGGGGATCAAATACTTTTTCCCCACACTGTATATATATATATATAAATGATATATGCCATTTAGCAATACTGCAACAAAAAAATACCACACTGCCTGAGGCTCTGTTTATCCTCTGTTTCCACATCAAAACAAAAATAGTAACAAAGGCGCTGGGGGCGAACAGCGGCGCTGTTTCCCATAATGCCGATTCGATCTTTGACCCCTTTCCTGCAGTGGAATGAACTTTTCATTTTTTCTGCCTGCCGAAAACAGGTGTTTCTATGTCAAACGGTTTTGTTATAGTTCAGTCTTCTGTGATGTATATGAAGTGTACTATTGGGATGTAACCTCGAAATGTCATACATTTCAACTCTATATCTGACATGGTACCGGTGTCTTCTTTTGTAAGCCCATGACCATGTGTGTGAGGTGTATACTTTTGTTTCAAAATAGATTTGTTTAAGACTACCAAGAAACACTCTGTGACCCTGATTTTGCCCACTGCAGTAAAAGGTTAAAGGGCACCATCCTTAAAGTATATTGTATAACCTAGCACAGTATGCAAAGTAGAGTACACACACACACAAATGCACGCACACACGTGCACACACACACATACACCCTACCTCCTTGTGTAAAGGGGCAGGTTAGCGATGAGGGGTTCAGTTAGTGGCTTATATATTTCCAATGAATGAGTGACTTACAACGGTGGACGACTGCAGCTGTTTCTGATTTGAGGGAACAAAGAAGGGGAACGGCAGCGATCTGAACGATTGCTGCTCTGGACTTCACTTGGTTAATGGGCCAAAATCTCTCAGGAATTACACAGATGTAGCCGTGTGTGAGTGAGTGTGTGTGTGTGTGTGTGTGTGTGTGTGTGTGTGTGTGTGTGTGTGTGTGTGTGTGTGTGTGTGTGTGCGTGTGTGCGTGTGTGCGCGTGTGTGTGTGTGTGTGTGTGTGTGTGTGTGTGTGTGTGTGTGTGTGTGTGTGTGTGTGTGTGTGTGTGTGTGTGTGTGTGTGTGTGTGTGTGTGTGTGTGCGTGCGTGCGTGCGTGTGTATATAGGGGGCTGGGGAGCAACAGGATATGTCTATGTCTACAGGCATATATTACAGCTGTAGAGAAAGAAAGCGAGGAGGGTAGAGGAGTTACTGCTTGCCAGAACTGAATGATAGCAGAGGTCAGCTCATTTGGGGATGAGAGCAAGAGAGGATGAGAGGATGAGAGGAGGAGAGGAGGAGAGGAGTGCAGTGTTTCAGATTCCACAGATTTAATCCAGGGAGAGAGGGAGAAGATTAACTCCCAATTACATGCTTAGACGAACCCTCACTTATAAGGGGCTTTAAAGAACCACACAGTCACTAAGTGGAAAGTCCAAAATTGCACCCTAGTACCTATATAGTGCACTACGTTTGACAAGGGCCTATAGTAGGCTCTGGTCAAAAGTAGTGTGTTACATAGGGAATAGGGTGCATGAGCCCTGGTGAAAAGTAGCGCACTATAGGGAATACGGAACCATTTCAGACGCATCCCCACTATTTCAACGGATAACCTTATTTGAAAGACCAGTGGACATTCAAGAAGCAAAACACCACTACTGGACGAGAGCCCTCTGCCTCCTCCTCCACTCCCCTCTACGCAACATTTTGTTTCCTGCTGCTATTGAACGCAGCCCAGCCCTCCTCCAGAGGCTCCTGCCGCTGCACTGCAGCCTTGTAAAACATAGCAGGTCAGAATCACATGATCAGGGTCTGGGACTTGGACGCTGAGGCAGGGGCTGGGGTGAAACAGGGGTTCAGTATGGAGCAGATGAAGACTTGGGTGTCAGAGTACAGTAGAGCACAGTACAGCTCAGTACAGAGGAGTTATGGTGGGGTTAACCTCTTCACAACTAAGGAAGAACAAATATAGAAGAATGAATAAGTGAAAGAAAGCAAAGATGTAAAAGAGAGCAAAAGAAAAAGTGTGAAAGATAAAAGAAAGACAGTTTGTCTGTCCATTTCCCCTCTCCTATGGCATACTGTACCTCTCTCTGCTCAAAGTTGCCTCTTTTTTTTTCAGCTCAGTGCTGCACTCTCACCTCTGGCCAGCGTTGAAGCCCCAGTCCAGTGAGAGACCGTCTCCCTCTCCCCTTTGTGATCTGACAGATGGAACATTCTCATCCCAGTAGCCTTCAATAGAAGGAGAGAGAAAAGCACACACCTTTGTTCAGCTCTGCAGTTTTCTCCTCAGCTGGCTGGCTAAGGGTCTCTCTCTCTCGCTCTCTCGCTCTCTCTCTCTCTCTCTCTCTCTCTCTCTCTCTCTCTCTCTCTCTCTCTCTCTCTCTCTCTCTCTCTCTCTCTCTCTCACTCTCTCTCAGATTGTTTGACCAACTATCTCTGTCTCACTCTCTCTCTCCTTCCCTCCCCCTCTCACTCTCTTTACCTCTCTCTCTATCGCTGTCTCTCTCTTCCCTCTCCCTCAGATTGCTTGGCCCACTCTCTCTATCCTCTCTGGTTTTCGCTAAGCGTTCCCAGCAGTTCCCAGCAGTTCCCAGGAGGTATGTCTGGGCTTTCTAGGAGGCCTGTCAGACTAATAGATTTAATTTTTTCTACCCATCTGTGTGCAGCGCCCAAATGCCTCCCCGTTTCAGTGACTTTGAGTTTGAGCAGTGGGGTTGTTATTGCAGGAGGGGTAAAAGGGTCTATTGGACTCTGTCCGTTATACAGAGACAAATATTCTGTATCAATGTATCAAACCATGTGAGTGAATAAAATAATAATAATACAAATCATATATGCCATTTAGCAGACGCTTTTATCCAAAGAGTTACATCATATTGGCTTAGGCCAATGCATATTCACATGTATCCAGAAGTGCTGTTGTTGGATGCAGTATGGGTAAGGATTTCTATACTGTATAATATATGTAGGCCCAGAGCTATATTATGTAGGGTGTCCACCCACTCTGCCCAGAGTGGGTGAAAACACGCTTTGGTGATGAAATGTCACTTCTTTATGTTATAAAATACAATCATTCAGTTGGGTCTTTCTCTAACATATCATTAAAATTTTATCAAAAAGTCGTATTTCGTAACCTAATACATCCAGTAATAAGCACCGAGCTCAGTTGACAGAGCAGTGCAGCTTCTCGCAGCGACTAAATTGTCATGATACGAGCTGAATTTGAATAAATGTGAAAGGCTTTGAAAATAAAAACGCTTGCTTTACGCTCACTGCTCTGTTGACGTTTCACAGAGATACGCTTGTTTTTCTGAGGAATCTTTGAAAAATAAGAGGAATTTTGAATTAATATGAAAACTGCATAGTAAAATATGAAATTACAACACGTCATCGATATCTATCTTACCTCTATATTGTTTTATGTCCTCCGGATTCGAGAAGAAAGATGACGAGTTCAACCGTGAGCCTGTCGATTTTCCTTACTGCTATTTTCCAGATTTATTTTTTTGTCTTGCCTTTATTGATTTAGTCCCCCTAATCTTGGCCATCCTACAAGGGTAAAACGCCAATAACTTTTGAACGCATTATGATAGAGACATGAGGTTTGGACTATTGGTTCTATATCGTGGAGCTCCGCCCCATAGGGGAGCTCTGCTCCTATTGGTTTACCCACTGCCCTAAGGCAGCATCAGCCTGAGACAAAATTATGCACACACCTGCAGCCAATAGGAGTACAGGTGTCCCTATAAGAGGGGATGCCTCCCCTCAATCAGCCTCCCTTTATCTTCAGCGACTGGACTAGACTGGAGAAGCCAAGAAGAGACGAAGAGAAGAAGAGAAGACTCAGGACGAAAACGGCGTCGAATTTCCAGTCATCGACGTCGTCCAGCAATGAGAACACCAGGAGATTTTCCACTCCCAAAAGCTCTTTTCAGAGCTCAATGCAGATGCTCCTCCATGGCGGCCGGCGACTCCCACGACTTATGTTTTGTGTGTTTAGGGTCCCAGCATGCCAAAGAGGGCGTCTGCAGTCCCCCTAACTGCGCCTCCTGCGCCCTCCTTTCTACAAAGGAGAGGAAGCAGCGCTGGGCGTTTTTTAGGGAGGACATCCCCCTAGAGGACGTGCTGTCGATACTAGCCTCTGCTTCAGAGGCGTCATCTGACGGCGCAGACTCAGGGGATGATGGGGACTATGAGGAGGAGGCAGACATTCCTATGGAACAGTCAGACCCCGTCCCTCATACATTCAAGCCCCCCTTTCCTTTGGTTAGCGAGAGGGCTTGTAGTTCCTATGGCGATGACGACACGGGCTCTGAGAAATCAGAAGCCCTGTCCTTCGCCGCAGCGTCTCTGAGAACTGACTTTCCTGGTCTCATTGAGAGAGCTGCTACACGGCTGGAAATACCGCTGCCCCCTATTCCCTCCGCACCGGAGGTTGATTTAATGGAGGGCGGCCCTTATTCCAGGCCAAGAAGAGCGGCAGAGCCACTAGCTCCAGCCATGCCTTCATTGGCAAAATACGTCGAGGGCTCATGGGAGGCACCTTTAGCGGCGCGTTCGCCGGCTAAATCGTACCTCCCATTCACTAGAGTGGAGGGAAGGTTCCAGGGCCAAGCTAAGGGAATCCCCAGGTTAGAGAGCGCCATGGCGGCGTATCTCGTACCGGGTTCGTCTCAGAAGGACCGTCTCACAGCACAGCTGTTAGAGAAGTCCTTCAATTTGGGAGCCCAAGCTGTAGCAGCAGCTAATAACATTGCCCTCTTGGCAGCCGCTCTGTCCCGTTTAACCACGGGTAAGACAGAGCTGGAGCCAGAGGAGGTGGAGGAGGCATCTAGGATTTCTGGCGCCATCCTACACCTAACACAGGCATCGGCCGTCTGCTCGGGGAGGTCCATGGCCACCTCGGTGGTCGCAGAGCGACACCTCTGGTTGTCCCTGACAACCATGAAAGAAGCAGACAGGACGTCCCTTTTGAACGCCCCCCTCTCTGACGACGGGCTCTTCGGAGTCGCCGTCAAAGAGGCGACTGAGAGGTTTTCAAAGCTGGACGAGGAGAAGAAGCAGCTGGCCAGGCACCTGCCACTGGCAGGGAGGTTAGGCCCTGCACCGTCACATAGACCATCCACTTCCGCCCCCCAGAGTAGACAAGGTTCTACAGCGAGGCGGCGTATCCGGCGCCAGTCGGCGGCCGCAGGAGGCAGGGGGGCGGGCCCAGCCCCCCCAGCAGCCACGGTGGCCCCATTGCAGCCAGCGAGGGAGGTGGTGAGAGTGCCGACCTGGGCCCCTAAGGGAGGCCACAAGAGGAGGCGCACATGACGGGACGCGGGGGAGCGAATGGAGGACACGTCATTCTTGAACGTGACCACTGTTCCCCCCCACCCTTCGGTTGAAGGGATGGGTGATGATGTTAATGCTTTGGTTGATGTGTTTAATAAAGAGTTGGCTCCACCTGACTTTGTCAAAAAAGAGCCCCTTTTCCATAATACGTCCGAGAGCGTTCAAATCTCACCCTCTCTCCCCTACCACTCTAAGCGCCATTCAGCCCACCAGGGGTGCGTTGCTGAACAGGCATTCAGAGTAGGTACACATAACACTTGAAGTATAAGAAGTGCTTCACATAGCAGGCGGCAGTCTCTGTCAGACTCTGACATGATGACGCAGTCGCTATTTGGGGATGGCGCACTATCACAGACTAGGGTCTCTGTTAGTGCGATTCAGACCCATGCTGCGTTCACGGAAGGCCCGATTACCACGGTCACGAAGGTGCCCAGCGTATCGGCGCCCCCACTTCTTTCTGACCGCGCCAATGCTCACCACACTGAGTGTAATTCAGCCCACCAGAGGTGCAGAGCTGAACACACACAGGAGGTGAAAGGAGGAAAGATACCAAGACTCCGTCTTGGTTTATCTCAAAGAGACCTCACATTACAGACTCCAAGGAGTACTGTAGTGAGTGCCTCTCATAGCAGGCTGCAGTCTCAGTCAGGAGACATGATGACGCAGCCGCTATTTGGGGATGGCGCACTATCGCAAACTAAGGTCTCGGTTAGTGCGATTCAGACCCATGCTGCGTTCACGGAGGGCCGGATTACTAGGGTTACGGGTATAACCAATGTATCGGCGTCCCCACTTCTTACAGAACGCGCTAATACTCACCACACTGAACGTGACTCAACCCACCAGAGGTGCAGAGTTGAACACACACAGAAGGTGAAGGTTAAGAAGGTATCAAGGCGCCACCTTGTGTTACCTCATAGAGAACTCATATTACAGACTCCTAGGAGTATTGTAGTGAGGGGCTCTAATAGAGAATTGCAGTCATCTACGATGAGGCAATCGCTTGCTGGGGATGGTGCCCTGTCGCAGGCTGTGGCCTCGGTCAGTGCAATTCAGACCCGCGCTGCGTTCACGGAGGGCAGGAATACGACGGTTACGGGTTTAACTGACGTCTCTGCCCCTCCTTCTTGTTCAGAACGCACTAATGTTTCCTCTCCCTTTCATGGGAGGCCCGCCTTGGGCTGTTCCACCACCTCAGTGTTGGGGAACAGCGGCGGCAAGGGCCATAGAGGAATACAGGTCCTTCCTACTGAATGTACCACAGCTTCGCGCTCGGCCGCTTTCTCTGCATTGCTGGCAGTGGCAGCGAAGCTGCACCCTCTCACGCTGGCTAGAACAGACGTTGCAGAAGGGTTATGCTCTCCAATTCCATCGGACCCCACCCCCATTCAGGGGAGTGGTGGAGACGGTGATGAAAACACCCGAAAAAGTGGCCGCTCTGGTTTCAGAGATTACGAAACTTTTGGCGAAGGAGGCGGTCACAGTGGTTCCCCAGGAGCAAAGGAACAAAGGGCTATATTCGCCCTACTTCCTGGTGCCCAAAAAGACGGGGGGAATGAGGCCAATATTGGATTTACGCATTCTCAATGAGAGCGTAACCAAACGGCCCTTTCGAATGCTAACGACAAAACGTCTGCTGGAATGTGTCCAGAAAGGAGACTTTTGTACGAGCATAGACCTAAAGGACGCGTACTTTCATGTGCCGGTACAGCCGCGTCGCAGGAAGTTTCTGCGATTCGCCTTTCAAGGGGTGGCGTACGAATACACGAGGATGCCATTTGGGTACGCCCTGGCACCTTGCACGTTTTCCAAGTGTGTGGAGGCGGCATTGGAACCGTTGCGTCGTCAGGGAATACGGCTACTAGCCTACCTAGACGACCTACTGGTTCTCGCCCCGTAAGCAGAGCTGGCGATCACTCAAACAACACAGACAGTGATTCATCTCACACGTCTGGGGTTCGCTGTGAATTGGAAAAAGAGCGCGCCCTGGCCCAGTCATCAGATTGTCTACCTGGGGATACAGCTAGACACTGTAATGATGAGGGCTCGATTTCGGACCCCGAAGGGTAGCCTTGTTGCTAGCCCTGAGGAAGTGTCGTCCGAATCACACGGTGACGGCGCTGTCGATCATGTCACTTTTGGGTCTCATGTCGTCAGCCCACTCTGTGGTTCCGCTGGGACTCCTGCACATGCGCAGGATGCAGCGATGGTTCGCCAACTAAGACTAGACCCATTGCGTCAACGTCATCGGTTGGTGGTGGTTCCCCTCTCGCTCAGTGCAGATCTGAACTATTGGAGAAACCAGCGCGTTCTCACGCACGGAGTCCCGATAGGCAAAGTGTCCTCCCAGTGTTTACAGATGCGTCTCTGACGGGATGGGGAGGGACATGTCAGACCCAAGCGATAGGAGGTGTGTGGCCTCTTTCGAGTCGCCACGTCAACCTCTTGGAGTTGGAAACGGTTCGACTGGTTTTGACCCACTTCGCGTCTACCCTTCAGGGTCGCGATTTGCTGGTCTGGTCAGACAACCGGACCACAGTAGCTCACATAAATCGCCAAGGAGGAGTCAGGTCTCCTGTTCTCCATCGGGCGGCAGAGGAATTGTGGCTGTGAGCTCACAAGCACCTTCGCTCATTGAGAGCAGCACACATTCCGGGCTACTTGAACTTAGGAGCAGACCTCGTGTCAAGAGGGGGTCCTCGAGACGACGAGTGGTGTCTGCATCCGGACATTGTTCTCCAAATTTGGGAACAGTTCGGGAGAGCCGAGATGGATCTATTCGCGTCACGTGTGAACGCGCAATGTCCCCTATGGTTCTCTCTGAGGGAACAGGAAGAACCGCCACTGGGAAGAGACGCTTTTGCGCACCACCCGTGGCCGAGAGTTCTTCTGTATGCATTCCCTCCGCTGTCCTGCATTCTCCCACTGTTAGCCAGGGTGAGGTCAGGAGGGCTGTCAGTGATACTGGTAGCCCCCGATCGCCCAGGGGCTCCTTGGTTTGCGGAGATGAGTCAGATGTTGATTGCGCCACCTTGGCCAATTCCACATCGACGGGACGCGTTGTCTCAGGCGGGGGGCACGATAGGGCAGTTGCCCATAATCGGCCAACCACTAAATGCCTGGCTGCTGAGAGGGACAGGCTAGAGCGCCGTGGGTTATCTGATGCAGTGATCAGGACCATACAGGGTTCACGTGCCAGTTCCACTTCTAAGATGTATGCCAGTAGATGGAACGTGTTTTCACAATGGTGTGTCACACAAGGTGTAGACCCCATGAGCTGTCAGGTTGAGAGTATTCTCTCTTTCCTACAGCTTATGTTTGACAAGCAGCGATCGCCCGCCACCATTAAGGTGTTTGCAGCAGCGATTTCAGCTTGTCACGAGGGGTTTGGCAGAGACAATGTCTTTAGTCACCCTCTAGTGAAACGTTTCCTATTAGGAACGCGGCGGCTTAGGCCAACACCTAGAGCCACGCTTCCTCAGTGGGATTTGGCTTTGGTACTCGAAGTGCTATGTAAGTCGCCGTTCGAACCATTGAATCAAATACCCCTCAAGATGCTGTCTATGAAGACAGCACTGTTGCTCGATTTGACTACGGCTAAGCGTGTTAGTGATTTGTGTGCTCTTTCGACGAGACCCGACTGCCTGGCCATTAATGGCGATCTGAGCAGAGCGGTGTTACGTCCTAACCCGGCATTTGTGCCGAAGGTTATTAAGAGCTCATATAGATCACAGACCGTGGAACTGTGGGCTTTTTCTCCTCCTCCTCATAGAGAGAGGAGTGAGGAAAGGCTCCATCGCCTGTGCCCAGTACGCGCCTTGGCGTGTTACGTCGAGCGCACAACAGCGATTAGGTCATCGCCTCAGCTGTTTGTGTGTCATGGTGCTGCTGCACTAGGTAGACCACTTTCGAAACAGCGTCTGTCTCATTGGCTTTGTGAGGGCATTGAGACAGCTTATGAGGCAGCGGGGCGACAACTGCCTCAGGGTATCAGAGCTCACTCCACTCGTGGAGTAGCAGCTTCTACTGCCCTTTTCAGAGGAACAGGGGTAGAGGATATATGTAGAGCGGCGTCATGGTCAACACCGTCTCCATTTATCAGTTTCTATCTCTTGGATATGTCTTCTAACTCTTTGGCTCAGTCTGTACTCAGCGTGGCTGAAGGGAGACTTTGAGCTAGGAGGAGAGGAATGCAGGACTGTGGAGACAAGGTCTCTATCAGGTCCGTTTCTGATAGAAGGACATATTTTTGGCATGACTCCTGACTGACAGGTTCAGTACAGTAGAGGGCATGTATTGATCTGCCCACCGGTGATTCACTGGAGTGAGGCGGAATGATGGGGGATAATAGTAGTAACTTGTTTACGATACTATTAGACCGGTCATGACAATTTGACGGAATGTGATGTCATCTATCTGCTTGTTCAGATTAGTATGAATCATGTTCTGGGATCTGCCCACTAATCTCTGGGGTTCCATTGATTGAGTGAGGCGGCCTACTGTGTACACAATGTAGAGTGACACTTGGTGTCATTCCATTAGTGGTCGGTAGTATTGTAACAGGATATTGAGGTACCATCTATCTGCTAGTACAGATTAGTATGGCCTGTATTCTGGTGATCTGCCCACTAGTCATTGGTGTTGCCATTGGACTAGGTGGGGCGGGTTTTTAACCGATGACGCAGTATATTGTGACACTTGTAGGGTGACAGTGGTTACAGTACTGCGGGAATTGGTTGCAGCCATTGCTAGGCCTGACCTTTTCATTTTGATGGGAAGTGTTGGGCTCGGCAGGGAGTACATTTTGGGAGCGCTACGCTCCGCCTTAAACCAATAGGAGCAGAGCTCCCCTATGGGGGCGGAGCTCCACGATATAGAACGATTAGTTACCGGAGTGTAACTCCAGTTCTATGAGTGGAGCGGAGCCCCATAGGACTTAAGGCCCTGCCGACCCTCTCTAGTCTCGCTGAAGATAAATATCTCGGGAGGCTGATTGAGGGGAGGCATCCCCTCTTATAGGGACACCTGTACTCCTATTGGCTGCAGGTGTGTGCATAATTTTGTCTCAGGCTGATGCTGCCTTAGGGCAGTGGGTAAACCAATAGGAGCAGAGCTCCCCTATGGGGCTCCGCTCCACTCATAGAACTGGAGTTACACTCCGGTAACTAATCGTTTTCTTAGATGCGTATCTACAGTATTAACATAATCAGTTTACCCATTGGTCAAAATATGCGTTTTTGATTGGACATCCTACCGTACATAAACCATATACAATATAGAGCTATACATGGCTCTGTGACTGTGTAGGCCTATCTATGTGATTTTGTGCTTTTGTGCATAGTGTCTGTACTGTCACATGGGTAACTCTAGCTGTAGGCTTGGCTGTCTGTATATGGACTATTCTATGTACTTGTCTGGCAGTTTCTCCGTGATCCCATTGCATAAGGACCTGATAGGGACTACCTACCTCCCTAGCTCCACCACTACACCCCTTCCTCCTCCTCCTCACCCCCAATGTCACATCACATCTCCCGGAACCCTGGGAAAAGGACAAGGGCGCACCACATGGCTCAGTGCGGATCGCTAACAGACAGACAGGCAGGCAGGCAGGCACACAGACACTAAAGGTTACCTACCCAGAGAGCGGGGCTAGAGGACAGGCAGGTCACACACAGTCACTAAAGGTTACCTACCCAGAGAGCGGGGCTAGAGGACAGGCAGGTCACACACAGTCACTAAAGGTTACCTACCCAGAGAGCGGGGCTAGAGGACAGGCAAGTCACACACAGACGTGCAAGCATGGGCACAAACTTCCTAAAATTCAGAAATTCACTGCCTTGCTTGTCACATGCTTGCGTTGGCATACTACATGAACTCTCTGATCCTCATCCTCACACAGTGCATTGCAGACATACACACGCACGGTCGCACACACGCACGCCAAAGTTTCTGAAAGGGCTCATTGCTTCCAAAGAGTTGTTGGGTTTGACCTAAGAACAGTACAGCCAATATCGCCACCTACTGGTAGATGTCAGATTCAGAATTGGTCTCTAACATCATGTGAATAGTTAAAGAAAAACTGTGTAGCTCGTTCAAGGAGGAATTAATCAAATGTATTTACAGTTTAGTTTCACAAGTTATGTTTATTACCAAGGCTGCATATCAAATTATACACCCTATTCCCCCAATAGTCCAGGGCTCCGGTCAAAAGCAGCGCACTTTCTGGAGAAAGGGTGTCATAGCAGATTTATCTCATGTCTCCACCAGTTTAAACATGTTATTTTTTACATTTTAGTCATTTAGCAGACACTCTTATCCAGAGCGACTAAAAATTAGCGCATTCATCTTAAGATAGCTAGGTGTGACAACCACATATCACATTCTGCAGGGTTGTTCCCATTCTTCCTGTAGCTCAGTTGGTAGAGCATGGTGCTTGCAACGCCAGGGTTGTGGGTTTGTTTCCCACAGGGGGTCAGTATGAAAAATGTATGCACTCACTAACTGTAATTCGCTCTGGATAAGAGCGTCTGCTAAATGACTTAAATGTACATTTATCCCAATTTGCCCACAGCTTACAAATAGTATTTTACACGTCCACTTAGGCAATCAAGTCATTACATTGGGTAATGGACAGCAGAGGGGCTCCTGGGAGGCTCGAAGGCTCAGGCTCTTTTTCAATTCATCTTTCTAAGATTCCTCGCATGCTCGCTCCTCCTCGTCTGATTCTCAAAACACATGGGAGAAGAAGGTCCGAGTGGAGCTTGAATCTTCTTCTCCAATATGGTTGAGAAGGAGACAAGGAGATAGAATTTAGGAATCGAAAAAAGATGAGTTGAGGAAGAGCCGCGGAATATGCCCACTGGACTGGAGAAGAATGCAGTCGAAAGTATGGACCTCTATCCAAGGATTAAGTTAAAAGATTAGTTTTATACGCATACACCGTATTTTGTAAAACCCAATATTTTTGTTTGAAGAGGGGGTAACAACAAAGGGATATCGAAACACAAGTTAATACCATACATATGACAAGCACATGGGTAGACGGACAATGTTATATATGAGCAGCACAAATGCAAAATCCACCGTCCCAACATGAGCAGTAGCCCCCGTACAGTAACAATAGCAGAGTACAGAACATCATATCAGGCTCCTGCATCCCACTTAGCGCTTTCGAAACCGTAATCTAGAGAAATGGAGGGCTTCAGAGGCGCTGTCTTAAAGTTCAGTGATCCACACCATGTCTGCATGTAGCCCTCTCCTTTCCCACAGGACAGAGAGAAAAACAGCACAGAGATATGGAGGGCGAGATGGAGGGAGGGAGGGGGGGAAATAAAGAAAGTACATATACAGTACAGAGAAAGGGAGGAGAGAGGAGGAAACAGAAAAGCATCGTTTAGAAGGAGAGAGCTAAAGGGAGAAAAGAGAGTCTTCATCTTAATATAGAAGCTTTTAAGAGAAGGTCAAGAGAGCAATGTTTCTATTTCTACTTGTGCTTCAGGGGATTTTCCATTTTATAACCCCACTGAACGATAGAATACACTTCTTATTTGGTAAGAATCAACCCACTGGGCACAGACGTCAATTCAACGTCTATTCCACGTTTTTTTATTTTATATATATATTTTTTAATTGTTTTTCTATTCCACATTGGTTCAACGTCATTTAATTGAAATGACGTGGAAACAAAATTGATTCAACCAGTGTTTGCCCAGTGGGAAAGATTGTGTCATGCCGATGTGCTGTATATTCTACAGTAGGTGAAATGTCAAATTTTGACAACCACTAAGGTCAAATAACATGTTATATGAATGTCAAACAAATGAGAAGGCCATTTCTTAAAGGGCACCGTCCTTAAAGTATATTGTATAACCTACACCAGTATGCACAGAGGCAGAGTACTTAATATCGAAGCTTTTATCCTTTAATCTGAATGTCAAGAGAGCAATGCTTCTACAGTCCTTCTATTTGTGCTTCGGGGGATCTGCCTTTTTATTCCCCACTCAGCTATAAAATACAGTGCTTATTAGGTAAGAATCAAGAACTGATAAGAATTATGTATGGCCACCAGAGGAGACTGGTGAGGGGAGGACGGCTCATGTTAATGGTATGGTATCAAACATATGGAAAACCAGGTGTTTGATGTGTTTTTGCTACCATTCCATTGTTTCAGTTCCAGCCATTACTATGAGCCGTCCTCTCCATTTCAAGTGCCACCAGCCACCACTGATGGCCACTCATCCTTTATGATCTATACTACAGCACTGATCAAACACATGTAGGTTAAAGGTCAGAGGTCAAATCATTGACAGCCACAAAGGTGAAATGACATGTTACATGATTGTCACCTTGGCTTGTTGTAAAGCAACCAAGCAGAGGAGAAAGAAATAACAAAATAACAAGAATGCCTTCAGAGAATGAGTGAGGGGTATGGAGGTGAGCTGACTGACATCAATGGCTGGAATGGAATGGTATCAAACTCATGGCAACCATTCGTTTGATGTGTTTGATCCAATACCAGCTACCACTGACCACATGATATTAACAATTCCTGGACCTATAGCTAATGGTGTGAAGTTGGTTGAACAGGCTATGGAGGGATGGGAAAGTGGAGGTTAGGTCCTCCTGTCTCCAAGCAGAAGACAAGAGCATCGGAGGTGAGGAGCCAATGGGAGTTGGGTGTAGCGCGGTGAGAGGAGACGATGTGTGGACGTGAGCGGTGGAGCTGGTATTTCTGCCCTGTCACATCGCGTTAGTGTGCTGCGGAGCACGACTGCTGAGCACACCGCTCTGGACAGGCTCTGCACACTGCGCGAGCCCCGCGCTAACACACACAGATATGCGCACACAAGGACACACACACACTCATACACACTCAGACACACACACACACACAAGGCTACAAATGAATACACAAGGACATACACACACATATGTATGAGTGCACAAGGTCGCTAACGCACACACACATATGCACACACACATGTACATGGACACAGACATGCATAGGTCCACATATGAGCGCAGAAGGACACATGCACAAACACACACTATCAAATATCCGCGTAAAAAAAATATAATTTCAAAGTATAGGAGGGTTTCCAACAAACTGGCTTGTTGTGGATGAAAAGCTGTGCGTGATGACTTAGTGCACATAAAAAACACTTTTCCGCATATGTTTCCATGTACCGAATAAAAAACAGAAGTTAAATGCGTCAATTCCATCACATTTTCAACTTCACTGATGGTTTTGTCACAAAAACTAACTTCGACGATCTCGTCTTGGTGCATGCTCTCTAGACAACAGTTCGCTGACAAAGGGAAGAGGGTAGGTTACATTAGGAGATATGGATAAGAGCAAGATCATATTTATTTGATAATTGGCAGCCAAACACGATCATCATGTCACCAGCATACAAATAATACCCTCAATATTTATTGGATATTTGCATCAAGCTCATCACCACTCACTTAACCATGCAACCATGTGAAGTTCTGCCTAACTTATTCCATCTGCCTAATAAAGTCTTTATGCTTTTTCCACGTCCCACGTCGTGGTGGGAGGACAACACAACATATCATTGCGTGACTCCAAGTTTACTTCGACATGATGGTCATTACATCATTATTAGCACATAAAAGCGTTTCCATCGCAATTGTCGCATAATCTATTTCAACAACAAAATAATATCTACCCTTGTCTAGCGTATTTTGTTTTGTTGACATTTGCCATTTCCATCCATGCGTTAGGTAATACATCCACAAAAATGTTTGGATGTAAACATGATTTCTGAAAGAGAGAGAGGTGACAGCATTCCCTCCCCCATATGCCTCCCTAGGCACAACTACGACAACATAACCAACATAAACGGGTCACAACTCCTGCAGCTCTGTCGCACGCTGGGTATGTACATAGTCAATGGTAGGCTTTGAGGGGACTCCTATGGTAGGTACACCTATAGCTCATCTCTTGGCAGTATTACTGACCTCAACCCAGAGTCTTTCAGAGCGTTCACAGTCAGCCCACTGACACCCTTATCAGACCACAGCAAAATCACAGTCTACATCAAAGCATCAAAGCCAAAGGAACTGAAAAATATTAAGAAATGCTATAGATGGAAGGAAAGTAGTGTCGAAACCTACCAAAAAACAATTAGGCAACAACAAATTCAATCCCTTTTAGACAACTTCCTGGACAAAACGTTCCACTGTAATAGTGAAGGTGTAAACTTGGCAGCAGAAAACCTAAACAGTATATTTGACCTCTCATCTTCCCTATCAAATCTAAAAATCTCTAACAGAAAACTAAAGAAAAGTAACAACAGTGACAAATGGTTTGAGGAAGAATGCAGAAACCTAAGAAAGATATTGAGAAACCTATCCAACCAAAAACCTAGAGACCCAGAAAACCTGAGCCTACGCCTTCACTATGGTGAATCACTAAAACAATACAGAAATACACTACGGAAAAAGAAGGAACAGCATGTCAGAAATCAGCTCAATGTAATTGAAGAATCCATAGACTCTAACCACTTCTGGGAAAATTGGAAAACACTAAACAAACAACACGAAGAGCTATCTATCCAAAATGGAGATGAATGGGTAAACCACTTCTCCAATCTTTTTGGCCCTAAAACAAAGAACAAACAGCAAAAAAATATACATGATCAAATGCAAATCTTAGAATAAACTATTAAAGACTACCAGAACCCACTGGATTCTCCAATTACATTGAATGAACCACAGGACAAAATACAAACCCTCCAACCCAAAAAGGCATGTGGTGTTGATGGTATCCTCAATGAAATGATAAAATATACAGACCACAAATTCCAATTGGCTATACTTAAACTCTTTAACATGATTCTTAGCTCTGGCATCTTCCCCAATATTTGGAACCAAGGACTGATCGCCCCAATCCACAAAAGTGGAGACAAATTTGACCTCAATAACTACCGTGGGATATGCGAAAACAGCAACCTTGGGAAAATCCTCTGCATTATCATTAACAGCAGACTAGTTCATTTCCTCAGTGAAAACAATGTACTTAGCAAATGTCAAATTGGCTTTTTTCCTAATTACCGTACGACAGACCACGTATTCACCCTGCACACCCTAATTGACAAACAAACCAACCAAAACAAAGGCAAAGTCTTCTCGTGCTTTGTTGATTTCAAAAAAGCTTTTGACTCAATTTGGCATGAGGTTCTGCTATACAAATTGATGGAAAGTGGGGTTGGGGGAAAAACATACGACATTATAAAATCCATGTACACAAACAACAAGTGTGCGGTTAAAATTGGCAAAAACACACACATTTCTTTCCTCAGGGCCGTGGGGTGAGACAGGGATGCAGTTCAAGCCCCACCCTCTTCAACATATATATCAATGAATTGGCAAGGGCACTAGAACAGTCTGCAGCACCCGGCCTCAACCCACTAGAATCTGAAGTCAAATGTCTACTGTTTTCTGATGATCTGGTGCTTCTGTCACCAACCAAGGAGGGTCTACAGCAGCACCTAGATCTTCTGCACAGATTCAGTCAGACCTGGGCCCTGACAGTAAATCTCAGTAAGACTAACTGTAAGTCGCTCTGGATAAGAGCGTCTGCTAAATGAATAAAATGTAAATGTAAATGTAAGACAAAAATAATGGTGTTCCAAAAAAGGTCCAGTTGCCAGGACCACAAATACAAATTCCATCTAGACACCGTTGCCCTAGAGCACACAAAAAACTAAACATACCTCGGCCTAAACATCAGCACCACAGGTAACTTCCACAAAGCTGTGAACGATCTGAGAGACAAGGCAAGAACGGCCTTCTATGCCATCAAAAGGAACATAAAATTCGACATACCAATTAGGATCTGGCTAAAACTACTTGAATCAGTTATAGAACCCATTGCCTTTTATGGTTGTGAGGTCTGGGGTCCGCTCACTAACCAAGAATTCACAAAATGGGGCAAACACCAAATTGAGACCCTGCATGCAGAATTCTGCAAAAATATCCTCTGTGTACTAACGAAAAACACCAAATAATGCATGCAGAGCAGAATTAGGCCGATACCCGCTAATTATCAAAATCCAGAAAAGAGCCATTAAATTCTATAACCACTTAAAAGGAAGCGATTCCCAAACCTTCCATAACAAAGCCATCACCTACAGAGAGATGAACTTGGAGAAGAGTCCCCTACATAAGCTGGTCCTGGGGCTCTGTTCACAAACACAAACAGACCCCACAGAGCCCCAGGACAACAACAACAACACAATTAGACCCAACCAAATCATGAGAAAACAAAAAGAGAATTACTTGACACATTGGAAAGAATTAACAAAAAAACAGAGCAAACTAGAATGACATATTTCCCTCAGATTACAGAGATCCACAAAGATTTCGAAAACAAACCCAATTTTGATAAACTCCTTATATTGGGTAAAAACCACAGTGTGCCATTACAGCAGCAATATTTGTGACCTGTTGCCACAAGAAAAGGGCAACCAGTGAAGAACAAACACCATTGTAAATACAACCCATATTTATGTTTATTTATTTTCCCATTCGTACTTTAACTATTTGCACATTGTTACAACACTGTATATATACATAATATGACATTTGAAATGTCTTTATTCTTTTGGAACTTCTGAGTGTAATGTTTACTGTTAATATTTATTGTTTATTTCACTTTTGTTTACTATCTACTTCACTTGCTTTGGCAATGTTAACATATGTTTCCCATGACAAAAAAGCCCTTAAATTGAGTTGAATTGAATTGAATTGAGAGAGAGAGATGGGATGTGATGGGTGAAAAATAGCAGTACCACTTTTACACAGTAGCAACCCTGAGGTTCTGATAAAAGAGGAAAGGAGAGAAGGAGAAACGGAGGGAGGGGATACATCAGAGATGTGTGATGTGCAGTGACCCGTGTTCTCTAGCAACGCCATAGACTGAGGAGTACTCTCCAGTGAGATGAACCGGACAGAGGTACCCCGGGCTCTATGGCTGGGATCAGAGGCCAGAGGGGCTACCACAGTAGAATTAAAGGGACTTTGACTGTTCTAGTCATTGTATTTCTATGGTAGGCACTAAGCTAGGTGTTACATAGGTTACATTCATTAGACCATTATATCTACCCTACACACACTGTATGGTACACTCACATGCATGTTAACTTGTAATAATATAATAGTAATATGCCATTTAGCAGACGCTTTTATCCAAAGCGACTTACAGTCATGCGTGCATACATTTTTTTTGTGTATGGGTGGTCCCGGGGATCGAACCCACTACCTTGGCGTTACAAGCGCCGTGCTCTACCAGCTGAGCTACAGAGGACCAAGGTTACTGAAGTCACATTAACTGTGGAATAGTCAACCATGCACATCACTGAAAAGTACATATTCACATCCTGCGTTTTTGTAAGCTAATATCAGTACTGGACAGAATATACAGGAAGAGATGCCGAGAAATCAGTTGGCTGGTTGTCAACCACATGGAGCTGTCAGTGTACTGCGACAGTCCTGAACCCCATCCTAGAGGGAGGCAGAGGGGGCTACAGGTGTTGACTGGGGGATCCCTGAGATGTCTGGCCAGGGAAGAAAAGGCCCTGGGAGAGGGGTAAATATGCTACCTCTCTTTCCTCTCCTCTCTTCCTAATCTACAGAGGGAATCACTCAAACAGCCGACCTACATTCAACTTCAGACAGAAACACATACAGGAGCCTCCCAGGATTCACAGAGAGCACGCGAGAGAGAGAGAGAGAGAGAGAGAGAGAGAGAGAGAGAGAGAGAGAGAGAGAGAGAGATCGAGAGAGAGAGTGGTGAAAACTTTGGGCCGATAATCCTCCTTTCCTCTCTCTTTTCCTCTCCTCCAGTGAGCGGTTATATAAAAGACATCTATAATTCTGTTCTATGAAACATCAAAGCCTTGCACCACCGCCTTACAATCTGCATATACTGTATGCTGTGTCCAGGGAAAAGATAGAGGGAGCTGAGAGGGAGGAGGTTTGAGCTAGAAATACTTCTTGGGGAGATTTAGAACGTTGGGAGATTTAAACTGTTTTACAACATGAATCATTTGAGGAATAATCACAAGGAACTGACAATGTAGGCCAACATGTCGGAATCGACAGGATCAAAGAATAATATTGATATACAGTTGAAGTCGGAAGTTTACATACACTTAGGTTGGAGTCATTAAAACTCGTCTTTCAACCACTCCACAAATGTCTTGTTAACAAACTATAGTTTTGGCAAGTCGGATAGGATATCTACTTTGTGCATGACACAAGTAATTTTTCCAACAATTGTTTACAGACAGATTATTTCACTTATAATTCACTGTATCACAATTCCAGTGGGTCAGAAGTTTACATACACTAAGTTGACTGTGCCTTTAAACAGCTTGGAAAATTCCAGAAAATGATGTCATGGCTTTAGAAGCTTCTGATAGGCTAATTGACACCATTTGAGTCAATTGGAGGTATACCTGTGGATGTATTTCAAGGCCTACCTTCAAACTTGCTTGACATCATGGGAAAATCAAAAGAAATCAGCCAAGACCTCAGAAAAAAAATTGTAGACCTCCACAAGTCTGGTTCATCCTTGGGAGCTATTTACAAATGCCTGAAGGTACCATGTTTATCTGTACAAACAATAGTACGCAAGTATAAACACCATGGGACCACTCAGCCGTCATACCGCTCAGGAAGGAGATGCGTTCTGTCTCCTAGAGATGAACATACTTTGGTGCGAAAAGTGCAAATCAATCCCAGAGCAACAGCAAAGGACCTTGTGAAGATGCTGGAGGAAACAGGTACAAAATTATCTATATCCACAGTAAAAAGAGTCCTATATCGACATAACCTGAAAGGCCGCTCAGCAAGGAAGAAGCCACTGCTCCAAAACCGCCATAAAAAAGCCAGACTACGGTTTGCAACTGCACATGGGGACAAAGATTGTACTTTTTGGAGAAATGTCCTCTGGTCTGATGAAACAAAAATAGATCTGTTTGGCCATAATGACCATTGTTATGTTTGGATGAAAAAGGAGGTGCCTTGCAAGCCGAAGAACACCATCCCAAAAGTGAAGCACGGGGGTGGCAGCATCATGCTGTGGGGGTGCTTTGCTGCAGGAGGGACTGGTGCACTTCACATAATAGAAGGCATCATGAGGAAGGAAAATTAGGTGGATATATTGAAGCAACATCTCAAGACATCAGTCAGGAAGTTAAAGCTTGGTGACCCCAAGCATACTTCCAAAGTTGTGGCAAAATGGCTTAAGGACAACAATGTCAAGGTATTGGAGTGACCTCAATCCTATAGAAAATGTGTGGGCAGAACTGAAAAAGTGTGTGCGAGCAAGGAGGCCTACAAACTTGACTCAGTTACACCAGCTCTGTCAGGAGGAATGGGCCAAAATTCACCCAACTTATTGTGGGAAGCTTGTGAAAGGCTACCCGAAACATTTGACCCAAGTAAAAAAATGTAAAGGCAATACTACCAAATACTAATTGAGTGTATGTAAACTTCAGACCCACTGGGAATGTGATGAAAGAAATAAAAGCTAAAATAAATCATTCTCTCTTCTATTATTCTACATTTCACATTCTTAAAATAAAGTGGGGATCCTAACTGACCTAAGACAGGGAATTTTTACTAGGGATTAAATGTCAGGAATTGTGAAAAACTGTGTTTAAATGTATTTGGCTAAGGTGTATGTAAACTTCCGACTTCAACTGTATCTGTGCACAGGATATTATGCATTATATTATAAGGGATTAACATAAGGATTAACATAAGGGTTTAGCATTTTTTAAAACTGTGTTAGAAAACAGTACCTTGGGTAGAATGATTATTCGCTAAGTATGTCACAACCACAATTTTCATTCCCTGTGTCTAAGTAGCAAATCAAATCAAATCAAACTTTATTTAAAGTGCATTTGAAATTGCAATTCACTTTACATTAAACAATAAAAGGAAAAAAGTCAAAGGAAGCAGTAAAAAGTATGAATAAAAGAACATAAAACACAGAGGATGTCTAAAACAATCACTGATTAAAGAACAGGCTATACAGGTGAGGTTTTAAACGTGATTTAAAAACCTCAATAGTGTCTGCCCCTCTTACCTGACAGCTCAGAGAGGTATGATTTGAACCAGTTAAGAACCTGTCCTCGTAGAACAACCAAGTCTTCCAACCTCCTAATAAGAATAGCAGTAGGTCATCCACTACCTTGACAAGCGCAGTCTCAGTGCTGTGAAATGGTCTAAAACCGGATTGGTAGGTTTCAAAGATACTGTTTGAATTTTTAAATGATGTAAGCTGCTGGGCTACTGTCTTCTCTAGTATCTGACGCAGAAAAAAGGTTTTGAAAAAGCTTCTACAATGATCCTACTTTTTCTTTGGTCAGTTTTGAAACAAATGGGACTTGGCTCCAATTTCATTAATATGATTAAAATACTATATGCCAATCCCTCAGCCATAGTAATAACAGGCAATACCTGCTCTGCTCCGTTCAGAATAAGTAGAAGGCCAGGTGACCCCATCTCACCTCTGCTATTTTTATTGTCTATAGAGCCCCTGGTCCAGGCAATTTGACAATTAAAAGTATTTACACCAATATCTCTCAGTTCTACAGATCACATTTACATTTTAGTCATTTAGCAGACACGCTTATCCAGAGTGACTTACAGTAGTGAGTGCATACATTTTCATACTTTTTTTGCACTGGTCCCCCACGGGAATCAAACCCACAACCCTGGCGTTGCAAGCGCCATGCTCTACCAACTGAACTGCACAGGACAACACATAATCTCATTATATGCTGACAATATCTTACTTTATCTAGACAATGTATTTCAATCTCTCCCAAACGCTTTGAAGATCATAGACAAATTCAGCTCCATCTCAAGTTATAAAATAAATCTAACCAGATCTGTCCTACTCCCCCTCAAGAACTTGACAGAGGACCCCATCTCTAATTATGGAATCCCAATCATTTCTCATTTTAAATATTTAGGAATAGATATATTTCCTTCTTTAGATAAAACCATTGCCAAAAACTTAAACAGAATGCTCAAATCAATTCATCCAGACCGCAGCAGATGTACTAACATCCCAGTTTCTAGAATTTACATTATTAAAATGAATATATTGCCTTGGTTGAATTTAATGAGTTCAATGCTTCCTATGTTTCCCCCTTCTGGCTATTGGGATAAAATCCACAGTGCATTTTCAAAATGTATATCGAAAGGTAAGAGATCCCAGATTAAATTAACACATTTACAAGGAGGGAAAGACTCTGGAGGGCTATCTGTTCCAAACTTCAAATTGTATTTCCAAGCACTAACATTTTGCCCAATTATAAATTGCCCCTCCCTGGCTGAGAATAGAGAGAACTATGATGACTCCCATTGCCCTGGAAGAAGTGGTGTTCATTGACCTATGTCTTTAAAAATGTAAACTACGATTTGGCCCTATTATTGCTCAAACTATTTATATTTGGCACAACATTTTAAAACTATGCAACTGGAAACTAAATGGCATGCCCAGCCTCCAATATTTAACAATAATGCCTTGCGATTGGGAGGATGGCCTTTCACATTGCCCCAATGGTCCAAATGCGGTATCCGTAATCCATACCCTTAGTGATATCATGGATAGTAATTGTGTGAGGACATTGCAAGATCTGAAATAAGCATTTATATTACCAAGTAAATATTTTTTTCTTTATCTCCAACTTAGGTTAGCCCCGCTGACCTATGGAGTTCCATGGGAAACCCAGCTGTCAAACCATCCAATGATGGCATTTGTAGATTAACATATTACCTGGTCTCCCGAAAGGACTAATCTCTGTAATATACACTGCTCAAAAAAATAAAGGGAACACTTAAACAACACAATGTAACTCCAAGTCAATCACACTTCTGTGAAATCAAACTGTCCACTTAGGAAGCAACACTGATTGACAATACATTTCACATGCTGTTGTGCAAATGGAATAGACAACAGGTGGAAATTATAGGCTATTAGCAAGACACCCCCAATAAAGGACTGGTTTGCAGGTGGTGACCACAGACCACTTCTCAGTTCCTATGCTTCCTGGCTGATGTTTTGGTCACTTTTGAATGCTGGCGGTGCTTTCACTCTAGTGGTAGTATGAGACCGAGTCTATAACCCACACAAGTGGCTCAGGTAGTGCAGCTCATCCAGGATGGCACATCAATGCGAGCTGTGGCAAGAAGGTTTGCTGTGTCTGTCAGCGTAGTGTCCAGAGCATGGAGGCGCTACCAGGAGACAGGCCAGTACATCAGGAGACGTGGAGGAGGCCGTAGGAGGGCAACAACCCAGCAGCAGGACTGCTACCTCCGCCTTTGTGCAAGGAGGAGCAGGAGGAGCACTGCCAGAGCCCTGCAAAATGACCTCCAGCAGGCCACAAATGTGCATGTGTCTGCTCAAACGGTCAGAAACAGACTCTATGAGGGTGGTCCGACGTCCACAGGTGGGGGTTGTGCTTACAGCCCAACACCGTGCAGGACGTTTGGCATTTGCCAGAGAACACCAAGATTGGCAAATTCGCCACTGGCGCCCTGTGCTCTTCACAGATGAAAGCAGGTTCACACTGAGCACATGTGACAGACGTGACAGAGTCTGGAGACGCCGTGGAGAACGTTCTGCTGCCTGCAACATCCTCCAGCATGACCGGTTTGGCGGTGGGTCAGTGGCATTTCTTTGGGGGGCCGCACAGCCCTCCATGTGCTCGCCAGAGGTAGCCTGACTGCCATTAGGTACCGAGATGAGATCCTCAGACCCCTTGTGAGACCATATGCTGGTGTGGTTGGCCCTGGGTTCCTCCTAATGCAAGACAATGCTAGACCTCATGTGGCTGGAGTGTGTCAGCAGTTCCTGCAAGAGGAAGGCATTGATGCTATGGACCGCCCGTTCCCCAGACCTGAATCCAATTGAGCACATCTGGGACATCATGTCTCGCTCCATCCACCAACGCCACGTTGCACCACAGACTGTCCAGGAGTTGGCGGATGCTTTAGTCCAGGTCTGGGAGGAGATCCCTCAGGAGACCATCCACCACCTCGTCAGGAGCATGCCCAGGCGTTGTAGGGAGGTCATACAGGCACGTGGAGGCCACACACACTACTGAGCCTCATTTTGACTTGTTTTAAGGACATTACATCAAAGTTGGATCAGCCTGTAGTGTGGTTTTCCACTTTAATTTTGAGGGTGACTCCAAATCCAGACCTCCATGGGTTGATACATTTGATTTCCATTGATAATTTATGTGTGATTTTGTTGTCAGCACATTCAACTATGTAAAGAAAAAAGTATTTAATAAGATTATTTCATTCATTCAGATCTAGGATGTGTTATTTTAGTGTTCCCTTTATTTTTTTGAGCAGTGTATTAACAACTATTGGAAAGTTCATACTCTGAGCTAGCCATTAAACAAGTATGGCCCACAGATTTAAATGTAACTGAATCATACTTTAACTCGACCAGAATATGGAAACACATGACCTTGGCATCCTGTAATCCAAACCATCAATTCATTAATTTCAAGCTTGTTCACAGACTTGATCTAACACCCAAGAAACGTTTTATAATGAAATTGGCCCCGACTTCCAATGTTCACTGTGTCCCCTAAATAAGGTAGACACATTCCTTCATATAATGTGAGAGTGCCCTGCAGTTACAGTGCCTTTCAAAAGTATTCATCCCCCTTGGCATTTTTCCTGTTTTGTTGCATTACAACCTGTAATTTAAATGGATTTTTATTTGGATTTCATGTAACGGACATACACAAAATAGTCCAAATTGGTGAAGTGAAATGAAAAAAATAACATGTTTCAAAAAATTCTACAAAATAAATAATGGAAAAGTGGTGCATGCATATGTATTCACCCCCTTTGCTATGAAGCCCCTAAATAAATCTGGTGCAACCAATTACCTTCAGAAGTCACATAATTAGTTAAATAAAGTCCACCTGTGTGCAATCTAAGTGTCACATGATCTCAGTATATATACACCTGTTCTGAAAGGCCCCAGAGTCTGTAACACCACTAAGCAAGGGGCAGCACCAAGCAAGCAGCACCATGAAGACCAAGGAGCTCTCCAAACAGGTCAGGGACAAAGTTGTGGAGAAGTACAGATCAGGGTTGGGTTATAAAAAAATATCCGAAACTTTGAACATCCCACGGAGCACCATTAAATCCATTATTAAAAAATGGAAAGAATATGGCACCACAACAAACCTGCCAAGAGAGGGCCGCCCACCAAAACTCACGGACCAGGCAAGGAGGGCATTAATCAGAGAGGCAACAAAGACACCAAAGATAACCCTGAAGGAGCTGCAAAGATCCACAGCGGAGATTGGAGTATCTGTCCATAGGACCACTTTAAGCCATACACTCCACAGAGCTGGGCTTTACGGAAGAGTGGCCGGTGCTCTGACATGCACCGGTAAATGTGGGACCTTATATAGACAGGTGTGTGCCTTTCCAAATCATGTCTAATCAATTGAATTTACCACAGGTGGACTCCAATCAAGTTGTAGAAACATCTCAAGGATGATCCATGGAAACAGGATGCACCTGAGCTCAATTTCGAGTTTCATAGCAAAGGGTCTGAATACTTATGTGAATAAGGTATTTCAGTTTTTTATTTTTAATAAATGTGCAAAAATGTCTAAACTGTTTTTGCTTTGTCATAATGGAGTATTGTGTGTAGATTGATGAGGGGAAAAAACAATTTAATCAATTTTAGAATAAGGCTGTAACATAACAAAATGTGGAAAAAATCAAGGCGTCTGAATACTTTCCGAATGCACTGTAAATTAATATATCTGAATTAATATGACTTCGAATGTTATACCTTTTACCTTCTGAAAGAAGGACAAAGGAAATAAAAAGTTGGTCACATAAAAATAAAAAAATGAAGGGGAGATTTCTTTGGGGGAGATCAGCCTATAGTTTTTTAGTTAATCTGGATCTAGTTTTTGTTTCAGGTGGTTCATTTTACAGCCAATTAGAAAGATTCAGGAACTATCCCTGATTGGAGAGATGTGTTTATAAGGCTGAGCATTGGTTGGCCTATTGACCAGCTTTGAGGGTATGGGGTCATGTTGGCAGGTGGTAGGCTTGGAGCGCATAATAAGTTTAACCATGTCAACATAAATCAGGGGTGTAAAACAGTCCAGAGTAGCTGTGGTCTCCTCATAATCCTGTAGGGTTTGTGGCATATTAGGGGTTGTGGCAATTCAGATTTTAACTCTAATTGTAGAAATTTTGTTTCTCAATGAGGGGCCAACAATGTGGTAAAATCCTGATTTGATGGAGAAAAAAAATGACATGTATATTTCTATAGAAAAAGTTATATATGTGTTATGATGAAGTCCTTATGTAGGTACTCTTCAAATAAAGGGTTATCCAAACGTTTTTTAACTCAATAAAGTGGTACAGCTAGTCATATTAGCAATGAACCACATATTGTATTATGTTAGCATAATTGGTCTCAGCTATATGATACAGGGAGCAGGTATGTGAACAAGAAATCAGTAGTTTCATTTTTTGTCACACATAAAAAGGGAGACATTAAATACATTTGTGAATAATTTTATTAAATGGCTTTTCTTGCTAAGCGTAGGCTACATCAAATTTAGTACCAGGAATCCATGATACGCCTCATGCTCATGAACCTCATACTGCTCATGCCTCCCATTCCCATGCTGAAGTTCCTGTACTCTCCAGGCCTCATGTACATCATCCTGCCTCTGAAGTGGGGCTGCTCGTACATCAGCCAGTGGCCTTCCATCACATTGCAGGACTGGCAGTCGGACATGCGGTAATGATCCATGATGGAGTCACAGTCGTCTATCATCTCGTGCATCTGACCTCCGAAGTTCTCCCTCTCGTAGATCCTCATCCGGTAGTTTCCTCTGTGCTGTTAGGATAAAAGTACAGGTTTCATTGATCAGATACATTATTTATAAAATTGCTTAATATGAGAGTATAACCATTAATATATGTTTTAATTTCAATGACAAGATGTGACTATTTTAAGCAGAAATATTTTCAACCTACCATGGGGATCATGCGGCAGGACTTGATGCAGTCACTCATTCCAAAGTTGCGCATGTAGTCAGGGTAGTCGCCCCTCCTCATGAAGTACTGGTTTCCCATGTAGTTGTTGCGGTTGTAGACCATGAAGCAACCGCTCTCAACCCTGCAGGAGTGACACCTGCTCAGGTAGGAGCTCATGTCAGTGCAGTCACTGCTGCACTCATAGGAACAACCCTGGAAGTTCCTGTCCTCATAGAAGATGATCTGAAAATAAAAAGGAATAATCTATTTTAAATATAGCTGCGAGCAGCAATGAACGGGGTTCACATGATGACAGAAAGGACACAAGATCAGTTGGATAACAAAGCAAGCACTCTATCATGTAGGCATTATCTTCCTTTATGTGCAATCAGTGAAATCATGTTTATCTCTCAATACCACAAGAATGACACAAGTTAAGTTTATTCTAGTGCTGTAGGTTGGTTATCTTTGAATGCAGCAGGTAATCATTCTTAAAGTCAATACTTAATGTTTTGAGTTTTTATACCAATTCTGGGGTCAATTTGACTAATGGTTTATGTTAAGATTTGTGAAATATTTTCAGCGTTAGTGTATTGGTATATTGGGGTCATCTTTTAATTCTGGGACTTTCTTTCGTTAAACTCATTAGAGATTAATTTGTTTGAATGAAGCAACTACTCATTCTCAAATTCATTAGAGGCTAATTCATTGAGTCTATATACCAAATCTGATGATTGCAGATGATTTTGTGCATTAGAGTTACATATGCAAAGAATGAGTTGTTAATAGTTTCCATGTTTTTTTTTTAAATACCAAATTCAGTGTGGTTCATCATTGGGACATCCATGATAACAAGTACAAGTTTCAAGTTGATAGGCCTCTGTGGAGTGGATTTACATGGACACGTATCTTTTTTAAAACTTTTATTTAACTAGGCAAGTCAGTTAAGAACAAATTCTTATTAACAATGATGGCCTGCACCGGCCAAACCCGGACCAATTGTGCGTCGCCCTATGGGACTCCCAATCACAGCCCGTTGTGATACAGCCTGGAATCGAACCAGGGAGTCTGTAGTGACGCCTCAAACACTGAGATGCAGTGCCTTAGACCACTGCGCTACTCGGGAGCCCAGATGAATCAGATGGACATGTAAAAAACTCAGCCATCTTTTGACCAATCCCTTAGCTTTTCTCAAACTAAGATAATACATGTACCATAGGCCTACATTCCAATTTGGTGTCATTTTGACTTATGGTTCATGACAATACGTTTTTCAAAGGTTTTCCAAAATGTCCAAGATTGAGGAAAATCTATCCTGAAGGACCTTATGGGTCCTTGAGGCAAATTTGTTCAGCATGAGGAAAGACACCAACATACAAAGTTTCAAGTCTCTAGGTCAAACAGGGTGGAGGATATGAGGGTTTAAGTAAGACTGCTTATAACAGCGCCACCTATAGGGCAATCGGTGCCATTCTTTTTTACCGAGTTACTCGTGGCCTCTAGTTTCTGTGTGCCAAATTAGATTTTTTTTAAACCAATCTATGCTTGAGTTATTTGATGTAAAGGAAAATAAATCTAAAAATAACAATAGTTTTCACAGCTTTTCTGTGAATCCCTAATTAAACAATTGTATGAAACAAAAATGTGGGATGCTATTCAGTCACACTGGTAACCAGCAGCATATTGGGATAAGTAAAACTATGATGTTGTAGCTTGTGGTGCTAGAACACTAGTCAGAGCCCTTTTGTATATAAATCTATGACAATTAATGTATATATTAAAAAAAAAACATATAAGAAACCTTCCCAGTGCTTACCTTGCCCATGTTCATTCTGGTGTTGGACATGTTTGCTAACTGTGCTGCTGGTTGCTGCTCCTGAACTGACTTCCTACCTGGTTAAACCCTTTCTTTTATACCTGACCAAACATAAAAAAGAATCCCTAGCCCCATTGTTCAAACCCCTGACCCAGCAACATGCTACAGAGGCCTACTGAAGGGACTGAGGTGACGTCCACATTTCCAGGGACTGGACCCGTCAGTCTTTAGAAAGGCTGTTTCTCAATTGTCTATTTCTCAAACAAAGTAACATAAAGCCTTTTGAGAGTTTACAACAGCTAGTAGCAGCCTTGACATTGAAAGTTCTCTGTGCATTGTGCAATACTTTCCTAAGTTTTGTAAGCCTATTTGAAAGATGCCTTTTATAAAATATTGATAATACATGGCAATGTTATATTGTAAGCTCATTTTATTTAAGCAAAATACTAGAAGTCACACATATTTCCTTAAGAGTGAAATCCTGGGGTCAACCTGTTAGGTTAAACGATTTACTATTATTCATCTTTTGTACCGACATTCCTAACCAGTGAATACAGTGGCAGGTAGCCTAAAGGTTAGAGCGTTGGGCCAATAACTGAAACGTTGCTGGTTCAAATACCTGAGCCGACAAATCTGTTGATGTGCCCTTGAGCAAGGCACTTAATCTTAATTTGCTCCACGGGTGCGGTACTACTATGGCTGACCCTGTAAAACAACACATTTCACTGCACCTGTCCTGTGTGTGACAATAAAACATTTATTTAATACATAATCAAAAGTGAGTTACTTAACTAACCTTTGTTTTTCATAACCATGATACGAGATAAATTCTTACAAAATTTAAGAAATGTTATTTTGAATGTTTTAATATTTCAAATACATTAGCAATCCATTAATTTGTTAATTCCTCACAAAAACAAATTTGGTAACACTTATTTTTAAAGGAACCCTTAATTAATAAAGGGTTTCCAAAAGCAAAGTAGTTACTGTAAGTAGTTTACAACAACAAAATAAAGAGATTTAGCGGTACCTTCTTGTAAAGTGTGAACAGGAATTCATATTAGTATCTGTGTACAAATTATGGCACCACTTTATTTACTCTACTACTATGTTTTTCGAAAACATTTACAAAAGTTAAACGCTGAAATGTCTTGAGTCAATAAGTATTCAACCCCTTTGTTATGGCAAGCCTAAATAAGTTCAGGAGTAAAATGTGCTTAACAAGTCACATAATAAGTTCCATGGACTCTGTGTGCAATAATAGTGTTTAACATGATTTTTTTATGACTACCCCATCTCTGTACTCCACACATACAATTATCTGTAAGGTCCCTCAGTTGAACAGTGAATTTCAAACACCGCTTAGGGATTTCACCATGAGACCAATGGTGACTTTAAAACAGTTGCAGAGTTAAATGGCTGTGACAGGAGAAAACAGAGGATGGATCAACAACATTATAGTTACTCCACAATACTAACCAAATTGACAGAGTGAAAAGAAGGAAGACTGTAAAGAATAAAAAATATTCGAAAACATGCATCCTGTTTTCAATAAGGCACTAAAGTAAAACTGCAACACATCTGGTAAAGCAATTAAATTTTGTCCTGAATACAAAGTGTTACGTTTGAGGCAAATCCAATACAACACATTACTGAGTACGACTCTCCATATATATATTTTTTGCCTCAGTCTGCTTTTCACCAGACACAGCAGGACAATAACCTAAAACACAAGGCCAAATCTACACTGGAGTTGCTTACCAAGAAGAAAGTGAATGTTCCTGAGTGGCCGAGTTACAGTTTTGACTTAAATCTACTTGAAAATCTATGGCAAGACCTGAAAATGGTTGTCTAGCAATGACCAACAACCAAGTTGATAGATCTTGAAGTATTTTGAAAAGAATAATGGGCAAATGTTGCACAACCCAGGTTTGGAAAGTTCTTAGAGACTAACAGCTGTAATCGCTGCCAAAGGTGCTTCTAGAAAGTATTGACTCTGGTGTGAATACTTATGAAAATGAGATATTTCTGTATTTCATTTTCAATAAATGAGTACAAAAGTATATAAACATGTTTTTACTTTGTCATTATGGGGTATTGTGTGTAGATGGGTGAGAAAAATATATTTAATCCATTTGAATTCAGGCTGCAACACAACAAAATGTGCAATAAGTCAAAGGGTATGAATACTTTCTGAAGGTCTGAAAACCCAGGCAGTTTGTGTCAGGTTCAGTGTAACTGCTGTTGAGTATAATTCTGATTTATCGTGGCTGCGTTAGACAGGCATGCCAAATTCTGATCTTTGTTTCACTAATTGGTATTTTGACCAATCAGATCAGCTCTGAAAAATATCTGATGCGAAAAGATCTGATGTGATTGGTCAAAAGACCTATTAGTGAAAGAAATATAATAATTGGGACGCCTGTCTAAACGCAGCCTATGAGAAATGAGGCCAGGCCACATAGCTATGACTCTGCTGACCCCTATTGTTCCCTGATACACACAGCAGTTAACAAAAGACACTAGCTGAGTCCACAGAAACCAGCTACTGGTCAGGCCTAGCCTCTCAGCTTGATGAGTAAAGGAAAGGAAAGTTGTTTCCTTCTTGCATTCAAGTAGATTACATAGTCGTAATAACAAAGGTACATCTATGTTATTTTGAGAGTCCTACAAACTGTATCTATTTAAAATAAGACAAAGGTACACAAGACTGATTCTAAAACCTTTATTTCCATGTCACAAAAACAGCTTTGCATACCCTTGTGCATATTCATGCACACACGTGCACACTCACACACAATACATTTTTTATACTGTCAGTGAAAGATATTTCTCAGTCTCACAATACCGATGGTATCAGACAGTGTGCAACATTCTTAACTCACTCAATGGAAAACCTCGCATAGTACTATGTAGCTAGCTCTTTCCACAGGTGCAAAGGTTCAGTCGAGCAGTGATTAAATGATTACAATTATGTAACCATGGATCTCATATAGGTAATATTTGGCACGCTAGATTCATACAAACCACACATATCAAGTTACAGTATATTAAATTCAAGTTATTTGATCTGTATTGCACCTCATTTTAACTCACTCTTGTTCTGCATAAAATTGATGAAGATTAATAAGACAGTGCTGTAACGCCAACAGCAGAATACTTTGGTATAATCCAGCACATTTGAATGCCATTGGAAAATATCACTGTCCATACAAAAGAATCCTGAAATACATTTGCTGGATGTACCATCAATCTAAACATGTAGGAAGGTCTTATTGAAAACCAAGGAGCCACGGTTATGACAGTGCCAAATACTGTACGCACTTCAGAGATTATTTGTGTCCATGCTCCAAATATCAGTCCCCCCTGTTGTTCATACATCCTGCTGAGTGTTGACCAATCGGTCTTGTTATGACTTCCTTACAGGTCTTGTCTCCAAGCAGTTCCTGTATGGAGTATTGACACAAACCTTTTCCGGCTACACTTTACATTAGAGAAAATAGTATTTCCTTTATGTTCATTTTAGGGGAATAACTTATGTCTAAATACCAACAACAACAAAAAACTGAATAAGTACTCCAAGTGCATGAAATTGCAAACCTGTTACGTACCCTAATAACATTACATCACTTTCCTTTCCTTTGTGTAAAGTAAGTAAGTAGCCTTGTCCAAGCCAGAATGGCCCACTGGGCAGGAGCCTATCGCCTGTATCTGTAGCGTGAGTGTGATGCAGTTTGAAGGACAAATACACCCCCTGGACAGGAACTAGCCTATCACAGGGCCTTCATTGGTGTAAATCCAATGCAAATAAGTTTAAGTGTGGGCCAATTTCCTTTCCTCTCATTTCCCCGTCTTGTAATCGAAAAGGGAAGAAGTTGTTACTGCAGTTACAGTTATTGTAGTAATACCAACAATGCATTAACTAGCTGTTGCCATTGGCGTCGGCTAATGGGGATCATAATAAATCAAATCAAAATGTACTCAAATCCACTGTCTGATTGAATATGACTTCTTTCAAATTAATCTAAATTACACAATGTGTCTTCAGTGTTTCCCAAAGGATTTTTTTCAGCAGTGGTGGCAAAGGTAGTGGGGGTGCATTTCTACTAGCGTTAGCGCAATGACATGCTAGCTGTTCCCATAGACTTCCAGTCATTGAGCCAACGACCATCCATTTAAAAGTGTGTCTCGGCAGAAACATATATTAAAACAAAAAAGTCCATCATAATTTTCTGTAGCAATGGCAACAATTTCCACATCTGCTAAATGAATATAGGAGAAACACTGGTCTTGGTGCTCTGGTTGCTGCCCTGGTATCCGATGCTCTTACGTCCAATGCTGGACACCTTCCTGCTTGCGCTGCCCCTCACAGGCCCTTCCTTCATTCTGACGCTATTACCACCACCCTCGGACATGGTCCTTCCCCTCCTTTTCTGCTCCTCCCCCTCCTCCATCCCCCTCTCAGCCTCCTCCTGCTGTAGGTTCCGGAGGTTCTGACAGACGCATACCTGCTCCTCGGGCTGCTCCCTGGTGGGACGGAACCACTTCAATGAAGCGTAGAGGAGCTCTACGAAACTGGACAAGGCAGACACCACTCCCACTGCAAAGTAGAAACAGAGGAAGACTGTCTTCTCCATGGGGCGTGACACGAAGCAGTCCACTGTGTAGGGGCATGGGAAGCGGCTGCATGGGAACTGGGCCTCCACCCGGAAGCCGTACAGCCACCACTGACCTACCAGAAATCCCACTTCTGTCACCAAACGGAAGGCCACGTTTATAACATAGAGCTGTCGGAGGTGGCGCTCTTCCCTGGCGGCGTTTCTGCTCAGCTGGCTGAACCTTGGCTGGCTTAACCGCGTGGTCCTCTTGTTGTGGTGGTGCATGGCGTACATGAGGAAGATGAGGGACGGCGTGGAGATGAGGACAATGTGGAACACCCAGAAGCGGTACTGGGAGATGGGGAAGGCATCGTCGTAACACACCTGCTTGCAGCCCGGCTGCAGGGTGTTACAGGCAAACTCCCCCTGCTCGTCTTCGAACAGGTCACCAGCGACAGTGCCCAGGATTAGGATGCGGAAGACCAGCATGAGCAGCAGCCAGAAGCGGCCCAGCATGGGGGAGTGGACCTGGAGGGCATCGAAGAGGCCGCTGAGGAAGCTCCACTCACCCATGATGCGAGGACTCGGCCTGGGCTACTCCTCCTGGCTCTCTGGGGGTCTCTGGAGGTCTAGTGGAACTTATATTCAGTCCATTTTCAGAAATAGTTATCCCTCATGAGTTACTGGCACGGAGGTTTGTCATGTGTCAGCTTTCCAAGTCAAAATGCCAAGTCTGCTCAAAAGCCCTACCTTAAAGAAGTACTAAAATGGATTATAAAATCTGAACAGATTCATTTACAGATCAAAGGCTAATTCCATGGACATGTGTCCTTCACATGACCTGAAACAAGACAGATCAAATATTTGATTGTGTAACATGCAGAAACAAGTATTTAGTATTTTTTCAATACCAGCAGCTAGTTTGTATGTAACTTATAAAAATAGCTATTCCAATATATTCCCTCATCCACATTACATTTAATTAATTAACACAAGCAAATACCTGTAGGAGATGAGAGGTTGCTTCAACTCCTTTTTAGCTTAGGAAATCAACCAATTCAGTGAAAACCTCTGCTCCTCATGTGATCTTAAATGAGATTGAAAAACAGAGGTTTGGATTCGTTAAGAAGCACATAGGCAACACAACATAGGTATATTCTTGAATGTACTTAATATTACATACAAAACGACCCACACAAATAATTAACTTGCTCACATAGAGGTTAAACATACTGAGAGAACATACCAAACTTTTCATCCATATACATCGTAGATCGTCATAACAAGCTGATTCCTGTAAAAGGCTGGTAGAAGTACACTTTAGCCTCTGGTATACACGCTCTGGGTGCCTTGTTTAGGGGGAAGGTGCCTTCTTTGACTTGGTGCTTCAGCCTGAGGCAGCCTTGAATCAATTGGTAGCAATCAATGAGTCATCAAGATATTGTCAGTCAATAAAAAGGATAAAAGTTGAATCATTTGGAATTATATCGTCCATCTATTAAAGGTGCAATCACAAAAATTGGAGCCAACTTGTGTTGGTTCCTTCAGTGTGCTTCTCCTAGCAAGCCGACTATTACCACAGTCTAACTCCACATTAGACAGTGATAATGGTTGGCTTTTAATAGTTGGCTTGCTAGGGCGTCAACGGTGAAGGAAATTCCTGTCATGTCCTATCTGGAATATCAAAGTACACAAACATAATTAATGTTTACCCAAGAGTGCATACTCTTGATTGAAGACAGCTTTTTCTAATGGCAGGAAGAGTCAGCACTTCCCAATCGGCCAGGCCTGAGCAGTTCACAAGGGAGAACACAGGAACACCCAAGCATCAATAAACCACCAACTTGGTAAAAACTGGTTGAATCAACGTTGCTACCACGTAATCTCAACCCAAAAAAATGTAATGTGATGAAGTTGAATCAACGTGGAAAACTAATTGGGTTTGAAAAAAGTTATTAACATAAGGGAAATTCATATTTTTTCACCCAACTTTTAACCTTACTCCAATGACATGGTGAAATGTTTTGTTGATTTCATGTTGAATTCACGTTAGTTGACACCTCAACCAAATGTAAATCAAAACTAGACGTTGAACTGAAGTCTGTGCCCAGTGGGCACTGGTAGACCTACTGTTACAACAGCTGCCAGTGCTTTTGTATTGGAATTGGGTGGGCCGGCCAGTCCCTGACTTTGTTTTAGGTTTCAAATAGGCTACACCCCTTTCTTGCAGTCAAATGAAAAATTCGCCCTCTAGTGGCCTCATGGGTGGAATGTTATTAATATTTTTCATAATTTCATAATTAATCAACATTATTTCAAACAACCTGCTTAAAATCCGGTGTTTCTATGTCAAACGAATTGTTTTGTTATATTTCAATCTTCTGTGATATATATGAAGTGTAATATTGGGATGCAAACTCAAAATGGAACACATTTCAACTCTATATCTGACATAGTACAGGTGTCTTCTGTTTTTAAGCCCATAATCATGTGTGGGAGGTGTAAATTTAGTTTTCTGTCAGTATCAGCTGAAACTGTGGGCTGAGGTGAATTGTTTAATTGCTACTTGCCCTGTTACAGATTAGATTATTTAGTTACATTAACCGTGTTTGGTATCATAGCCTTCCATGTCGATATGCAGGTTGGCATTTATTGGGATGCTGCTCTGCAGTGGTCACGTGCTGGCCTAGCCACAGTCATAACATCTGATTTCAAACCCTAACTACACTGCTAACCTTATGCCTAACCCTAACCTTAAATTATGACCAAAAAGCACATTTTTGTTTTCATGAATTTTTTACCATAAAGACAATTTTGACTTTGTGGCTGGCCCACCTAGCGGAAACCGCTCAGCTCTGCCTCCAGGACATCCCAATAAAAGTCAACCAGCTGTTGTTACTTGGCTGAAGTTGGGAGACAAATTCAGCTTGCAGAAGGTGACATTTCTCCAGAGCTAAAAACCTAGACAGATAAGAAAAAGTACAGAGCAGCCAACTTGGTAAATTAGAATAATGTGGTCATGCCATTCAAAAAGGGTTACCACTAAGTCTATTTTGATTTATCCATGATAGTATGAAAAATGTATACACTCACTAAGTCGCTCTGGATAAGAGCGTCTGCTAAATGACTAAAATGTAAAAATGTGAATGATAAAAATAGTATTCACCCCCAACAATCGATTACTAAATACTAAAAATACTTCAAAGAATTAAACAGGTTATAACCTCTGAAGACTACAGTGCCGATTTCAACCACTAGATTTACTGGTAATTACTGATAATGTAAGTCAGAAAACAAAAACTAGACAGTTATAGGACACTCGGAGGCTTCTCCGTCAAATAAACATGTCTCTGGCTCCATCCAGTGGTCAGCTGCGTCATTACAATCAATTTTGTCAGCTCGTTTCCACGTCATGTCAAAGAAGCGGTCCTTAGAAATGCTGCTCTCCTGGTCGACTCGCTCACAACACAGACACCCTTACCGAAAAAACAGGCTTCTGGCAAACAGTTGTGGCAAACCTTTGGCCAATTTGCCACAAGCTCATATTTTCACATGCAAATTAGTTTTGTGGCAAACTGTCGACTTGTGAACTTCTGGCAAACGTACATTTAAAAAATGTTTTAGTCATTTAGCAGACGCTCTTATCCAGAGCGACTTACAGTTAGTAAGTGCATACATTTTTTGTTCATTATTTTTTTTCATACTGGCCCCCCGTGGGAATCGAACCCACAACCCTGGCGTTGCAAGCGCCATGCTCTACCAACTGAGCTACACGGGGCCCCAACTTGTGATGAACATTCTACTGTTTGCTGCAAATTTGCTGCAAACTCAGTATGAAATGCAAATTAGATCAGGTTTTTGGTTACTATGTGTTAACATTTACATTTTGTATCTACATAAACCAAATCACATATAACTTTAAATGAGCTTGCTTTTCACAGAGAAAAGTAAACTAAAATGAGCTTGCTTTTCACAGAGAAAACTAAACTAAACATACTAAATGTACTAAATATACAAAACAACATGTGTTCAATGTCATAAATCCGATAGAACTTGAAATCATCAGCATACTAACGAAGAAAAGAGCAAAGACTGGATATTAGTTTATTTATTCCTGCCGGTAGAGTTGAAAATGTAATGGAAACACATTGAACGTTAGATTTTTATTCGGTACATGAAAACTTAAGCGAAAAATTACATTTAGTGTTTTATTTTTTTATATTTTATTTTCACCTTTATTTAACCAGGTAAACCAGTTGAGAACAAGTTCTCATTTACAACTGTGACCTGGCCAAGATAAAGCAAAGCAGTGCGATAAAAACAACAACACAGAGTTACATATGGGGTAAAACAAAACAAAGTCAAACAACAGAAATACATATATATACAGTGTGTGCAAATGTAGCAAGTTATGGAGGTAAGGCAATAAATAGGCTATAGTGCAAAATAATTACAATTAGTATTAACACTGGAATGATAGATGTGCAAGAGATGATGTGCAAATAGAGATACTGGGGTACAAATGAGCAAAATAAATAACAATATAGGGATGAGGTACCAGGCAGTGATGCAACCAGTCAGGATGCTCTCAATGGTGCAGCTGTAGAACCTTTTGAGGATCTGAGGACCCGTGCCAAATCTTTTCAGTCTCCTTAGGGGGAATAGGTTTTGTCGTGCCCTCTTCACGACTGTCTTGGTGTGCTTGGACCATGTTAGTTTGTTGGTGATGTGGACACCAAGGAACTTGAAGCTCTCAACCTGCTCCACTACAGCCCAGTCGATGAGAATGGGGGCATGCTCGGCCCTCTTCTTTGTCCTGTAGTCCACAATCATCTCCTTTGTCTTGATCACATTGAGGGAGAGGTTGTTGTCCTGGCACCACACGGCCAGGTCTCTGACCTCCTCCCTATAGGCTGTCTCGTCGTTGCCGGTGATCAGGCCTACCACTGTTGTGTCATCGGCAAACTTAATGATGGTGTTGGAGTCGTGCCTGGCCATGCAGTCATGAGTGAACAGGGAGTACAGGAGGGGACTGAGCACGCACCCCTGAGGGGCCCCCATGTTGAGGATCAGCGTGGCGGATGTGTTTTTACCTACCCTTACCACCTGGGGGCGGCCCGTCAGGAAGTCCAGGATCCAGTTGAAGAGGGAGGTGTTTAGTCGCTTTGCCTGTTTGATGGTTCGTCGGAGGGCATAGCGGGACTTCTTATAAGCTTCCGGGTTAGAGTCCCGCTCCTTGAAAGCAGCAGCTCTACCCTTTAGCTCAGTGTGGATGTTTCCTGTAATCCATGGCTTCTGGTTGGGGTATGTACGTACAGTCACTGTGGGGACGATGTCATCGATGCACTTACTGATGAAGCCAGTGACTGATGTGGTGTACTCCTCAATGCCATCGGAAGAATTCCGGAACATATTCCAGTCTGTGCTAGCAAAACAGTCCTGTAGCTTAGCATCTGCTTCATCTGACCACTTTTTTATTGACCGAGTCACTGGTGCTTCCTGCTTTAGTTTTTGCTTGTAAGCAGGAATCAGGAGGATATAATTATGGTCAGATTTGCCAAATGGAGGGCGAGGGAGAGCTTTGTACGTGTCTCTGTGTGTGGAATAAAGGTGGTCTAGAGTTTTTGTCCCTCTGGTTGCACATTTAACATGCTGGTAGAAATGAGGTAAAATGGATTTACAGTGGCTTGCGAAAGTATTCACCCCTCTTGGCATTCTTCCTATTTTGTTGCCTTACAACCCAGAATTAAAATAGATTTTTGGGGGTTCGTATCATTTGATTTACACAACATGCCTACGACTTTGAAGATGCAAAATATTTTTTATTGTGAAACAAACAAGAAATAAGACAAAAAAACGGACAACTTGAGCGTGCATACAGTTGAAGTCGGAAGTTTACATAGACCTTGGCCAAATACATTTAAATTCAGTTTTTCACAATTCCTGACTAGTAAAAATGTCTTGTCTTAGGTCAGTTAGGATCACCACTTTATTTTAAGAATGTGAAATGTCAGAATAATATTAGAGAGAATGATTTATTTCAGCTTTTATTTCTTTCATCACATTCCCAGTGGGTCAGAAGTTTACATACACTCAATTAGTATTTGGTAGCATTGCCTGCAAATTGTTTAACTTGGGTCAAAAGTTTCAGGTAGCCTTCCACAAGCTTCCCACAATATGTTGGGTGAATTTTGGCCCATTCCTCCTGACAGAGTTGGTGTAACTGAGTCAGGTTTGTAGGCCTCCTTGCTCGTACACGCTTTTTCAGTTCTGCCCACACATTTTCTATAGGATTGAGGTCAAGGCTTTGTGATGGCCACTCCAATATCTTGACTTTGTTGTCCTTAAGCCATTTTGCCACAACTTTGGAAGTATGCTTGGGGTCATTGTCCATTTGGAAGACCCATTTGCGACCAAGCTTTAACTTCCTGACTGATGCCTTGAGATGTTGCATCAATATATCCACATCATTTTCCTTCCTCATGATGCATTCTATTTTGTGAAGTGCACCAGTCCCTCCTGCAGCAAAGCACCCCCACAGCATGATGCTGCCACCCCCGTGCTTCACGGTTGGGATGGTGTTCTTCGGCTTGCAAGCGTTCCCCTTTTTCCTCCAAACATAACGATGGTCATTATGGCCAAACAGTTATATTTTTGTTTCATCAGACCAGAGGACATTTCTCCAAAAAGTACAATCTTTGTCCCAATGTGCAGTTGCAAACCGTAGTCTGGCTTTTGTATGGTGGTTTTGGAGCAGTGGCTTCTTCCTTGCTGAGCGGCCTTTCAGGTTATGCCGATATAGGACTCGTTTTACTGTGGATATAGATACTTTTGTAGGTTTCCTCCAGCATCTTCACAAGGTCCTTTGCTGTTACTCTGGGATTGATTTGTACTTTTCGCACCAAAGTACGTTCATCTCTAGGACACAGAATACATCTCCTTCCTGAGCAGTATGCGTGGTCCCATGGTGTTTATACTTGCGTACTATTGTTTGTATAGATGAACGTGGTACCTTAAGGCGTTTGGAAGTTGCTCTCAAGGATGAACCAGACTTGTGGAGGTCTACCATTTTTTTTCTGAGGTCTTGGCTGATTTCTTTTGATTTTCCCATGATGTCAAGCAAAGAGGCACTGAGTTTGAAGGTAGGCCTTGAAATACATCCACAGGTACACCTCCAATTGACTCAAATGATGTCAATTAGCCTATCAGAAGCTTCTAAAGCCATGAGATCATTTTCTGGATTTTTCCAAGCTGTTTAAAGGCACAGTCAACTTAGTGTATGTAAACTTCTGACTCACTGGAATTGTGATACAGTGAATTATAAGTGAAATAATCTGTCTGTAAACAATTGTTGGAAAAAGGACTTGTGTCATGCACAAAGTAGATGTCCTAACCGACAAACTATAGTTTGTTAACAAGAAATTTGTGGAGTGGTTGAAAAACAAGTTTAAATGACTCCAACCTAAGTGCATGTAAACTTCCGACTTCAACTGTAACTATTCACCCCCCCAAAGTCTATACTTTGTAGAGCCATCTTTTGCAGCAATTTCAGCTGCAAGTCTCTTGGGGTATGTCTGTATAAGCTTGGCACATCTAGCCACTGGGATTTCTGCCCATTCTTCAAGGCAAAACTGCTACAGCTCCTTCAAGTTGGATGGGTTCCGCTGGTGTACAGCAATGTTTAAGTCATACCACATATTCTCAATTGGATTGAGGTCTGGGATTTGACTAGGCCATTCCAAGACATTTAAATGTTTTCCCTTAAACCACTCAAGTGTTGCCTTAGCAGTATGCTTATGGTCAAAAGCTGAAAATAGGGTCTGAGGTTAACACAGGTTTGGGAGATCTTATACGTTTTGATCTATGAGATAATATCATGCAGTTAACATGACATGTATTAATTATGAAGCCTTTTATGTGCTTTTTTAAATGACAAATGCTTCAAAATTAACAAAAAGTTACATTAGCTGATGAAGATTATATCATAGAACAAAACGTATAAAATCTCCTAAACCTGTGTTGACCACAGACCTTATTTTCGGCATTTATCCAAAAACTCCATTCATTTCCCCATAGGCTTTGTCCAACGAACCATGGAAGAGTTAGTGCCAACAAAAAGACAGACGCCATTACTATTTGTCTCTATTTATAAAATGACCCCTAAACTTCCTGTTTTCATCACAGCTGTCATTTTTTTTATACAACATTACTTTACTCATAAAAACTGTAGCCTTACAAACCATCCTGATCTAAGCTTGCGAGATCAGGATGGTTCGTACGAGGCTATAAAAACTGTGTATGGAAACATGGTTACTGTCATGATATTTTGGATAAAGTAATAAAGGTGAAATATTTTGTGTAGATGTTCCTTAAACTGATTGTAACTAAATTATATATAGACATACATTGAATGTACAAAACATTAGGAACACTTTCCTAATATTTAGTTTTGCCCTCAGAGCAGCCTCAATTATTCAGGGCATGGACTCTGCAAGGTGTTGAAAGCATTCCACAGGGATGCTGGCCCATGTTGACTGACTCCAATGCTTCCCGCAGTTGTCAAATTGGCTGGATGTCCTTTGGATGGTGGACCATTCTTGATACACACAAGAAACTGTTGAGCATGAAAAACCCAGCAGCGTTGCAGATCTTGACACAAACCAGTGCACCTGGCACCTACTACCATACCCCTCAAAGGCACAAATATTTTGTCTTGCCCATTCACCATCTGAATGGCACACATACACAATCCATGTCTCAATTGTCTCAAGGCTTAGAAATCCTTCTTTAACCGGTCTCCTCCCCTTCACCTGCACTGATTGAAGTGGATTTAACAAGTGACATCAATAAGGGATCATAGCTTTCACCTGGATTCATCTGGTCAGTCTGTCATGGAAAGTGCAGGTGTTCTTAATGTTTTGTGCACAGTGTATATTGTATTATGTTAGCATAATTGGTCTCAGCTATATGATACGGGGAGCAGGTATGTAAACAAGAAACCAGTAGGTACATTTGTCACCCATAAAAAGGGAGACAAATACGTTTGTGAATTATTTTATTAAATGGCTTTTCTTGCTAAGGGTAGGCTACATCAAATTTAGTACCAGGAATCCATGATACCGCTCATGCCTCTGCTCATGAACCTCATACTGCTCATGCCTCTGCCCAAGTTCCAGGCCTCATGTACATCATCCTGCCTCTGAAGTGGGGCTGTTATTACATCAGGAACAGGTGTTAATGTTTTCTACAGTGTATAATGTATGAAATGGTTTATTCATTCACGTCATGAACTCACTATGATATCATATTTGTATATGCTTGGTTATACTTTCGTAATAAATCATATGGGTTGAAATGTGTATTTTCAACCCATATGGGACGGGGACGACAACTACTCAAAATATTGCCTTCTTGCTAGATTGATGAAAACAGCCATAGCAAATCAGTGCAAAAGGTATCAGCTCAAGATTATCCATGTTCCATGACGCAAGTAGGGTATGAGTTCTCATTTCACAGGGTAACAATACCTAATCCTTGTCGGACTCAAAACTTCTTATGATACAGTACTCACCCGGAATTAGTTTGTAGAGAAGATGAGTCGTAGAACTGTTGAAATGGTTGCCTGATCGGAATGGGCAAGCTCAACTCCTTCAGGGGCCTGCTCGGGAGGATGTAACCTTACATTTCTATCTGAACATTCTGTATCATGTAGAACAGGTGTGTAAGACAATAGGGGGATCATGTCAGCTCTATTCTTTCCACATCACTGAATACACTTCTGCCCATTTGGGATAAGGTACACATCTGTACTGAGACGTGTCAAAGCAAATAGCACAGGGAACGCTAAATTCCAAAAGATGTTAAACATTGCGTGATTTCAAATTTACATGGGACTCCTCCCAGTTACTAACAAACACACAACCACATGATAACATAAGCAACTACTTTATTTAACAAAACAAATATCAAAAGACATCCAATGAAATATTTACATGACAAGACACAACATGAATAAAAAGATGAAAACCGAAGACTGAACATGTAACAAATAGATTAAAACTAGTGAAATTATTCAGCATAACATGTCAAATATATTGTTATTTGCAAAATGCAAGAATAATCCTGCCTATGAGTTAAACAATTCTTAAATGTAATATTCCCCCCCCCAGTTATGATAAAATTCTAACATAACCAACTGTCTACTGTGCAAAAGCTGTCAAGACTTCTAATGTTACAAAGCAAAGCCATAAATGGCCAAGTGGCAGTAGAGTATATAAAAGCATTGATTCAATAAAAGGGACTTCAGTTGTAATATCCTTGATAACAGGAGACATTGATCATAAGAGAATAGGAAGCTCCAATCTAAAAGTCTTCTTCAGAGTCTGAGTCAAAGTTATAAGCGATTGGTTTCTTGGCACGGACTGGTTTGCTCCTGGGAGCTACAGCTTCCTCGTCTGACATCTGGAAGCTCTCATCGTCCCATACTTTGGTTTTCTACGAGGACACGCAGGAAGAAGAATACATCATCCAAATTGAAGTTCATTTATTTCAGAGTGATGGATCTGACATATGACAGGGTGGGAGGGTGCAAACCTGAATTCATGGTTAACAAGCTTAAGTTTATATTTTCCAGCACCTTTTCAATTGTAAAAGCTGGCAAACAATGTCTCAGCATATCATTGCATTATCAACAACTTGGCTCACGTCAATGCTAGAACCTCCACTCGGTTTGGACTCACCTTGTTGGCGATGGAAGTCTTCTTGCCCTTGATGCGGGACATGAGGTCTTCAGAGCTCCTGTCCGAGTCGTCACTGTCCAGGGCCTTGCGCTTGGCCGGCGCGGCCTTAGACGGGGCAGGGGCATTGGACGGGCCCTCCGAGCCACTGGAGTCAAACGACGGGATCTTCATGGCAGCAGTTTTGGAGGTTGGCTTGGGCTTGGACAGAGCTTCCATGATGGACGGCTGCGTCGCATCTAGAGGGGCTGATAGGGAGATAGTGTTAGGAGTCTGTTCAGAATAAGTGTATTATTGATAATGCTTTATACGCTCAAAGCATAACCCCTCTCAATATAACATCATCCAGAATATACAACATTATGTAAATATACAGCTAACTGCCAAAATAAAGGAAACACTTGAGTAAATGAGGGATATTGAAAGCAGGTGCTTCCGCACAGGTTTGGTTCCTGAGTTAATTAAGCAATTAACATTCTTACAGTCAATGTTCCCTCACATTTTTGGGGCACTGAGCTAATTTTTGGTCTTGTGAGCAGAAACTTGAAAGCTGTGAGAATTGTGCCTCTTCTAGCACGCATTTACAGTGAACATTGAAGCTGTACCCTTACAGTTTTAGACAGTGGCCAATAGGCTATTGTGGCTATTTGAGCATAATGTAGAGCAAATCCCATAACATTTCACATGGAAATAGCTTTAGATTTCTATGACAGCCTACAGTAGCCTGTGGTGTTCAATGCAGGCCTACATGAATGGCTCTTTACTTGTCTGTAACACGACATGCCAAATAGGTGACTGTAAATTGCATTGTGTTTTATTATGTAATAAACCACTTTACAAAATACGATTCATTATTATTGCCATACAGATAATTCGACAATATAGGCTATTCAAGCCTGTATCAAAATATAACACTGCCCCTTTAATGAAGACATAAGCTTTTTACCTGACTGGCTTTTCAAAGACAGCTTGAAATGTAGCCTACACATTTTGTGCTCTTGTAGGAAGCAGTAACTGCCCATTGCTGACCTATACTGATCTATAACTGGGCTAATAACTCGCTAACTAGCAAAGAATATCAACAAATGTGCACACGTGTGGCTCTGAAAGACCGCTCATGGCCTACCCCAGCCAATATAATTCTACTCAGTTGTGCTCTGGCTTTGCATACAACAGACTCAATCTTGCAAAGTTACATTTGTTTTGTTGCATTGAAAAGGGGCTGATATAATTAAGCAATAAGGCACGAGGGTGTGTGGTATACGACGCAATGCAGAGTGCCTGGATACAGCCCTTAGCTGTGGTATATTGGCCATAAACCACAAAACCCTGAGGTCCTTATTGCGATTATAAACTGTTTACCAATGTAATTAGAGCAGTAAAAATAAATGTTTTGTCATACCTGTGGTATACGGTGTGATATACCACGGCTGTCAGCCAATCAACATTCAGGGCTCAAACCACTGTTTATAATGTTGATTCGATCACAGAAAAAACATTGATCTATATAGTGTAAACTAACAGGGTGAACTCAGTGAAGTTCAATCTCTTGCGTCTCCGCACGGCCTGGCATTTCTTCTGCTTGGCAGTCCTGGAGGACGTGCGCGGCCCCACACAGGCGCAGCTTAGAGGGAACATCGCCTTCCGCTATACCCACAATAACATCTGCTAAATATGTGTATGTGGCCAATACAATTTGACTATGGTCATGTATAAAAAATGCCCAGTTTCCCATTATTTTGGCTACCATGGCTAGAAGAGCTCTGTGACTTTGAAAGAGGGGTCTCGAAGCATAGGGGGGTTTAAAGCAGGGACTCTCAAAGTGTGGTCCAGGCCAGATCAAAATATATACACTACTGTTCAAATGTTTGTGGTCACTTAGAAATTCTTGTTTTCCATGAAAATATACACTAAATGAGTTTGAATAGGAAATATAGCAAAATGCATAGGAAATGTAGTCATTGACAAGGTTAGAAATAATGATTTTTAATTGAAATAATAAATTGTGTCCTAACTTTGCTTTCGTCAAAGAATCCTCCATTTGCAGCAATTACAGTGAGGGAAAAAAGTATTTGATCCCCTGCTGATTTTGTACGTTTGCCCACTGACAAAGAAACGATCAGTCTATAATTTTAACGGTAGGTTTATTTGAACAGTGAGAGACAGAATAACAAAAAAATCCAGAAAAACGCATGTCAAAAATGTTATAAATTGATTTGCATTTTAATGAGGGAAATAAGTATTTGACCCCCTCTCAATCAGAAAGATTTCTGGCTCCCAGGTGTCTTTTATACAGGTAACGCGCTGAGATTAGGAGCACACTCTTAAACGGAGTGCTCCTAATCTAAGCTTGTTACCTGTATAAAAGACACCTGTCCACAGAAGCAATCAATCAGATTCCAAACTCGCGCCCGCAAGGTCCCCCTGCTCAAGAAAGCACATATACAGGGCCGTCTGAAGTTTGCCAATGAACATCTGAATGAGGAGAACTGGGTGAAAGTGTTGTGGTCAGATGAGACCAAAATGGAGCTCTTTGGCATCAACTCAACTCGCCGTGTTTGGAGGAGGAATGCTGCCTATGACCCCAAGAACACCATCCCCAACGTCAAATATGGAGGTGGAAACATTATGCTTTGGGGGTGTTTTTCTGCTAAGGGGACAGGACAACTTCACCGCATCATAGGGACGATGGACGGGGCCATGTACCGTCAAATCTTGGGTGAGAACCTCCTTCCCTCAGCCAAGGCATTGAAAATGGGTCGTGGATGGGTATTCCAGCATGACAATGACCCAAAACACATGGCCAAGGCAACAAAGGAGTGGCTCAAGAAGAAGCACATTAAGGTCCTGGAGTGGCCTAGCCAGTCTCCAGACCTTAATCCCATAGAAAATCTGTGGAGGGAGCTGAAGGTTCAAGTTGCCAAACGTCAGGTTCGAAACCTTAATGACTTGGAGAAGATCTGCAAAGAGGAGTGGGACAAAATCCCTCCTGAGATGTGTGCAAACCTGGTGGCCAACTACAAGAAACGTCTGACCTCTGTGATTGCCAACTAGGGTTTTGCCACCAAGTACTAAGTCATGTTTTGCAGAGGGGTCAAATACTTATTTCCCTCATTAAAATGCAAATCAATTTATAACATTTTTGACATGTTTTTTTTTGGATTCTTTTGTTGTTATTCTGTCTCTCACTGTTCAAATAAATCTACCATTAAAATTATAGACTGATCATATCTTTGTCAGTGGGCAAACGTACAAAATCAGCAGGGGATCAAATACTTTTTTCCCCTCACTGTACAGCCTTGCTTCTAGTTGTCAATTTGTTGAGGTAATCTGAAGAGATCTCACCCCATGCTTCCTGAAGCACCGCCCACAAATTGGATTGGCATGATGGGCACTTCTTACGTACCATACGGTCAAGCTAATCCCACAACAGCTCAATAGGGTTCAGATCCGGTGACTGTGCTGGCCACTCCATTATAGACAGAATACCAGCTGACTGCTTCTTCCCTAAAGAGTTCTTGCATAGTTTGGAGCTGTGCTTTGGGTCATTGTCCTGTTGCAGGAGGAAATTGGCTCCAATCATGCACCGTCCACAGGGTATGGCATGGCGTTGCAAAATTTAGTGATAGCCTTCCTTCTTCAAGATCCCTTTTACCCTGTACAGATTTCCCACCACCAAAGCACCCCCAGACCATCACATTGCCTCCACCATGCTTGACAGATGGCATCAAGCACTCATCCAGCATCTTTTCATTTGGTCTGAGTCTCATAAATGTTCTTCTTTGTGATCCGAACACCTTGAACTTCAATTAGTCTGTCCATAACACATATTTTCTTTGCAACTCTGCCTAGAAGGTCAGCATCCCGGAGTCACCTCTTCACTGTTGATGTTGAGACTGGTGTTTTTTTGGTACTATTTAATGAAGCTGCCAGTTCAAGACCTGTGAGGCGTCCGTTTCTCAAACTAGACACTCTAATGTATTTGTCCTCTTGCTCAGTTGTGCACTGGGGCCTCCCACTCCTCTTTCTATTCTGGTTAGAGCCAGTTTGCGCTGTTCTGTGAAGGGAGTAGTACACAGCATTGTACGAGATCTTCAGTTTCTTGGCAATTTCTCGCATGGAATAGCCTTAATTTCTCAGAACAAGAATAGACTGACGAGATTCAGAAGAAAGTTTTGTTTCTGGCCATTTTGAGCCTGTAATCGAACCCACAATTACTTTTGCTCCAGATACTCAACTAGTCTCAAGAAGGCCAGTTTTATTGCTTCTTTCAAATCAGCACAAGTTTTCAGCTGTGCTAACATAATTGCAAAAGGGTTTTCTAATGATCAATTAGCCTTTTAAAATGATAAACTTGGATTAGCAAACACAACGTGCCATTGGAACACAGGACTGATGGTTGCTGATAATGGGCCTCTGTACGCCTAGATGTTCCATAAAAAAATTATTTAAAAAAAAGCAGTTTCCAGCTACAATAGCCATTTACAACATTAACAATGACTACACTGTATTTCTGATCAATTTGATGTTATTTTAAAAATGGGCAAAAAAAGAGAAGCTTTTTTCGAAAACAAGGACATTTCTAAGTGACCCCAAACTATTGCACAGTAGTGTATATTTTTATGAATATTACTGACTAATGGAATTTGTCGTGGATGAATGGTGTCGCATCCAGCCAAGGCGCATTGACGCTGTTCTGGCGGTCTTGGTGGCCCAACGCCCCATTAAGACCCCATGTTGGCATTTCCTTTATTTTGGCAGTTACCTGTATATATGTTTTATTACTCATTGAAGCAGAAATCTAATGTCACAACTACTGCATTATTAGTACAGGGTTGGAGGTGCTGTTCTATAGTACCTGCAGCCTTCTTCTTGGGGGCGGCTGGCTTCTTGGCAGCTGCTGGTTTCTTGGCGGCTGCCTTGGGCTTGGCTGGAGGCTTAGAGGCCGTCGCATCGTCGCCATCAGACTGAGCTGCAGAACACAGAAACAAGTTCAGATTATATTTTCAACTGTGCTAGTCAGAGAATCTCCTCAGTTGTCTGCAACAGTGTGCCATTTCATGTTGTATTTTGAAAGTCAGCATCTAATTGTGTGGCAAATTTGTGATGTTAGATCAATTCAGTTATACAGTTGAGGTAGTGATTTTGATTTGATCACTATTGATCCCCAGGGGGGAGGAATAGGTATGGAATATACTTACAGCTGGATTTGCTTTTAGCTTCTTTTACAGTCGCTGATTTGCTTTTCACCACTTTCTTTCTATATGGAGAGAGAGCAACAGTTTCACTGCTGTCAGGATTCGCAATTAAATAAAATGTGCAGAGTTTAGACTATTGCTTGTGTAGGCTTAACTCACTGCATTACCCCCAACAATTATCACCAGTGTCACCAAGCTTACAAAACTCCTGTTAAACTATACTGTATATAGACTCACGTGGGCTCAGGAGCCTTAGGGGGTGGAGAGTCTGCCTCACTATCGACTGCAGCGCTGGGCTCGGGGACAAAGCCGTCGTCATCGTCACTAATGGCTGCTGCAGCCTTGGGGGCGCTCATCCCACAGTCAAACTCATCCTCACTGCTGGACATGCTGTACTTCACAGCAGCTTTGGGAAAAGACAACACTTGTTGCATTAACACTGCATGAACACTACTACATTTACGTCATTTAGCAGACGCTCTTATCCAGAGCGACTTACAGTTAGTGAGGGCGGCAGGTAGCTTAGTGGTTAAGAGCATTGTGCCAGTAACCGAAAGGTCGCTGGTTCTAATCCCCGAGCCCACTAGGTGAAACATCTGTCGATGTGCCCTTGAGCAAGGCACTTAACTCTAATTGCTCCTGTAAGTCGCTCTGGATAAGAGCGTCTGCTAAATGACCAATTATTATTTATAATTATTTACATTATTTTATTTTTTTTTGGCCCCCCGTGGGAATCGAACCCACACATCCCTGCCGGCCATTCCCTCCCCTACCCTGGATGACGCTGGGCCAATTGTGCGCCGCCCCATGGGTCTCCCGTTCACGGCCGGCTACGACAGAGCCTGGATTCGAACCAGGATCTCTAGTGGCACAGCTAGCAATGCGATGCAGTGCCTTAGACCACTGCGCCACTCGGGAGTCAAACCACAAACCCATGATGAAGGCAGCTTGTTGTTGAAAAGTTGGTTAATAAATGTATTCGATCAGAGCCACAAAGTGCGGCTAGCTGGCTACATTTTATTTTCTTACTAATCAGGCCACCCATCAACTTAGTGCAACGCATGCTGTTGAAGGTAGGCTTCCTTTTCTACCCTTGTAGAAAATGGCAACTGTTAGACAAAATGTCGCTGTTATGTTGAGCTAAAATAACAGCTTCCTGTATGGATGTAGGAGAGTCATGGGGAAGTAATCAAGCTATCTAAGGTCTGAGACGAGCCTAATCAGAAGTGAGTAGTGCAGCTAATTACGCAGAGGAAGTGATGCTATAGATACATTGGCATGTTCTGGTCGAGTCTTCAAAGATCCCCAATCATGAAACAGAACAAGCAGCCAGACATAACACTTTGGGGCACCGGGACTGTCCATACTGTCTTATTGCCTGGTGGGCTTGATGAATTACACGCGAGTATGGGATGCTAATGAGAATATAAGTGACTGCTGGATAATGCAATTGCCGATTTAAACTCAGTTTGGGTGGTTCCGAATAGGGATGTGACAAATGGGAATACAATCTTAATGTTTAAAACTGACATTAAAATAAAACAAAATAAAAATCGGTAAGGAAAAAGAAAAAAACATAATTACACATCAATTCACAATGCAGAATAATGGTCCTATTACGCATGCGTTACCGCTAGGGCCTGGCAATGAAGTTATATCTACCCGGACCCTTTACAGACAGAACTCATTACAGTAGTAACATGTCGATAATTGATTACTTTTCAGACAATTAAAAAAGTGCTGCATCAGAAGCGTATTTACCTTTTCAGACAGTAGAATTCTGCTCTGGCATAGAATGTTCTATCGTTTCCCTGACAACAATAAACGTTGATGATTGATGTGCTGCTATGTTTATGTTTTTTTAAATGGTAGGATAGCTAGATGTGCTTTCTTTCTACTAAATGTCTTGGTAAGTCACGATATTTAACAAACTTTTTTTTAGGAAAGAGGTCTGTGGATTGACAGTTCTGGACGCCTACTGATGGAAGTTAGTCCCGCTTCAGAAGGGGCATTGCTTTACAGACAAGTAAAATGCCATTCATGTCTCCAGAGAAAGTTGTCGGAGTTTAAAAAGCTGTAGTGTAGCCTACCGTAACAGACACATATGCCATAGCGCTTTCAAGGGGCCACATCCACATACAATTATACGTGAAAAGGGTCATCGATACAGGCTATACCGGTAACCTACTGTAATTTCATACGAGACAAAAACACCCCCACCCATTCAGCAACGAAGAGTAGCCTGTGTTCGCAAGACTGGCCCGGTGACGTTGATCCCATGAATAGCCTAAACTAGGATATTCTACACGCAACAGACCGAAGACTGAACACACACTAGCGTCATTAGTGAAGAGAAAGAGCAGGTAGGCTGAGAGAGGGGCAGGCAGAACTGTGTGCATGTCTTGGTAATCTGCATCTTAATTGTCTTGCATGCCTCAAATTCACCAAAGTAGCCTAAAGTTTGCCTCTTCCTCTCTGTATAGCGTCTCACCTTTGGCTTTGCGTTCAGGTTTCTCCTTGGGTACCACTGGGTCAACTTCCAGCAGAATCTCCATCTCACTGTCTGAGCCAGATGCGTCAGACCACGGGTTCCTCTTGGCCTTCTTGGCTGCCATGGGCTTGAACGACAGGGTGGTCTGTTTGCCCAATGCCTTTGATACTGCAGGGGAATATGGTCTTTGGTTAGTCAGTGAATCACAGATTGGTACATACATAGAGCTCATTCTTGAATTGCGGTGGCATTTGTTTAAATGTAAATGTTTTTTTTAACCATTATGATAACATTATGCCACAAGTAGGAGTAGTGACACCAATGACAAATTGAGGATTCAGCCTCAGGCGACAGATGCACAAATCTCAGGTCATACATAATTTCCTAAAGTGTTATTACTAATCATTTCTCACTATGTTGTTTCCTCTTCTTTTAAATTGAGCAACACCAATGACACTATTTATACAAAATCAACAGAATCCTAAAATTTCTGACATACTAAAATGGTGCGATTAATAATTTACATTCTAGTAATTTAGCAGACGCTCTTATCCAGAGTGACTTACAGTTAAGTGAGTGCATACATTCTTTTTCATACTGGCCCCCTGTGGGAATCGAACCCACAACCCTGCCAACTGAGCTACATCCCGGTCTATAATTTATTTAATATAGACGTTGACCCTCTCCCAATAACAGTTTGCCAATGGAAGGAATTCTCAAGGTCCATATATATATATATATACATACACATACCTTTGAAAATGATGTAGGCTGTAACACCAATGACATATAGACACAATATTTGTAAAAACATTTTTTTTTTTTTTTGTATTGACAAATTTGTATTTTAATAGCCTTTGTTTTATTGATCTATACCAGGGGTGTCAAACTCATTTTGCCCCAGGGGCCGCATTCGGTCTCCACCGAGGTCTGGAGGGCCGAATCTAAAATGTATTACATTTCCTCTACATCAATATTAGCAAAAGCAGTCCTCTATACATCACGTATTGAATTTGATACACCCTGTCTAGCTTTCATTTCCATGACTGTTAACAAGCAGGACAGAGTGAAGAGTATAGATGTAGGACCATTATCATTTCTACACAGTTTCGATTTGGTTTTAGTCATTTCAATGTCAATTGAGATCGTTTTACTCAAACCACCCGTGGGCCGGATTGAACATGTATGTTCGACACGCCTGATCTATATAACAAATTAAATACTTTTGTTTACTTCCTAGCATACAAAATAATAGATAGATCTCTAAATCCCCAAAACATGTCACTACACCTCTACTCATCAATACTGGGAGAAGCCCATTTGCTTGCCCTAGTTACTTTAAACAATGCATTAAAAAAAAGGTTTTGCAGTTTAAAGCATGGCGCTTGCAACGCCAGGGTTGTGGGTTCATTTCCCACGGGGGGCCAGTATGAAAAATGTACGCACTCACTAAGTCGCTCTGGATAAGAGCGTCTGCTAAATGACTAAAATGTAAACGTAAAAGGACTTGCATTATGTTTTATAATTAGTAAACATTTCAATATAAAACAAAACCATTGATGTGTACGGTAACTATTTTTCATTTTAAAGTGTTTTTCATGGTTGCAAAGGCAAGGGACGCAAATGCCACAGGATTTCAATAATGACCCATAGAGAATCTACCATTGAAACAGAATAAACCAGAGTTTCCCATTCAGGAATATTGTCCTTGTTGGTTTCAATTAACCAATAAACAAGACATTTCTGCTGGAATCATAATCCTCACCTTTGTCCTTGGCTGGTGCTTTGGGTTTCTTGGTCAGTCGCGCTGCCAGGCCCATCTCCTCAGCAGCAGCCTCTCCATTCTCTCCTCCATCCTCAAACTCCATCTTCATCACCACTTCCTCACCCTAAAAAACACACAAATATCAAAATGGAATTATAAAAAAATACAGAAGTAGCAAATAGTAAGTCAATTACCATCTCCAACAAGTTCCATTACCAGTGAACTACATAAAGTCTACAATTATTATTGTACTCTAGTTAGTGTTTGACACCAGTTTCCAGAAGAGGCACTGACCTTTTTGCCTTTCTTGACAACGGCCTTCCTGGAGGCCTCAGCCTTCATGGTGCTGGTGATGCGTGGGATGACGCGGCGCCCCTGGGGTGTGGGCATGGTCTCCTGCTTCACCTTCACCACCTTGCCCTTGCCAGCCTTGCCCTTCACCGCAGGCATGGTGGCGTTCTCCCGATCCTTCTCCTCCACACGCTGTGGAAGTAACCCGAGAGAGAGTCAAATGTTACGGTGACAGTGCAGATTACTTGACCCAGGTGTTATGAAATGACAGAACGTTACGGAATTACACTTGTTCTTATGGAATGAATGTTACAGAATGACTATTCATGGGTTGCACGTTTTGTCACTATATTGTTTTGAATGTTCGTTTTAGGACCGATGCAAAACTGAGCATTCTACTCAATGCATCTCAATGAGCGCTGATTCATCTAAAGTGCATTACTGTGGCGTAGAAACACAATGACAATTAGTAGGAAAAACGTTTGTTATTATTGTGATGTCGCCAGACTGCCTTTAGATGGGGTATAACTTTAGCTAGCTAGCTAAGATTGAAGGGACAGCACCGAATTTTAGCTCGCTAATGTTAGCATTCCTAGCTATTTTTGACAAACTTTGCTAGTTAATGGCAACATTGCCCTCTATAAAGTAAATTTGACGACAATGACGGAAAAGTTGTTTCCTACTAATTATTTGCCTACTTTAGCACAGTCATCATATTTCCAAGCCATCTGTAATTTAGATGAAAGAGCTTCCGTTCAGACATCAGTCGGGCACCAATATGGCTCCGGCGTCTGTAGAACGTTCATAACAACGGCAACTATGAGACCGAGGTTCAAACCATTAAGTGTTATGGAATGATAAAGCATGTTACAGAATAAGTGGTGTCGTTACAGCATAACAATGTTACAGAAAAACAATGTTCTGTCTTTGTCGTCAAACTTACTTTATAGAGAGGGCAAGGTTGCCATTAACTAGCAAAGTTTGTCAAAAATTGCTTGGAATGCTAACATTAGCGAGCTAAAATTCAGTGCCGTCCCCTCAATCTTAGCTAACTAGAGTTAGACTCCATCTAAAGTCAGTCTGGTGACATCACAATGATAATTTATCCTACTAATTGTCATTTGTTTCCAAGCCACAGTAATGCACTTTAGACTAATCAGCGCTCATTGAGATGCATTGAGTAGAATGCCCAGTATTCAAAACAATAGTGACGAAACGTGCAACCCATGAATAGTCATTCTGTAACATTCATGCCATAAGAACGAGTGTTGTTACGGAATGACATTTGATTGGGGATGCTGTTTTACCTCCAGCTCCTCAGTGAAGGCCGCGAGGTCCTCCTTCCAAAGATCAGCCGGGCTCTTCTGTTTTAGGGTGTTCAGCTCGGTCAACTGCATGAGAGGATAGAAGTTATGATGGTGAGAACCATCACCACGTAACAGGATCAGAATGTAGCCACAAGGAACTAAAATGATGTACTGTTAAAAGGAAAGGTTCACACATTTTGAATGTTATATTGTTTTTGTGCATCTGAGTGATGTTCTATCGATTCCCTGGGTCATTTGATGTTCTCAGTTATTGGCGTTAAAGCAGGCAGAAATCAGTTCGCTATGACGTAGCACTGTGATAAAGTCGCTCTCACTACATTGGAAGTTAACAGGAATACGACTTTTAGACTGCGAAGATGTACATCATACATGTCAAATTTCAATACTAGCTGATGTCATAACACGGGAGGATGTCTTCTCTCGAAAGAGCCATTTATCATATTTGTGCGATATTCCTACCGAGAAACTTGTAATTTAAAAGGAGGGTCTAGCAAATGTTTCCTATTTGTCTGCCTCTTTAATCCAGGGTGCATTGCATGGTGCAGTTGCCAGAGATATTATAGAAAGGGAATAGGAATCCAATGAATGAAGGAACGTATTACGCCCCACCCAGCAGATTGTCAACCAATCGCGTTAATGTTGTCATGCTGTGTCACACGGTTGCTAAACTAATCGTCACGCAATCCCTCCTCAAAGTCAATGTATGTCGAGAAATGTGCCTATTTTCCTAGAAAGTACATAATGTCACGATTCCAAAGCTATACGATATCACAGATAGCAAGTTAATTATTTCACATCTCAAAAAAGATTTGTAATGTACTTCTTGTTGATGAAATTTGTGCCAATGTTGGGTTTTTGAACTAGCACCCAATAGACTCCCATTCACTCTGAAGGAGAGAACTCCTTGTCCCAGAATCACCCAGAATGCACTGCGCAGCCCATTGACGTAGCATGGGCAACGTTCTCCTCAAAAGTATATCTACCATTGAGAATTTCAAACTCCGCTCTGAGGCACATCGATCTGCAGGTTGAACATGGTGAGATTGTAGACTCCTAAATTGATAGCTGTAAAAATCGCCTAAACTGCACTAACTAGCTACTTTACATGCTGATATTGTCTTTGGTATTATTGTGTGTAGCTACGTTTGCTTGCTAGCTACCTAGCCAGCCCAATGAGAGAGCATTGCGGATTTTGTAGTCGACTTGAGCTGCAACAGATTTCCACAACAATTTCCCATGATGCTACCAACCTTAATATAACACCAAAATGAAACATTTGTTCACAAAAAAAGATTGTAAATTAAAAGCATGAGTGGATTTTTCCCTTTAACTGATACATGGCCACTGGACAGGACAGCAAGAGGACAGACCTTGGCATCCCTCTGTTTGCACAGCTCCTCTTTCTTCTCCTTGGTGAGGTACCACATTGGCATGTTTAGCAGGTAGTTGTAGTCTGGTCCAGTGGTGTCTTCCTCTTTCTCCTCATCATCATCATCCCCCGTTTCCTCCACAGTCTTCAATAGGGGAGAAAAATAAAAGTCAACCAATCGCGTTAATGTTGTCATGCTGCGTCACGCGGTTGCTAATCTAATCGTCATGCAATCCCTCCTAAAAGTCAATGTATGTTGAGAAATCAACTTACTTTCCAGGATAAAAGCTACCATTTATGCTCATGATATCGTAGCAACTGTGGGTTGTACATTGGATTATATGACAAAAAACAAGAACACTTTAAATTAGGAGTATGGCCAGATAAGGGGGAATGAAATTAACTACCTTGTCCTTCTCCTGAGCCTCTTTCCAGGCCTTGACGGGGTCAGAGTCGTAGCCCATTTCCGTCAGCATGAGGATCAGCTGTTTCTTTGGCTTGTTCTCTGGAGAAAGGGAGAGAGACATACAATAGCTACCTTTTAAAAGCAAGAAACAAAATGTCACCTGAGACAACGGTATGGGCGTTTCAGGAAATTAACAGAAATAGTACAACAGCTAACAATACTTTCAATACTACATTGCCTATGCCAATCCGAGGCTGAATGAAAACAGATCCTTTTTATGTGGACTTGAACATGCTGAGGATTAAACACAGAATCAACTGTTGGATGTTTGCAGATCTGAGGGGTCCCAGCAGAGTCCCAATATGGCTCCCACATGTTGGTGTCACCTGACCGATATGCAAACATTTCCCTTATAGGGGAAGGAGAGGGCGCTGGTACCCACCGATGACCAGGGTTCCCTGGATCTTCTCCAAGATGAAACGGGCCTGGTTGGTGAGCTTGGCACTCTCGGCTCCCAGCATGCCGGCTAGCCAGTCCTTTCTCAGAACGTAGTACTTCATCCTTAACTCAAAGAAGTCCTTCAGCACATCCTGCACCAACTCATACTTCTTTAGGCTGCCCACATGGTCAAACAGCACCTGAGGGGCAAGGAGAGAGGTTATTCAGATACATATTTTTATAATGATGATGTTCTTATAATTATAGACACTTAAAAAATAAAAATAAAAGGCCTTGTTGCAGTATTATATTTCATGGGAATGAGTAGTACCCTTCAGAGTATCAATTTAAAACAAATGAAAACAATCATTACAAAATGGAGTCAGAGACAGTAGCGAATAATTCTGGTTGGGACTAAACATTATTCAAGGGAGTAGTAGCATGTTTGTGGTAGGGTAGGGTGATCATTACCATGGAGTTGCAGGTGAGGGACTGCTGCAGCTTGAAGACCTTGTGCAGGCCAGCCGCCTCGGCCTCCCTCAGCCTCTCCTCGGTCATCTTGACCACAAAGCGCACCGTGGTGTCCGTGTGGTACTCCTTGTAGTCGGTGATGAGGGCCGGGACCTTCTCTGTGCCGTTCAGCATGGCCTCCAGAACGTTCTCCTTGTAGGCCTGAGGGTGAGGGCAGAGAGGAGAAAAAAAAAGACATGGAAATGTACATGGGTTGTATTCAGTAGGTGAAAAATGTTTGAAACAGAGAGGTACTACCTGAACTTGTCAAATAAGAACAGAGATTTACGTTTTCCGTTGTACGCAAACACAGATGACTAGATTCTAAACATTATCCTTATGGATCCAAGGCACTACAGCAATACCATATGCTACTGTATATTCATATAGCAGGACAGTGACTTGACACAGACTTCTATCAAGTAAAGACAAACCACCCAACTGATCTACCCAAGACCAGGGTATTAATATGTACCAACCTGTGTCCATGTCTTGACGGGCAGCTCAGAGATCTCGATGGTGGTGCTGTCGATGATGGCCACCTCTCCACTGTTCATGTACTGGTTGGTCATCAGCTGCTCAATTGTGCCTTTGAAGCCCTTGTAGTTGGGGAGCTGAACAGAACAAGTCATTTTTGAATCATTGAGAAGGAACAGTTTGATTCGAGAACTTGGTTGTAACCAAATGTCAATAACCTATAACTGGCTCTGATAAACTATGGGCCAATCCCAAACCTGCAAAGGAACCTTCACATAAACATCATTTATCTAGATTTCATATCTGAAAGAAGAAATACCGAGTATGGGATTCTTGATTATGTCTTGATGATTGACTTGTCCTGTACACATTCTGAATGCACATAGTGCATTTGATCTAAAAACCCACCCCAACTCCTAGCTCCCATCCATAGGCCCTTACTAACTAATCTCCCCTCCTCACCATAGGCAGTGGCTCTTCCCCGTTGAGCATGCGGTGGAGGTTATTGACGATCTCGCGGACGTCGAAGTTGGGGAGGCGGCTGGCCCAGCCCGTCCCGATGCCGTCGGCGCCGTTCACTAGCACGGTGGGGATGATGGGGATGTACCACTCGGGCTCCACGCGCTGGTTGTCGTCATAGTTGTACTTCAGCAGGTTGTCGTCCACCTGGGGGAAGAGTAGACGAGCCAGGGGGCTGTAGGGAGGAGGGGAGAGAGTAGTCCTACGTCACTTACTGAAACACGGCAGCCTGGCGAAGACAGTGGTCGAAACTGTGCTAATGTAAATCTCTGGAATTGAAGTGACCTACTAAGCCCACCATCCATGCATTGCCAAGACCGCAGCAGTAGTTTAGGCTAGTCATTTCGTATGGAGGCGATTCTAAAAGCTTCATGTCTCTTTATGGAGTCATAGCCAAGGAACAAAGTACGCTGCATCATAACGCCAACTTAACAGGGAGTGGCATATCCAGGGCATGTTGTGGAGCTGACCTGAGCATGGTGAAGATGTAACGGGGGCTGGCAGAGTCCTTGCCACCGTGCAGCCGTGTGCCAAACTGACCCTGTGGCTGCAGCAGGTTCAAGTTGTTGCTGCCCACAAAGTTCTGGGCCAAGCCAATGATGGTCATCATGAGAGAGACCTGAAAGAGAAGGATACAGAGGATGACAGTCCATTCAGAAAGAGGTTGTAGGCAAACTCTAGTCTACATGTTGTAATAGTCTCACTTATAATATAAATGCCTGATTTTTATCATGGTATGTCACACCATCAATAATGATAGAGTATTGCATTCATTCGACTACAATACCAATGAAACAATAAATACAAAATAGAACACCACAAATTGAATCGAGGGATCTTGAAAGTTCCCTCTACATTTCACAGTTCCGTGGGTCTAACCTCTCCATGGTGATAGGCTGACATCTCGGCCACGGAACCAGCCAGCTGAGCCACCTTCACCTCCCGCTTGTCATTCCTCTTGAAGCAGCAGAACAGCACCTTCCTCTGGCCCGGCTTCAGACCTGGGAGACACACATAATCAAAACTGATATACTGTCATATTTACCTCTCCTAGTGTAAGTCTACATCGTTAACGTTTCAAGTGGCATAGATTTATATATTTTCTGGATGAACTAAGTAACTGTTTATAGTGATGAACTTTGGCTGGTGCAATGTAAAACCAACAAACAGTTCGGTGAGAAAAAGAGGGTGGTTCGCACACAAAATATACAAACAATTTTTTTATTCATGTTAGCTGCAGGCACCACCCTCTTTTTCACAGCTACTGTTTAAGCTCAACTTGACATAACTCCCTTCCGCCACTAACCATCGACCAGGCAGGGGAGGGACCTCTCGTTGTCTGAGTTGGAGAACATCACAAGCTCCTTGTTGACAAAGTCGTTGTAGGACAGGGACTTGGTGGCTTGACCATACAGGTACTCCTGGGACACAAAGAGACAGGTGGTATGACAGAGGGTAGAATTAGGCTCAGAAATAGAATTACTAGAATGAGCCACCCATCACGGAACGTTGACTTGACTGGGAATATCTGTTCTACTAATTACATTTCTATGGTTGGGCTGTGCTCTAAAGCGTCAAAGGTCACCAGTGACGTACCTCGGGCAGGTTGTGCTCTCTGCGCTGGCGTCTGTTGACCATGAAGCTGGTCAGCCACTCTTTACGTTCCTCAATCTTTTTCTTGCTAAAGGCCTGGGGAGAGAAATAGAAAAGGGTAAGAGTCCATCACAGATGGAAAAAGTACTGCTAACAGAATCATAAGCTAGGTTTCAATCCAAATTGGCGACAGAGCTCATGCGAAATATTTTTTTGGGATTTTTTTCTTTTTCTTAAAATCGGCATTTAAAAAAAAAACACCAGTGGTGTTTCCATCAAACTGACGTGTGGATAAGATGGTGTGCGTGATGACGTAATGCACATAAAAAGCATTTTGGGGGGTTTAAGTTTCCATGTACCAAATAAAAAGCATTTTGGGGGGTTTAAGTTTCCATGTACCAAATAAAAAGCAGAAGTTCAATGTTTCCATCGCATTTTCAACTCTACCGATTGATGTCAAAAACACTGTTGCAATAAAATCGCAAACATCCCCCTACTGGTAGGGCTGTGACAGTCATGGAATTTTGGATGACCGTTATTGGTCATCCAAATGAACACGGTCACCTCAATAACCGTTTGAATAGCACATCTAGTACCAGGCTGATTGGAGTGGAACCCGGTGTGGTCGTCTGCTGCAATAGCCCATCCGCCGAGTTGTACGTTCCGAGACGCTGTTCTGCACGCCACTGTTGTACTGCGCCGTTATTTGCCTGTGTGGCTCGCCTGTTAGCTTGCACGATTCTTGCCATTCTCCTTCAACATCTCATCAACGAGCGGTTTTCACCCACAGGACTGCCACTGACTGGATGTTTGTCGCACCGTTCTCAGTAAACCCTAGACACTGTCGTGCGTGAAAAGCCCAAGAGGCCGGGCGTTTCTGAGATACTGGAACCGGCGCGCATGGCACAACCGATCATACCAGGCTCAAAGTCGCTTAGGTCACTCGTTTTTGCCTATTCTAACGTCGAATCGAACAGTAACTGAATGCCTCGATGCCCGCTTTATACAGCAAGCCACGTGACTCAATGTCTGTAGGAGCAAAGCATTTTTGTGAATGGGGTGGTGTACATAACCCGGTCACTGAGTATCTTTGCCTAGTACTAGTCAAAGCTTGTTGATGAGTTGGTTATTTGAGTCAGCTGTGTAGTACTAGTACTTTTTTGCCCTAGTACTAGAGCAAAAAAACAAACAAAAAAGTGCATCCAAAGGGGTACCCAGGACAGAGTTTGGGAAACCCTGGCCTAGACAACCGAATACTCGTTTGCTACAACACCTTGCCTGTTTCAGTAAGACGCAAAAATTATGTAACCTTTATTTATATAGGGATTCAAATGAAGGTAAATGGTCAACGTACCAGGGTAATTGCCTCGTCGTCGGCAGGTCCAGCGTACTTGAAGGGGATGCGATGTCTGTGCATGTCAGAGAAGTACTCCTTCGCTTCCTTCGAAGTGCTGGTACCCAAACCTGGACAGATACAGGTGGTGATGTTAGAAGCACATCTAAATACAGGGGGGTTTATTGGAAACGCCGCCTTATATTGGGGCAGGTATGGGAAAAATATCAAGTGGCTGCTTACGTGTTCAGCTTCACTACCACAGGGCACAAACCTTTGTAGTATTTTATTTTCCAAGATTTGATGTTGGGCTGCATCTCCTTCCACTCATTGAACTCTGGGATGCTGTAAAAGGGTAGCTCCTGCTTCTTGTTAGTGGCCTGGGAAAAATTCAAATGGACATTTGACTCGTCGCTATACTTGTAAATATTACCCGATTTAGCTGGTATCTCTATATTTGCAAAAAATCTCAAAATGCTTGCTACTGTAAAACTATAATATACAGTATGTGTTTGTTACTGTTACATGTGTCACCAACAGATGGCACTGGTGTCGCATGTAAAGACTAGTTCAGGATACTGTACAAGCAAGCTTCTACGTTATCTTAGTTCTGTACACAGAGTTGGCGTGGCTGTATTTAATATAGCTGTATTAAAAATTGATGTTCACTATGGGGAGTTGCCTTGAAGTATCACAGTGCCCAAAACAGCAACCGTTGGTCTCAGCTGGACCGTACCATGTACCTTGATGATGGGGGTGATGAACTCCTCCAGGAAGTTGTGGCGCAGCAGCGAGGGCCAGTTGTGGTGGATGAAGTTGATGAGCAACCCCTTGATGTGGGAGCCATCCAGGTCCTGTCAGACAACCACACAGGAGAGCATCAATGATCGGAGCAATGTTTAGTCAGTGAGAAAACTAGTCTACACTGACAAAAAGTATTATTTCAGTTCTAGAGTAGAGCTGCTTTACTGGCTAGGTCACCATCGGAAAACTAATCTCAATCAATAAGACTTCATGACTACATAAAAAGGTTACATTTTAAAAAATACATTCCAATGAGCTACACAAATAAATGAGAAGCTCTAAATTCCACTGAGAATTTGCCATTAGACTGCAGACCTGATCGGTCATGATCATGAGTTTGCCATAGCGCAGGGACTTGAGGGATTCTGGGTCGCTGTAGTTCTTCTTGTACTGCAGCCCCAGGATCTTGATGATGTTGTTGATCTCAGCATTCTCCATGATCTGATACAGGGGACAGACAGGGATCAAACCATTAACAACTAGTTCAATAGTGGACGACCACAGAAATGCCTAACATGCTAGAGGGGAGGCCCTTTGTAAAACATATGGTGAGGATCGATTCAACACCGAACTAAATTTCCCCACAGTCATTATTAATTGCACTCCCAATTATGCCCAGCAGAACCGTATAAGATGGCTATGGTGCGCACAAACTTTTATTAATAGTTAACAATGGTTTTAGTAATGCATTTTGTTACGCCTGTTCTGACCTGCTTGTGCGAGGCCTCCCGCACGTTGAGCATTTTTCCCCTGAGAGGAAAGACCCCGTAGTGGTCTCTGCCAACCACGCCCAGACCAGACACGGCCAGCGTTTTGGCCGAGTCACCCTCCGTCAGGATTAGAGTGCAGCCGCTGGAGTTCTTACCACCTGGTGGCAGGGAAACACCACAACTTAACCATTTTGATTCGTATGTCGTCATTACTAAATGTACAACTTTATTGATTTGTTTTAAAACAGCTATATAGATTATAAGTAACTAGGCGTAAACTATAAGGGCTAACCGCTGAAAATAAGTCATTTGCTGCATGACAGACTTGACTAAAAAGCATATCAAAACGAATTTGATTTACCTGCGTCGTTGGCGTCGTCCAGCTTGGGCACGCCCTTGATCTTGGTGTGCTTGACGGCAGAGCACTTCTTGTTGAGCTGCGTCTGGGCCTTGAACTTCACCCAGTTCATGATGCTCTCCACTATCCCACAGGAGTTGGCCTGGTTGATTGAAAATAAGCCATGTACAAAATCAATCAAGAATACAAACGAGTATGTTTTGTACGAATGTCAATGGACTTTCTATGGTGAGAATGAACTCAAGGCTTTGTTTACCTGTTTGATAAACTTGTCACTGAGGGGGCAGGTGGAACCGAAGCTCTTCTGCTGCAGGGTCATGTTCTCCTTGGTCTGGGAGTCGAAGGTAGGGTTCTCAATCAGGCAGTTGACAAAAATCCACATGTGGTTCTTCACCTGGGGAGAGTTGGACAAAGTACAATCTTATTAAATTGGCCATATTATGAAAATGTTCTGGAGAATAAGGTTTTATCTGATCTCAGGGAGAATGGTCAGGTTGACAGTATGGTGGGGTACCCAGTCCTTTTTTAGCTTAGTTGGTAGTGGTTCCCGGGACAACACATACGTACAATGTATGCACGCATGACTAAGTCACTTTGGATAGAAGTGTCTGCTAAATGGCATAGATACCTGGAAAGGCTTGACGACCACTCCAGCCTTGTTCTTCTTCTTGACCACTTCAATGAGCTTGGATGTCACCTGGTCTGCCACATAGTCAGCATGTCTTCCACCCTGGGGCCAGAGAACATGAACAGTAAGAAACCATGTACAGCAGTCCCACATACTATATTGAGATTATGAGATCTGGAAAAGGACTCAATATGGTGAAATATTGTTGCCAAAAATGGGAAATGACTCCGATTATTAAACCAAGTGGTTGGTAAGCCGTAACCTTATTGTCCAGTTAAGAGTAAAATTCACATTTGCCTTTAGCTTCCATACCGCAGCTCAATCCAAAACACAACATTGTACACACGTCACAAAACCACATGCCCCTTAGACAACTGTCCTTTTTACCTTGGTGGTGGCGATGCTGTTGACGAAGCTGACTTGCTGGAAGCCCTTCTCGCTCATTGTGAGGCACACCTCCCAGCGCTCGTTCACCACCTCGTGGACCACTGTGAGGGGTGAGCCCAGCTCATCCAACTTGTCCTTCAGGTACAGGTCCACGTAGTTACGGAAACTCGTCACCTAGGGGGACAGAGAGATGTTAATATCAAAACAAACATTGTAGTCCAACAGCATTTAAACCGTCAAAGGAATACATTTGGAGACTTCAGTATGGACAGATTGTCGTTTAATAAAGGTTATCCTCTTGTTGGGGTCTTTTTAAAGTGACTATAGTGCAGAGTAATTGTTAGTGTGGCAATCGTTCTTAGATTACTAGTAGGTTAGCCTGCACTTACAGGTAGCCTCTTGCCGTTGAGGAACACGCGGACCCCCTTGGTGGCACCGGCGATGTCGTAAGCCCGTCGGGTCATGATAGCCACCGTGTCCTTGTCCAGGGTCTGCATCTTGAACTTGGCCAGGTCCGGCTGGAAGGTGATGCACGTGAACTCATCGCCTTCAAACGACCTGATCTTGTGTTCCCCAGCCCGCCCCATGTTGTCATACCACGTCTGCAGGGGCACAAAGAGCACAGGTAAGAACAAATAGAATTAAGGTTTAGGTAATAGGATACATCGTCACAAACCTGAGCAGACTTCAAGAAATTGATGTGTTTTGTATGGTGCCATTGGCCTAGTTTGACTGACCTGCTTGAAGGTCTTCTTGGACTCCTTGCAGGCAGTCTCCACAGTAAACGTGTTGCTGAAAATGTTGCAAAGCTTGGCACCATATCCGTTGCGTCCACCTAAAGATGGAGTACAACAACATGTGAAGATATAGATTGCAGGTTTTTAATACGCCCAATTACGTCAACATATTTCTGAAATAGAAAGCTAACCATCGGAACAGCAACAAAAAACTATGCAAGACTTCTCTACGCTTTTTCTGGGAGAGTAAAGAATGATTGACAATAAGTGTCTGATTGCATTAGTCTTACCGGTGACCTTCTTCTGGTCGTCATCATAGTTACTGGAGGTGAGGAGCTGTCCGAAGATGAGAGCTGGCACATAGACCTTCTCCACCTTGTGCTCCACCACAGGGATGCCCTTCCCATTGTTCCACACACTGATGGAGTTGTTCTCACTGAAACACCAAGCACAGGCTAAGTAAGGTCATACAAAGTCCATTAACTGTTTAACGGATTTCATGTTTTGAAAATGGAGACGAGCGAGCGAATAAAAAATTTGACCCCTTGTAAAAATACTAAAGCAACCCTAGTACAACAGTGACCGTACCAAGAGATTTTAGCCTTTTGGTGTAAGGGTTTTGGAATGACCGTCACAGGGACCACAGTTTGAGTCCTGGTCAGGGTAACCCCCCCCCCCCCAATTAACTACATTGATGTCAGGTGTTGGATAGCACCATTGAAAGAGTTGAAGAGTTTTAGGCACAGTTCATTTTTTCAGATGCATAGTTCTGGCATTTCTAATAACGACTGCCTCCTCTCATTAAACCACGGACGCTGCTGCAGGCATTGTTAGCAGAAAACAGGATCCCCCATTACAGCGAATGGGGAAAAAAATAACATTCTGGTGTTGAATCTATGCGTAAATAACAAAATGTTTAAAAGACAATCATGGTATTAATAATAGTTTCTAATACACCAGATGCATTGTCCTTCAACCGTTAAACAGCTAATTAACTTTGTATAGCCCAATAGTGACATATACAGTATGGTATAATACACTTGAATGTTTCCATTTCATAGGACAGCCGTCATCCCTGCTTTAATATTTCAGGATTAATATTAAACAGTGTAATGTTTAATATGCGAGAATACTCACGCGTCAATGTTTATTTTGATGCAGGACATGGTTTTATCTCTTTGCTTGTTATCGGCGGCATTCACTGTGGTTAGAAGAAATATGAGAATAGTCACTTCACAATCTTTTACGGGATTTTCATATGGTGATGATTTAACTGTACAGTACACCATCCGTGAAATGAATACAGTAACATTACTCATTTAATAGTAGTTTACTCACCAAGGATCTCGTCAAAGATCTTGTAGAGACCTGGTACAAAGGTCACATCTCGACAGTTCATTCCAACATCCTCATCAAACACCCACAATTGCTGGAGAGGAAATTGACAGTATGCGTTAGTGACAATTCTAACAATAAACGGGAACCAGCAACCATGGGATGTGTTCTAAAGACAAGCATTGTCTGCCTATATTTTACTCCAATTTGACACACCTGCCCCACAATGAAATATGTGTATGCCTCTGTACAAACAGGGCTCTGAGTTTCCTGGGTGAAAATTGAGGCAGTGTGGCACTCGTTACCTGTGTGACAGGCTCCACAGAGCCGATGTAGGTGTCTGGACGCAGCAGAATGTGCTCCAGCTGAGTCTTTTTCTGGTATATCCTTTCCACTGACAGGCGGTTAGGGTTCTTCTTGGTCTTCTCTACCGCCTTGTTCTCAAACAAGCTCTGTATGAAATCAATGGGGGGGTGATTAACCTCTAGGAGGAGTGTTTCCCTTGCATGGCCACCACTGCAAAATAAAAAATATTATAGGCCACCCATACTCTCTCCTTTAGTTTTGGCCTTAAGTAACATTCGGTCTTATGTAGAGATGGCCATTGTTATCCGAATGGATGTTAGTATTCGATTTCTTGGGATATACGTTTTTTTAAGGGGGGGGGTGCATCGTCTAAAATGATCAGTGACATGGCTACAAAGCCTACAAGGGCAGACCATTCCATTCGCCATTTTTATAAAACAGGTTTATACTGTTTTTTATGCGTGCACCCCATAAAAAAAGCACCTGTAGCCTACACATTTCGCTTGTTGTTATTGTTCGTCAATAAATGGGGCGCTACAGTCAGAGGCTCCATGTGTAGGAAGTGAAGTGGGAGATTTCTAATCAATGCTAAATGGAATTTAAATTTAGCTGGCTAAATGAGAAGGATTAAGCTACAATGATCAACTAACAGGTCGGTAGACTGTTTCATATGAATGGAGTTGTATACATTGCAAATAAGAATTTGTTCTTAACTGACTTGCCTAGTTAAATAATGGTTAAATAAAATACAAAATAATTTTAAAAAACAGGGAGCGCAGCAAAATAGCCACTTTAGCTATTGATGGCTAATGAAGCTAGTTTCTTTACAACGATTTGATGCAGTCAAGACAGGCACTAGATGGCATGATAGGTAGAGCATGGCGTTTGCAACGCCAGGGTTGTGGGTTCGATTCCCACGGGGGGCCAGTATAAAATAAAATAAAATCACTAACTGTAAGTCGCTCTGGATAAGAGCGTCTGCTAAATGACGTAAATGTAAATGTAAAGGTACGTTATGGCTGCACGAAGTTTGTGTTACTAGCGCGAGTCGGTTTGTCTCTGTTCTTTCTCCCGCCATGCCACAGACTGTACAGTAACACACTGGCCCCTGCTCTTCTCTCGCCCCTCCCCCACCCTTCTGCTGAAACAAGCAGAGGAGTCGTTCGAGCAAGTCTCCATTGAAGTATAAAATAAAAACTAGAAATTCGAATACTTTAATTTCAAATAACCATCCCTAGTCTTATGTAACCATACCAAACGTAACATATGTTAATGTGAGTGTCACAGATGTTCGTTTACCGTGTTACGTCTAGTCTGAGGCCAGGCTGATTGTTTAGCTGGTTACCTTAGATGGGCCAGACTGTTATGCATCAGGTCAAAACATGCCATACATAAAGTTAAACGTTTATGCCATACATAAAGCTAACGTTACTGTCGCTACTGAGATGACTAGTTAGCTACCTAGCTTACGTTACTTTACTGTCAATAATAGTTAGCCAGCTAACTACCACTTACCAGCTAGCTAAAATATAGTAAGTCATCAGAAAAGCCATGAACATTTTAAAATGGAAAGAAATTAACTTTCATGCAAAATACATGTACATCGTGTTAAAGTTGTAGCCTATCGTATCAACCTTCAAACACGAGTTGGCTAGCTAACGTTAACTATCTTACCTTCAATGGTTCAGCCATTCTTCTGCTGTATTCTGTCCCGTAAGCTTGACAACTTGAATTTTCTGAGCCTCTGACCTATTTAACTAGCTAGTTTTTATATCCCTAAACGTTATTCACTTTCTGTACTTAATATCTGCAAACTCTAACGTGCGCTTGTATTCCTTCCCTCAGCACATTTGAAATGTTCAAACTTCGAACGTTTTTGCTCCCGCCAACAAGATGGACCTATCAGACAGGTTAAGATTTTTTCCCTCCAACGTAAGCCAATGATCTCTAACCAGGAGCATTACTGTACCGCCCATTTCTAGAACAAAGAAAGTTAAAATAATGAGGGAAAATATAAACTCCACCTACTTTGAATTTGTCGCCCAATCAGTGAGACTGGAATATCACATCAATCGAATGCCTTCGATTCAGGATCGATAAATTAGCAGTAGTAGTAAAGAAAGGTACTGGATCACTTGACAGGGACTTTAGGCACTTGTTCTTTAGATAGTAGGGAGGGGGACATTATCTTTACATGAGTGCAAATTACCAGAAATTGCATTCCAATGTTTAGTTAACCTGCTGTTGAAGCCTACAAATAATCTTCAGAGAGTGAGTTTGTTTCCTTGTTTGTTTCCTACTGTGAGTGCTGCCTGACCAGGAGAGGGAGCCCTTTTAGCCTCTGCTTTTACCCATGGCTCAAGGCCCCTCAGTACTAAATGGGTTTATCTCACTAGTAGTCAGTGGCCATGGCTTCATGGTTTGTTTTCCTGCTAAGAATTATAATGTCAAAGTCTTGGCAATGTTTTATTTTATATCAGAACTATAGTGAATACTATACTGGATGATGCTGTGACCCATATAATACAGTATATACTGTATATATGGCTGAAAGTGCAGGTTCTACCTACACAACAGTGGAGGCTGCTGAGGGGAGGACGGCTCATAATAATGTCTGGAATGGAGTAAATGGAATGGCATCAAACACATGGAACCATATGTTTGATATATTTGATACCATTCCACCAATTCCGCTTAATTGTCCTCCCAATTAAGGTCCCACCAACCTCCTGTGCAACACAAAATACTGTAGATACACAGATATGATGCAGACTGCATACTCAAGAGAAACTCCAAGATGCTAATTTGTTAATGGTCCTTAAGGATCCCCTAGCAGCTGTAAATGAACTGCATGATTAATTATTCACCTACAGAATGTTAGCTGGCATGTCCATGTATAAAGTGGTGCAGTGAGACTTTGTGTACTCAGTGGCAAAGTGTGTGGTTGTTTCAATCAGTACAACAGACTATCCACTTTCTGAATGAACCAATACTGGAGGGACAAACACCCACACAGACACAGACACACACATACACACGCACAAAAGCACACACACAAAAACACACACACACACAGTCTCTCACAGACACAGACCAGGGGGTAGACTTCAGAGTACAGAAGCACGCTAAGCATCTGAAAATAGAATCCCATTTGAAGTTGAAGAGGCACATTGGTAATGTAGTGAGATGGACACTCGCTGCCTGCCTCCCTTCCTGTTTACTTATTGATGGCGTGTTTTTTGGGCCTTGATGCAGTCTGACTGTTGTAGCAGCAGGGGAGACGGAAATGGGATTTGTCGCAGATCTGCGGATAGCTGGATATAGCTGTCTAACAGCGATCTCTGGAGTTGCTTGATGTCCTCTGCCAGACAAGGATAGTGGGTGTTGGGGATAGAGGTAGACCAACGTTTTTTTAAGCATCTGCTTGCAATGAACTCTCCAAAAGCGTTTTACTGAGCAGTTGTGAAACATGTCAGAAATGTCTATGAAAAATGTTCAGGGTGTGTAAAAATGTAATTCAGCTCACACGAGGGTCTCCACTCTTTAACAGAGTCATGTAGATAGTACCATTGTAAATAGATAATTATCCAATATCATATACAAAGTTAATACATCCTGAAATCTGACCTGACAACATTTTAAGTCCCACTCCTGTTTTGACCAAGTCACTCCCAGAATAAGTATATTTGGAGAGGTATGCATGCAGTGACCTTTGAAGTGCATGCCCCTCCCTGCCTCCCTTTGTGAATATGCTTGACACAATGCGCATAGGAAAGGGCATTAGGAAACAGGCCATTAGGAAACAGGGCCAGGCGATGGCAATGGCTACCATAATAATTTCACCTTTGAGGTACTGTGCACTAGCTTACAACCTCAGTCACTCTTTACATAATAGACCCATACTGAAACCAACCCAGTCAATGTAAGTCCATTAGCCACATAAGCCTACTGTTGTCCCACTATTTAAACATAACACGAGTGCATGGACTGGATTTCAACAAGGCCATAATATAGAAGTGAAAAATCAGACGTTGTTTTGCATTGATTTTGACACATTTTGACAAACATTTTCCCTCCACTCCTGTTGACAGATTATGTCTGACTAAGGCTCGGAGGGAGATGAAGCTAAATTAGACAGTCTGGGAGTGGATGTGTGCGTGTGTCATCGTGTCTGTGTCAATCGAATCCCCATCTCTACATGCCCTTAACAAACTATCAGACACCAACACTTGATTCACAAATCCATTCGGGTCTCCATCATTTTTACATTGCCTGCAGGGTTGGGGTCAATTTGAATTAAAGGCAGTCAATTCAGGAAGTGATTTGAATTAAAATAATTTCAATTAAATAGGTTCTACTTTTCAGTTTAAATGAGAAATTGAAAATAAATGCCCTTGTTTCAATTATTCATTTGTAATTTCAGTTTGCCTTCAAATAAATTGACCCCAACCCTGATTGCCTCTGCTTCTCACGTCATATGTGCAGAAGTTTGAATAGCGTTGTCATAAGCTTGTCATATAGCACACTGAACATTTCCCTTGTGATGAAGGAATCATCCTGAGATATGATAAACTATCTAGGAACAAGGTCGATCAATCCCATATAAATATAGAATTACTAGAACGGGTAAAGCCCCTTAGACCATAGCCTTACACTCAATATGGCTGACATGGTAGCTGACATTGTCAATGTAATTCTAGTTCTGTAGCTCAATTGGTAGAGCATGGCGCTTGTAAAGCCAGGGTAGTGGGTTCGATCCCCGGGACCACCCATACGTAAAAATGTATGCACACATGACTGTAAGTCGCTTTGGATAAAAGCGTCTGCTAAATGGCATATTATTTATTATTATTATTTCTGTCACATTTGGAAAAAGACTTAGATTGCTCAACGCCTCAATGGGGAATTCATATAACAACTCAAAGGAAACTAAGTATAACTATGTCCAATTTTCACAGTGAGGTGCATTGTTTAACTGCATTGTAGACTTTGATGCGAGCGTTCCTCACAGATAGGCTGACCTGGAGTAACTCTGTTCCCCAAGGTGGTAGGGGGAATTATTTGTACATACTCTTTTGTCGCTTTTGATAAAGAAATGTGAAACATCCAGGGAAATAAATAAATAAGTTGGAAGTAATGTCATGTTCACAAAGACAAGCCACGGCTTTGATCTTGGAGTGAGCTGGGAGCAGTGAGGAGACAGAGAGAGGGAGAGAGAGAGAAAGAACGAGAGTGAGAAAGAGACAGAGAGAGAGAGTGACAGACAGACAGACAGACAGAGAGAGAGAGAGAGATAGACGGAGAGAGAGGGAGAGACGGAGGGGAGGACCACAGACCCTGGATCTCATTAATAACTCTCCTTTTGTTCTTGTGCCAGAGAGAGCGAAGCGTAGCCTCGCTAATCTTGGCACAACGTTCCCATGCCGTTGTTAATACAACGTTACAGCAACCTCCCAGGGATGTCCTAACACATACAGTATGCACCTCAGCTGAGTTCACACTTAGCAGCACTCCAGCACCACCATGTTGATGGGAGTGAGCGATCCAGGCTACTCTTCCTCCTTAGGGGCTCAGCTGATTGGATCGGAGAGGGGAGAATTAACTTTGATTCACTTGAAGGAGTTGGAACACTTGGAGTGTAGTCTATCAGTATTAGGTATCACAGGAGGTTGGTAGCACCTTAATTGGGGAGGGCAGGCACGTGGTAATGGCTGGAGCGAAATAGGGGGAAAGGTACAGTAAAAACAACATCAAACACATGGTTTCCATGTGTTTGATGCCATTCCATTTGCTCCTTTCCAGCCATTATTATGAGCCGTCCTCCCCTCAGCAGCCTCCACTGTTAGGTATACTCTGTTAATGCAGGATGACTACGTCCACCATTGCGAGCCTTTGAAGTAATCTGATGCTGCATGGAGAAGATGAAGGCAAGGCATTTGACTGACTGGAAGTGCTGCTATCTCCTCCTCTCCCTCTGCATCCCAAATGGCACCCTTTTCCCTATGTAGTGCACTATACAGGGAAAAGGGTGCCATTTGGGACGCAGCACCTGTCGATGATAAAACCTGTCGATGATAAAAAAACTAGTCAAATGTTCTGCTGTTTCATCTTCATAAGCTCGTCCTCATATCTAATCCGTATCTAATTGACAAGGAAAAGCGGCATAATCCACTCTCACGGAGCACTGTAATTATGTGGCCAATACATCACAATAGCATCTTTAGTCTTCCCGGGTGATAAAACACAAATTAATTCCCATCAAGTCTATTCTTGAGCTATTATGCAAAAGCAACATACATTCATCACTCAGTCACACACACACACACATCCTGTCATTGACATTGATTTGATGGTTTGAGGGGACATTGAGGGGGACTTAGGTGGGGTGTTTCAATTGATTTAAATTCCATTAATACCCTTTTTGCTTGGCAGCCACTCTCGGACCCCAGCCTGTGTCTGTTATCACACTGTGGTTTTGATTGGATGGCTTCCTTATCGGTTGGCAGCACACAGGAAGAGACCCGGAGACAGCCAAAGATAGACAGCACTGGCAACACAGTACTGAAACAACAACCTGCAGATCAAACATGATTAGTCAAACCCCACTTTCTTAAAAGGGAAATCTACAGTTCAAACGATAACAAAGTGGGGACCCCGCCAGTGTTTTGGTAAATAGCTCAGAGATGGGGCTGCAGAAACATACTGTAACCACTCTCAAATTCATAGATGGACCTATGGATGCAAGGACTGACCATCCATGAGATAAAAATGATAGTTTGAACCATGTTTTGAAGCTATACAGTTTGTTTACATTTACTTTATTTACAAACATTGGAGTAAAACAAGCTTATATTTTGGGTTCTGATGGGGAATGACAGTTGAACTAATAAGCTCATGAGGCATTTATAAGTTATATTGTGTGTCTGTGTGTATGTGTGTTCTAATAAAACTCAAATATATATTGAAATCTGTAAACTGTTGGTCAAAACACAAGCTCATGGAAGACAAGAGTATAATACCAAACAAATGGGGTTTCATTATTATGTGCCCACTTAGGACAATGATTTCAGATTTCAGAAGACTACGTCTTTTCAGTGTCTAAAATGCATTGCGCTCCGTGGCTGCACTTGCAGTATAATTATTTGTCATAATTGGCAGGATCACACTTGGATGAAGCCATCCATAGGCGGGTACCCTTGCGTGTTGTGTCCCTGCCAATTTTCCGATGGCTACAGCAATATTAGTGTTCTGGTTGCGTGGAAACTAAAAGGCTGCATTGAGCGAGCACTCAAATCAAGGTGCATTGCGCGCCGTTGTTTGGGCGATATGCAACAGAGGACCTCATGGAAGCGACCGAAAATAGTGACCTAATTGCAGTTTGGAGTGGAATGAATAATGATCTATTTTGAAGATTTGAAAGTGGGCGTCTTGAAACTAAAGTGATTCTGTTGTGTGACACACGCCATGCGAAGTAGAGGAAGAACGGTAAAGATGTAAGTAATGCTTCTGCATGTTCTTATTCAAAATGCATGCATTTGATAGACATACATTTACATCTACTTTTAAATACAGCACGCGGTGATATAGGCTATTTATAAGGCTTTTATGATTGTGGAAATAACGGGAAATAACTGCAGCTTGTTTAATACATTCAGGCTCCAAAAATGCTTGTTGAAGAATGGGGCGAACAGAACTTATTACCTACCGTATTTAGCCTGACAAGATAGAAGACTAACTTCAAAAGGCTATCAATTCCCCAGGAGGCATTGGTGTAGCCTACACTCAATAAGAGTTTATTATTGACACGCTTGTTGCTTACAATGAAAATAGTGAATATTACACCAAAGAAAAGGAGTAGGTAAAATATTTGTGTGTGTAAGTAACAATAGTAGATTAATAGCCAAGTAATAGTCTAAACATTATTTGTATTCATTAATTTATTGTATATCTGAATTCCCTTCAAAGTGAACAACTGAATTTAAATAAAAAAAACGTTATTATTAATCCTTTAATTATTGCTTCCATTTGAGTTGATACCACATAGTTAAACATGTAAATTCATTCCTGCAGCTTTAAATTGTCATGTCGATTAATCAAAATTATGTTCTGCTTAAAGGGTCAATCTGCGATTGCTAAATAACATTTTTGACTTTTAAATTAATGATATGTACCCATTGGTTCTTGAGAAATATAATGTATAAATGCCTCATGAGCTTAGTTAAACTGTCTTACCCCATCAGATCCCAAACTATAAGCTTGTTTCACACCATTGTTTGTAAACAATGTAATTGTAAACAAACACTGTATAGCCTCAAAACATGGTTAGAACTATAATGTTGATATTAAGGATGGCCAGTCCTTGCATCCATAGGTCTGTCTATAAATTTGAGACTGGTTATATTTCTCCAGCCCCATCCCTCAGCTCTTTACTAAAACAGTGGCTGGGTGACGCACCTAGTTATTGTTTGAACCGTAGATTGCCCCTTTAATGAAAACGTGTGTTCCTGTTCCTCTAACACATGGCTGGCTAGGCAAGCACCAGTACTAGAATATATTATTCTGGGAATAAATGCATGAGGGCTTTCAATGGAAATCAGGCAGGCAGGCATCAATAATCTGAGTCCCTAATCCGACAGAAATGTGTTCGTAATTGGGGTGGATAGGAACAGAAGAGGGGTGTTGGGAGAACATGGTAATACGGTTAGACTCATATCTAAGTGTCTGCATCTTAACATAACATTTAGATATTTTCCTCAAAGCTGTTTCTGTCTCTGTCTCTGTCTCATCCTCATGACCTGCATAGCCAATTTAGACCTATCATTGGTTGTCTGGACAGAAGGATAATTTAATGAACAATCACAACAAAATAGTACATGAACAGTTTTGACAATCGTTTGCTTTGAGGACTTTGTTGTTCTATTCCTTCAGGATTATAATGGTTTTGCTGAGTTCTGAAGCAAATTTAGGACCTGTCTAAATGATTGCTCTTGCGCACTTGGCGACTGAGATGTAGCCTATTATTCTAATATTGACTGCAGTCAATTAATGAACTGCCAAAACTGACCTTTGGGCACTTGTCTTGAGCACAGTGTAAATTAAAAGCTGGAGAGGTAATTTATAGTTGGGTTGTTGATGTCTTTATAACTTAACCTGATTTATTGATCATTTGATTTAATGAGGTTGTTGTTGCTCTCTTTCTCTCCTCTTGTTGTCCCATAGCTTTATCCCTCACTCACTTTCATCTCTCCATCACCATATCCTTCCCTCCGTCATCCCTCCATCCACCTTTCATTAACAGCTGTCCTCCTCAGCCCATGACATGCTAATATCTCCCGCTTTCCTCGATGCATCTCATTAATCTCTCTTCAGTGGGCCTTCCTCTGTGTTCTTCTCCATTGTCATGTTACCTCCTCTCCTCAAATCTCTCTCTTTTTCTCTCTCTCTCTCTCTCTCTCCTCATGTGTCCAATTTCCTTGGTTCCCCACACCCCCGCCTCCTCAGGGCAGCATGGATCATGATGGGAAAACTACTACAGTGGGGGAAAAAAGTATTTAGTCAGCCACCAATTGTGCAAGTTCTCCCACTTAAAAAGATGAGAGAGGCCTGTAATTTTCATCATAGGTACACGTCAACAATGACAGACAAATTGAGAAAAAAAATCCAGAAAATCACATTGTAGGATTTTTAATTAATTTATTTGCAAATTATGGTGGAAAATAAGTATTTGGTCACAAACAAACAAGCAAGATTTCTGGCTCTCACAGACCTGTAACTTCTTCTTTAAGAGGCTCCTCTGTCCTCCACTCGTTACCTGTATTAATGGCACCTGTTTGAACTTGTTATCAGTATAAAAGACACCTGTCCACAACCTCAAACAGTCACACTCCAAACTCCACTATGGCCAAGACCAAAGAGCTGTCAAAGGACACCAGAAACAAAATTGTAGACCTGCACCAGGCTGGGAAGACTGAATCTGCAATAGGTAAGCAGCTTGGTTTGAAGAAATCAACTGTGGGAGCAATTATTAGGAAATGGAAGACATACAAGACCACTGATAATCTCCCTCGATCTGGGGCTCCACGCAAGATCTCACCCCCGTGGGGTCAAAATGATCACAAGAACGGTGAGCAAAAATCCCAGAACCACACAGGGGGACCTAGTGAATTACCTGCAGAGAGCTGGGACCAAAGTAACAAAGCCTACCACCAGTAACACACTACGCTGCCAGGGACTCAAATCCTGCAGTACGAGACGTGTCCCCCTGCTTAAGCCAGTACATGTCCAGGCCCGTCTGAAGTTTGCTAGAGTGCATTTGGATGATCCAGAAGAGGATTGGGAGAATGTCATATGGTCAGATGAAACCAAAATATAACTTTTTGGTAAAAACTCAACTCGTCGTGTTTGGAGGACAAAGAATGCTGAGTTGCATCCAAAGAACACCATACCTACTGTGAAGCATTGGGGTGGAAACATCATGCTTTGGGGCTGTTTTTTCTGCAAAGGACCAGGACGACTGATCCGGTAAAGGAAAGAATGAATGGGGCCATGTATCGTGAGATTTTGAGTGAAAACCTCCTTCCATCAGCAAGGGCATTGATGATGAAACATGGCTGGGTCTTTCAGCATGACAATGATCCCAAACACACCGCCCGGGCAACGAAGGAGTGGCTTCGTAATGAAGCATTTCAAGGTCCTGGCGTGGCCTATCCAGTCTCCAGATCTCAACCCCATAGAAAATCTTTGGAGGGAGTTGAAAGTCCGTGTTGCCCAGCGACAGCCCCAAAACATCACTGCTCTAGAGGAGATCTGCATGGAGGAATGGGCCAAAATACCAGCAACAGTGTGTGAAAACCTTGTGAAGACTTACAGAAAACGTTTGACCTGTGTCATTGCCAACAAAGGGTATATAACAAAGTATTGAGAAACTTTTGTTATTGACCAAATACTTATTTTCCACCATCATTTGCAAATAAATTCATTAAAAATCCTACAATGTGATTTTCTGGATTTTTTCTCTCATTTTGTCTGTCATAGTTGACGTGTATCTATGATGAAAATTACAGGCCTCTCTCATCTTTTTAAGTGGGAGAACTTGCACAATTGGTGGCTGACTAAATACTTTTTTTCCCCACTGTACTTCTCTTACACAGTAACACTTTAGGCAGCCTTTTCATATCCCTGGGCATTTGGTATTATCTGTAGTCAGTGCTGTTCCACTATATCTTCTTTGTTTGGCTCTAATGAAGAAATGGGGATAATCATCTGAATGTGTCTTTTGGAAGTTCAGGGCTGATAGGGACGGTCTTGATCTTTCAATTGGTCTGGCCTATTGCAATGAGACTTATTAGGATGTGTCCCTTAGACGACGCCCCCGGTCATGTGATACTAAGAGGTACTTAGAGATCGATTTCATTTTTTAATCTCGGTAAGTGGATCTTGCTCTGGTCTCCAGCCATTTTAAAGAACCAGCCGAAGTCAGAGAGTTTAAGTTCAATTGTTTTTACAGGAGAGGATATAGCTGCTAGCACAACATGCAAAGGCTGTTTGGGTTGCCTTTGTTGCCTTTTTTAGCTTTAGCATTTATCTTTACAATGCTGTTGGGTGGCCAAAATACGATTACGTTCCATTGATGTAAAGTGAGTTTTTCCTTAAGAGGATTAGTAATGGGATAGCAGATGGTTGGTGTTCAGGTATTAATGAAGGGTGTTAGGGTAGGAGGACATATTATTTTTTAGAGGCTTACATGCTAAATAAAAAGTGTAAATTACAGGACACATAAACAAGTTGTTACCTCAGTGTTGCTTGCGCTGACCCCGGTTCTGAGTGTGTAAACAGTTTATGGATTAGCCTACTGAACACAGCTGTGGCGTTGAATGACCAAATGGCCAAACGGCTCTGTCAGTGTTGCTAAATACTGTAAACAATTTCATCATAGCACAAAGAGTATACAAAGGTCAAAGATAATTATAGATTCTGGAGTCCTTGCAGGTAGAATGTCAATTTAGAGGTACAGTACAAGCGGTATACCCATTGTGTATAATATAATGTGGCAGGTATTTTACTGAAATATGTCTAAGGATGAAAACATTTAGTTCATATCCCTGTCACTGTGGTGCAAACATGGACTATGTTAATAGAACCAGCAGCTCTACAACCAGCACTTTTTAAAAGAAATGGGATTCACCCTAACCACAGGGTTTCCAGGATTATTTCCAGCAACATCGCAAACTGTTTTAGAGACTGACGGACAGGGTCTGGTAGTGCTCCAGTTCTCCCTGTCAGAATAAGCAACAGAGGACATGGAAAGCATACTCCTGTAGAAATGGCACAATGGTTATTGTGAGTAACCTGATTTATGTTCCTTTAACTACACCTTCTAGTGAGTTTATACAAACTGTCATCTCCTACCGTTGTGATAGATTGGAGACTGTCAGAAAATGTGGTTGTAACGTTAATCATTTGGTTGGTATTCCATTGGTTATCTCGAGGCAGATTGCCCAGTGGCACTTTTAAATGTTAGAGCAATCACAAACAAAACCTTTCTCGTAAATGACCTCATTACTGAGTGCAAAGTTGATTGCATGTTTCTTACATGGCGGTCATTAGACTGTAGTGCCGCTTTTATTGAAGCCTCCCCCTGGACTACAGATTTCATACTCTATCAGAAAAGGGTGGGGGGCCAGCCTCTATTTTTTACTAATGCTCTCAGCTGTAAGGACGTTTCATTAGGTGACTTTGGGTCTTTTGAGCATCATGCTATACTGTTTAAATGTCAGCCACCAGTGCTGGCCATAACCCTGTATATGCCGCCAAAGCACTGCCCCAATTTCTTTACTGATTTATCTGAACTATTGTCTATTGTCCTTTAGAACTATGATAAAATCATTGTGTTGGGCGATTTCAATATTCATGTTGACAAAGAAACTGACTCCAAGGCCATTGAATGTATTAATCTTTTGAGCTCTATGGACTTTTCCAACATGTTGCTGGGCCCACCCATAACCGCGGCCATACTCTCCTGGTTATTAACAAGGTGCTTTCTATTGACATATCCTCTATTGTTGATGTTGATTTATCTGATCACCTCTGTGTATTTTTTACTACCTTGTTGCCCATAGCACAGGGTAATACTGAACGCATTATAAAAAAACGCTATTTTACCTCTGAATTTGCTACAGATTTTGAGTGTATGAACAATACTCCACCACCTATTCTGCCTTCCTCGTGATGATTTAATTGGTAACTTTAATAGAAAACTAAGGGCAACTATTAATGCCATAGCTCCAGTAAAGTTGAAAAAGACCACATCCAAATGGAGAGCCCCTTGGAAGAGTGAAGAAACTAATCAATTAAAGAGAAATTGCAGAAAAGCAGAGCGGAAGTGGAGAAAGTCTAAGTTGCAGGTCCATTATGATATTCTGAGAGAGCAACTTGGCATATACAGTCGTGGTCAAATGTTTTGAGAATGACACAAGTATTGGTCTTCACAAAGTTCGCTGCTTCAGTGTTATGAGATATTTTTGTCAGATGTTACTATGGTATACTGGAGTATAATTACAAGCATTCCATAAGTGTCAAAGGCTTTTATTGACAATTACATTAAGTTTATGCAAAGAGTCAATATTTGCAGTGTTGACCCTTCTTTTTCAAGACCTGGCATGCTGTCAATTAACTTCTGGGCCATATCCTGACTGATGGCAGCCCATTCTTGCATAATCAATGCTTGGAGTTTGTGGATTTTTGTTTGTCCACCCGCCTCTTGAGGATCGACCCCAAGTTCTCAATGGGATTAAGGTCTGGGTAGTTTCCTGGCTATGGACCCAAAATGTCAATGTTTTGTTCCCCGAGCCACTTAGTTATCACTTTTGCCTTATGGCAAGGTGCTCCATCATGCTGGAAAAGGCATTGGTTGTCACCAAACTGTTCTTGGATGGTTGGGAGAAGTTGCTCTCGGAGGATGTGTTGGTACCATTCTTTATTCATGGCTGTGTTCTTAGGCAAAATTGTGAGTGAGCCCACTCCCTTGGCTGAGAAGCAACCCCACACATGAATGGTCTCAGGATGCTTTACTGTTGGCACGACACAGGACTGATGGTAGCGCTCACCGCTCAAGGTGTTTTCCGGATGCCCCAAAGAATCGGAAAGGGGATTCATCAGAGAAAATGACTTTACCCCAGTCCTCAGCAGTCCAATCCCTGTACCTTTTGCAGAATATCAGTCTGTCCCTGATGTTTTTCCTGGAGAGAAGTGGCTTCCTCGCTGCCCTTCTTGACACCAGGCCATCCTCCAAAAGTCTTCGCTTCACTGTGCATGCAGATGCACTCACACCTGCCTGCTGCCATTCCTGAGCAAGCTCTGCACTGGTGGTGCCCCGATCCCGCAGCTGAATCAACTGGCGCTTGCTGGACTTTCTTGGGCGCGCTGACGCCTTCTTCACAACAATTGAACCTCTCTCCTTGAAGTTCTTGATGATCCGATAAATGGTTGATTTAGGTGCAATCTTACTAGCAGCAATATCCTTGCCTGTGAAGCCCTTTTTGTGCAAAGCAATGATGACGGCACATGTTTCCTTGCAGGTAACCATGGTTAACAGAGGAAGAACAATGATTTCAAGCACCACCCTCATTTTAAAGCTTCCAGTCTGTTATTCTAACTCAATCAGCATGACAGAGTGATCTCCAGCCTTGTCCTCGTCAACAATCACATATGTTAACGAGAGAATCCCTAACATAATGGCAGCTGGTCCTTTTGTGGCAGGGCTGAAATGCAATGGAAATGTTTTTTTGGGATTAAGTTCATTTTCATGGCAAAGAGGGACTTTGCAATTAATTGCAATTCATCTGATCACTCTTCATGACATTCTGGAGTATATGCAAATTGCCATCATCAAAACTGAGGCAGCAGACTTTGTGAAAATTAGTATTTGTGTCATTCTCAAAACTTTTGACCACTTTTGACCTTCGGAAAGTATTCAGACCCCTTGACTTTTTCCACATTTTGTTACAGCCTTATTCTAAAATGGATTAAATATAACAATTTCCTCAGCAATCTACACACAATACCCCATAATGACAAAGTGAAGACAGGTTTTTAGAAATGTATGCAAATGTATTAAAAATAAAAACAGAAATACCATATTTACATAAGTATTCAGACCCTTTGCTATGAGACTTGAAATTGAGCTCAGGTGCATCCTGTTTCCATTGATCATCCTTGAGATGTTTCTACAACTTGATTGGAGTCCACCTTTGGTAAATTCAGTTCATTGGACATGATTTGGAAAGGCACACACCTGTCTATGTAAGGTCCCACAGTTGACAGTGCATATCAGAGCAAAAACCAAGCCATGAAGTTGAAGGAATTGTCCGTAGAGCTCCGAGACAGGATTGTGTCGAGGCACAGATCTGGGGAAGGGTACCAAAACATTTCTGCAGCATTGAAGGTCCCCAAGAACACAGTGGCCTCCATCATTCTTAAATGGAAGAAGTTTGAAACCACCAAGACTCTTCCTAGAGCTGGCCGCCCAGCCAAACAGCAATCGGGGGAGAAGGGCCTTGGTCAGGGAGGTGACCAAGAACCCGAAGGTCACTCTGACAGAGCTCCAGAGTTCCTCTGTGGAGATCGGAGAACCTTCCAGAAGGACAACCATCTCTGCAGCACTCCACCAATCAGGCCTTTATGGTAGAGTGGCCAGACGGAAGCCACTCCTCAGTAAAGGCACATGACAGCCCGCTTGGAGTTTGCCAAAAGGCACCTAAAGACTCTCAGACTATGAGAAACAAGATTCTCTGGTCTGATGAAACCAAGATTGAACTCCTTGGCCTGAATGCCAAGTGCCACGTCTGGAGGAAACCTGGCACCATCCCTACGGTGAAGCATGGTGGTGGAAGCATCATGCTGTGGGGATGTTTTTCAGCGGCAGGGACTGGGAGACTAGTCAGGATCGAGGCATAGATGAACGGAGCAAAGTACAGAGAGATCCTTGATGAACACCTGCTCCAGAGCGCTCAGGACCTCAGACTGGGGTGAAGGATTACCTTGCAACAGGACAACGACCCTAAGCAAACAGCCAAGACAATGCAGGAGTGGCTTCGGGACAAGTCTTTGAATGTCCTTGAGTGGCCCAGCCAGAGCCCGGACTTGAACCCGATCGAACATCTCTGGAGAGACCTGAAATTAGCTGGGCAGCAACGCTCCCCCTCCAACATGACAGAGCTTGAGAGGATCTGCAGAGAAGAATGGGAGAAACTCCCCAAATACAGTTGTGCCAAGCTTGTAGCGTCATATCCAAGAAGAAGCAATGCTGTAATCGCTGCCAAAGGTGCTTCAACAAAGTACTGAGTAAAGGGTCTGAATACTTATGTAAATGTGATATTTCCGTTTTTTATTTCTCATAAATTAGCAAAAATGTCTAAACCTGTTTTTCCTTTGTCATTATGGGGTATTGTGTGTAGATTGAGGAGGGCAAAAACACAATTTAATCAATTTTAGAATAAGGCTGTAACATAACAAAATGTGGAAAAAGTCAAAGGGTCTGAATAATTTCCAAAGGCACTGTATACAGTGCAATTAGAAATGCCAGACGGGCTCATTTTTCTAACTTGATCACTATTAATCAGAATAATTAGAGAGTGCTCTTCTCGACCATTGATGGCCTGATAAATCGTACCCCCGCAAACCTATGTAAACTTTCCTCCACATCTAAATGTGATGAGTTTGCGGCATATTTCAGAGATAAGATAACCAACATTAGGCAAGCAAGACCTGATGAGAAGTTTGATGATATGTACCCTAGCCTACCACGCAAAGGGACTATGGATTTATTTTCCCTGGTTGACACAGACATGTGATATTACAACTTAAGCCTTCTACCTGCCTTCTCGATCCTATCCCTACAACGTTCTTCAAAACTGTTTTTAATTGCATATCTGAAGAATTGCAAGCTATTGTTAATCACTCCCTGTTCACATACACTTTCCCCACTGCAATAAAAACTGCTATGGTGAAACCCCTTCTGAGGAAAAGTCATCTAGATTCTTCAGCTCTTAGCAAACTCCAACCTTCCATTCTTAAAGAAAATTCTGGAGAAACTGGTGTTCAAACAGCTAAATAATTTTTTAAGTGCCAGCTGTATTTTAGAAAAATTCCAATCTGGTTTTCGTGCCCACCACAGCACAGAGACAGCCTTAGTTAAAGTGGTGAATGATCTTAGAGCCAACACAGATGCCAAACAGCTCTCTATCCTTGTACTCTTAGAATTAAGTGCTGCATTCGACACTGTTGACCATTATGTCCTCTGGACAGACTGGAGAGGTGGGTTGGTCTCTCCGGTCCAGTTCTAAATTGGTTTAGGACCTATTTAAGCGGTCAAGAGTTTTTTGTCACCCTTGGTGAACATACAGTGAGGGAAAAAAGTATTTGATCCCCTGCTGATTTTGTACGTTTGCCCACTGACAAAGAAATTATCATTCTATAATTTTACTGGTAGGTTTATTTGAACAGTGAGAGACAGAATAACAACAAAAAAATCCAGAAAAACGCATTTTGCATTTTGCATTTTGCATTTGCATTTTAATGAGGGAAATGACTGTATGCACACATGACTGTAAGTCGCTTTGGATAAAAGCGTCTGCTAAATGGCATATTATTATTATTATTATTATTATTATTATTATTAAAAGAACTGTCAATCTCCCTCGGCCTGGGGCTCCATGCAAGATCTCACCTCGTGGAGTTGCAATGATCATGAGAACGATGAGGAATCAGCCCAGAACTACACGCAAGGATCTTGTCAATGATCTCAAGGCAGCTGGGACCATAGTCACCAAGAAAACAATTGGTAACACACTACGCTGTGAAGGACTGAAATCCTGCAGCGCCTGCAAGGTCCCCCTGCTCAAGAAAGCACATATACAGGCCCGTCTGAAGTTTGCCAGTGAACATCTGAATGATTCAGAGGAGAACTGGGTGAAAGTGTTGTGGTCAGATGAGACCAAAATCGAGCTCTTTGTTATCAACTCAACTCGCCGTGTTTGGAGGAGGAGGAATGCTGCCTATGAACCCAAGAACACCATCCCCACGTCAAACATGGAGGTGGAAACATTATGCTTTGGGGGTGTTTTTCTGCTAAGGGGACAGGACGATGGACGGGGCCATGTACCGTCAAATCTTGGGTGAGAACCTCCTTCCCTCAGCCAGGGCATTGACAATGGGTCGTGGATGGGTATTCCAGCATGACAATGACCCAAAACACACAGCCAAGGCAACAAAGGAGTGGCTCAAGAAGAAGCACATTAAGGTCCTGGAGTGGCCTAGCCAGTCTCCAGACCTTAATCCCATAGAAAATCTGTGGAGGGAGCTGAAGGTTCGAGTTGCCAAACATCAGCCTCAAAACCTTAATGACTTGGAGAAGATCTGCAAAGAGGAGTGGGACAAAATCCCTCCTGAGATGTGTGCAAATCTGGTGGCCAACTACAAGAAACGTCTGACCTCTGTGATTGCCAACAAGGGTTTTGCCACCAAGTACTAAGTCATGTTTTGCAGAGGGGTCAAATACTTATTTCCCTCATTAAAATACAAATCAATTTTTTTCTGGATTTTTTTGTTGTTATTCTGTCTCTCACTGTTCAAATAAACCTACCATTACAATTTTAGACTGATCATTGTTTTTGTCAGTGGGCAAACTTATAAAATCAGCAGGGGATCAAATACTTTTTATCCCTCACTGTAGCTCAGAGAAAATAGGTAATATTTTGGGTCCGGTACTGTTCAGTTTATATATGTTACCCAGTGGAGGCTCCTCAGAGGAGGAAGGGAAGGACCATCCTCCTCAGTGAATTTCATATTTTTTTTTTATTGATAAACATTTAAAAAGTTATCATTTTTAGATAAAACTATACTAAATATAATCACATCACCAAATAATTGATTAAAACACACTATTTTGCAAAGAAGGTCTACAGTAACCTCAACAGCACTCTGTAGGGTAGCACCATGGTGTAGCCGGAGGACAGCTAGCTTCCGTCCTCCTTTGGGTACATTGACTTCAATGCAAAACATAGGAGGCTCATGGTTCTCACCCCCTTCCATAGACTTACACAGTAATTCTGACAACTTCCAGAGGACGTCCTCCAACCTATCAGCGCTCTTGCAGCATGAACTGACCACCCAATCAAAGGATCAGATAATTAATCCAGTACTGAAAGTATAAGCTACAGCTAGCTAGCACTGCATTGCATAAAATGTGGTGAGTAGTTGACTCAAAGAGAGGGAAAGACAGTAGTTGAACAGTTTTGAACAAATTAATACACTGTAACATTACTGCATGATTGTAGCAGGTTTACTAACGCTTTAGTTCTATTAGCTATGCTGACTATGACGTTACTTTAGCTAATATGGTGACAACGATGTAGACTGCGTGTAGCGGTTTTTTCACCTGGTCACATACATTTTCGCCTGGTCACATACAGCTGATGTGTTGTGCATTGAAGTCCACAATCGAAGGGAAGAGGTGAGTGGACAAGAGTGCATAGATGCGAGAAGGAATACAACGTGGCTGCTATGAAAGTGAACTGTGTTTACGCGTGATCAGGGGTGTATTCATTCTGCCGATTCTGTTAAAAAACGTTTCTTAAATGGAAGCAAACGGAACAAAACGGGGATAAACATACCTGAATCTGTCCAATAGAAACTCTTGTTTGCAACTGTTGGACTAATGATTACACCCTATTTCAGCTAGATGCAGGCAAGAGTGTGCAAGGCGGTATTGAATGTCACTGTCTGTCACCTCAAATTTGTCTCTCGACCTGTGTCCTCCTACGTTGTAAACTGTCATTCATAGGCTAGGTTGTAGCAACCTCATGATGGGTATATGGAAAATTAAAGTATCATGTAGTAGCCTAAACCTATCGCTGTTACATTGAACTGGGTGAATGGAATATGAATGACAGTCATCCAATATGCTGATACACAACTTTACATTTCTGTGTCACCAGAGGATTTTAGCTCCACGGATAAATTATTAGACTGTATTAGTGATTTAAATACTTGGATTGCTCACAACTTCCTCCAGCTAAATCAAGACAAGGCAGAGGTACTTATTGTTGGAGCCAAAGCACAGAGAGAGAATCTGGCGGCACATTTTAATTCACGTGCAATAAAGATGGGTGTTATTTTAGATTCTTAACTCAATTTCAAATCACACATTAGGAATGTGACCAAAATAGCTTTTTACCACATTGCCAATGTGCGGCCGTTTCTCTCTCAGGCTGATACAGTCAGACTCATCCATGCTTTTATTACAAGCAGGTATGACTACTGTAATGCTCTCCTGGTCAACTGTAAAACATACAGAATGCTGCAGCACGGGTACTGACCAAGACCAGACGGAGAGCACACATTACACCGGTTTTATGGTCTCTGCACTGGCTGCCTGTGAGTTTTAGAATTCATTATTCTATTGGTTTTTAAATCAATCCACGATTGTGCACCCCAATAAATGTCAGACATGCTTTCAAGTTATGTACTGAGTAGGTCCCTCAGCTCCTCTGGCACTGGCCTTTTAACTATCCCAAAGCCTAGGACCAAGAGGCATGGAGAGGGTATTATTATTAGTTATTATGCCCCCAGCCTCTGGAATAGCCTGCCAGAGGACCTGAGGGAAGCTGAAACTGTGGACATATTTAAAAGAGATCTCTTATTTTTTAGCTTTGCTTTTCCTCAGGGTGCTTTTTAAGTTGTTCAGTTTGTGTTATTCTTTTGTTTTTTGTCTTGTGTTTTTTGTGTAGTTAATATTTCAGCTTTTATTTTCATTGTTTTCTTATTCGTTTTTTTCCTGTAAAGCACATTATGTTGCACTCAATGTCTGAAATGTGCTGGATAAATAAAGTTTGATTTGATTTGATGCACTGAAACAGGCCAGCACTGCAGGGATGTCAATTATCATAGTCACACTGACACCAAAGCACTTTTTGCTTGATGGCACTCTTTATACTTACAGCTTTAAGGAAAGCATAAGGATCAAACATGGTTTAGTCAGCCAACTGTGCTGAAGACTGCAATATCCCCTCCGCCTCCTCACCACAGTTACGCTAGTTATCCTGCATCTGTGTTTGAAGTAACACATTATTTTCTTGAGCACATCTGCTATTTATAATAGATGTTTTGCATGGTTGGTGACCAATTGCAACAATTGTACCTCTCCTATCAGTGGGTTGTGTTGTCTCCCTCCACCAATCCTGCTTCCTGTTTCTCCATAGGCTTGACAGCTATTGGGGAGGTTGACACTGGCTCCGCCCCTTCGCCCAGGTTGGTCTTCCGTGGAGCATGCCCATATCCCACCATGCCCCTGCTGGCGAGCGGCTGGCTACTGCGCCACTCGGTGGTCATGTGTCTTCTGCTGCACAGCCTGGTGCTGATGACCTTCTGCTTCCCCCACGCCGCCACCAGCTGCTCCCAGGGCTGCTACTGCTCTGAGAGAGACGGCGGCGGCAAGACGGTGCGCTGCAGCAACCTGCGTCTCACCGAGATCCCCCAGGACCTGCCCAATGACACGCGGCGCATCTACCTGGACTTCAACCTGCTCACCGAGGTCCCCAGCAATGCTTTCCAGGGTCTGCCCCTGCTCAGCGAGCTGGACCTCTCCAACAACAAGCTGGCCAAGCTGGAGCGAGGGGCCTTCAGGGGCCTGGGGCCCTCACTCACCTTCCTGGACCTGTCTTCCAACAAATTGGTCAACTTTAACCCCGAGGCCTTCGAGGGGCTGCGGGCGCGTGCCAACCTGACCAACAACCCATGGCACTGCGACTGCAGCTTGCAAATGGCCATGCCCCACATTGATCTGGAGCCGCTCTCGCTGACGGGCATCGTGTGCGAGACGTCGGATCCGCCCGACGTGGGGGCAGAGGGTGTGGCCTTCCTGCTGGCCCAGGACCTGGACCTGTGCGTGGTGATGAAGAAGACCACGGACGTGGCCATGCTGGTCACCATGTTCGGCTGGTTCACCATGGTTATCTCCTACCTGGTCTACTACGTCCGGCACAACACGGAGGACGCCCGCCGCCACCTGGAGTACCTCAAGTCTCTGCCCACCAAGCCGGGCCTGTCCAAGGCCTCTTCTACCGTCAGCACTGTGGTATAACCCAGGATCAGGAGAACCCAGAGGGGAGTTTAGGCTGGAGGGCTAAGTCTGCCAGAGGAGGTGGTTATTATAGGGCCGTAACCTGGCTGCACCCACACTTCAGGCCATTCAGTGCCAGCCAAGGAGAGTTCTGTGTGGCTGTTAGGTGGGCGGCACTAGGATTCGTGTCCATGTATGCAGGAAGCCAATCCAGACCTGGGCACTGTACGTAACCCATATGAATAATTAAACCAGGAGTGGCCCATTTAAGAGTTTGTGTTGGCTGAGTGAATGGGATTTAAAAGGGATAAAATTGGATTTATCCAGTGGTGCATGAACCTTGATGCACTCTTATCAAAAGGGGGCCTGTGAAGGGTCCTTTGGCCATATCAAACAGCAAACAGAACAACAGGATAGCAACATGCAGCAACACATACTATGAACAACTCTGTCACTCCATATCCTTCCATGTACAATTATTGTTTTCCATACAACATCCATACAGTATACACAGTCTATAAACAGTGAAATGTAGTTCTTTACAATAAAACAATGTATTCCATGGGTTTCTTTTCAAATTATCGTTGGTTCAAATGGTCTATTTTTACCTCCAAGAAATTCAAGAAACTCAGCAAATGTATGTGCATGTGTGAACTGGACCATCAGTTGAATCTGTCAATGTTGTATTCAGGCTACTGTACTAGAATATGATACTCATTAATCAATGAAACACTCATACCGGTAAAAAAGATCTGATTGATGTACACACACCACACACACACACACACACCTATAAAACAGTACACCTACAAGCTGCATTGCTGTTATATACAGTGTAGTAGAAGGTCTGTACAGGAAACCCCTCCTAGCTGTACTGTAACAAACTTTGGTTATTCTCATCAAGACAATGAAACAGCCAGTACAGGCAGGAACATTCCTGCCTACACACCAGGGCACAATGATCCTTCACACAGAAATCATCCCAAGTGTGAGAAAATGTGCTCCTACTGTGTTCCTTTTAGTTCCCTTCTGTTTCCTCGTATTGTAAAGTGCACATTAAGGTCCTGCTGTGGGGGTTTACAGTGCATTAATCACACATCATGGCGCAGCACAACACTTCCAAAACTGTGGGCTGAGTCCACTGGGACTAAAATTGGCAATAAGAGCTAATACACACATTCAGAAGTTTAATATTTGGAAGCGAAGGGCTTTAAAAAAAAATAATAACTTGCCCTTGTGTGAGTTTGATTATTCAGCAGAATGAGCCTTGTGGTGTGTTCCAAGAAACAGAAAGAGATGAGATATGAGATTGTTTGGGATACTCTGACGTAGTTGTTCTTCGACAAGGGAAACACAGTGACTGACGTATTATTACCCAGGGGTGTAGGACATAGTCAGTCCAGTCTGTCAGTCTACCTGATAGCTGAAATACACAAACTGACTGCCAACCTGAAACCAGAAAATGCTAATGATATTCTAATCTTGGGCTCTGTCCCAATACTCTTGAATATCTCCCTTTAGATACCACTGATAAGTACAAGAACGGGATAAATGTTTGATCCATTAAGAGCACTGGTGACCATGTGCGCTGACAAGGATAAATTATGGGCCCTAGTTATAGCCTATAATCTAGTTATGGTCAATGTCCAGGTTAAGGTCAAATGATCAGGAAAACAGCCCAGACATATCACAAATAAAAAGAGACAAGGTATAGGAAGCTATCTCTAGATTATTGGGATGCCTCCTGCTCTCCTCTTCCCCCTAGTGTCTCTGAGAGAGCCTGGAGTCATGGTGGGAGCCAGACCGTCTGCCGAGGCCGTTTCCCTGGGGCTTCTCAAACTGCATTGCAGGGACCATGACCTGCTGATCCAGTTGCTGCTGTGGTAGATATGAACTGCCTAATTGGACAGACTCAGGCACAAGGAAATGCATGTCCATTTCCCCTCTGTGTAATTGTGTAGGAGAGGAAAGAGAAGATGAGAAGGAGAGATTGAACAAGACACAGCAAGCGGTAAACCAAGAGGAAACTCCTGTTTAACATGCTCAGTTGAGGCTTCCTTATTCATTTGGAATGTGATTATTTGGATGAAAGCTCGACAGTCAGCCCAGTAGGAGTGAAGTAAACAATAGGCTTGTGGGTTGCCACACAAAACATCACTGGTTCGAATCCTAACTCTAAACTTAACCAGTCACATGTCTTACCTAAACGTAGCCCAACCCCTAAACCTAATCTTAACCAATTGGAATTTCTTGCCTAAACTTAACCAGTCATTAAAACAAGATGGAATAAGGAAACCTCCTATCTGTGTTAAATAACCTTATTATTACTATGCAGGTTACAAAGGACACAAAATACCTAATTGAATCTCTTATTAGGACAAGTAAAGGAACACCATATAAAATGTTGCATTTGTGTCTATTCGACAGGAACTGGTGAGATTTAACACAGAATACGATGATGAATAATGAAATTGGCTGTTAGAGCAGCAAACCCTGTAACTGGGTTTGTCAACAAGGGTCGAAAACACAACATGCCTCCAGAGTAGAACAAGCCAATAAACTATGTATGAGGGCCATAAAAAGACTTGAGAAAAAGTCTGGGAAGAAATCCTTCAACTTGGGTGACCCTGTTCTGTTGGTGAGGAGGAAAAAGGGGGACCACCTAGCCCTCTCCGTGTTGCCTGGCCAGGAGGTGTCCTGTCTGGGTAGAGCTCTCTCCGAGTGCCCTTGAGCTGCCCAGTAGTGTATGATGATCTTTGTGGCCTTACACTTCCTTAGTCCCTTAGGCAACACCTCAGCTTTAAGAGTCCTCTCTCACCAGTAGCTTGTTCATCCATTTTGCTCTATATTTTACTTAGTTTAGAGGGCAAACTCAAAGACACTAAGACATACTTTAATAAGGAAGAACTTTTATCAGTTGTTTGCTTTGATATGAGCACATAGATTCTCTGGTGCATCAGCGTTCTATTCACAGCACTCCTCCTGGCTGAGTTTGCTTTACAGGACAGTGTTATTGATCCTGACAGAGCTAATCTCAAGGAAGCCCAAATACAGCAGGCTCCCATGACGAGCAGGAGGTTCTGAAATATAGATGTTAAGCCTCCCTCGCTGACATATCCTAACACACACACACAGCTAGCTGGCCAGTCCTGCCCTCCCCAGTAACATACTTGTCTGTGTGTCACAGGAGGCTGCTGAGGAGAGGACGCCTCATAATAATGGCTGGAATGGAGTGGTATTAAACACATGGAAACCATGTGTTTGATGTGTTCGATACCATTGAATAGTATTCTGTTCCAGCCATTACTTTGAGCCCGTCCTCCCCAATTAAGGTGCCACCGGCCAGCTGTGGTATGTGTGTGTGTGTGTGTGTGGGGGGGGCTTGGTGGTAGAGTAAACAAACACAAATGAGTGTGTGTGTGTGTGAGCCTGTGCATGTGTGTTTGTGTATCTGGATGTATTGTTTTGTGAGTATGTGGGGTGGCATATGTGTAATGTAACACCGCCGTGTTCCCGAGCACATACAGTAGCTGTCGTTGTGGTTCATTTACATTTCAGGCCAGATCAGCTCACCTTGCCCCGCCCGCTACCCCCAGACACGTTACACTGGTGTGAGCATTACAACTGCTGGGTAATGGGACACAAAGTGGGGATAAGGTTACTCATCCAATCCCACAGAGCGCAGCGCCGCAGCCCCACATGGCATTGGGTTGCAGATTAAAATGTTTCCAACCAGGGCCTGGATGGACAGACTGTTTCCTCTTCCGGCCTAAAGTGAAGGCTATTGACGAGGAGTGAGTGAGGATGTCCCTGAGTACATCTCAATAGTCTAGAGTTGCTTCCTCTCCCTGTCTGCTTTCCTTCACTTGTATGATGATCTGGAAGCCCATGAAAGCAATATGGTGGATGCCTAAAATAAATGTGCTTTCACCTGTCTAATTCTTTCAGTGAATTAAAGAAAGGAGACCAGACGAGGAAGCTGTGTAAGACTGTTGAGATGCAGCCTTTTCACTTCCCTTTTCCCCACTCTCTCTCCCCTTCTATTGGTACATCACAGCTCCCCTGTCCCTGAGTATGCGTAAGTGGATGGCAGAGTAAAAAAACTCCAATAATGACAACCACACCAATTGTATAGGTCTCAGGGTCGATTTTGCAACGAGAGAGCAATTTATTTGGATAAGTTTGAACAAGACTCTGGCAAGTGTATGCACTAGTCTACTCAGATGAAATCACTCAATGTCCATACAGTACACAGTACAGTCAGTAGGTACATTAAAAACTAGAACGCGTGTCTGTTTAACAATTCCGAGGGAGAGAGGAAGGAAGGGTTGGGATGAACCATATCCTTTAGAACATACTTATTCTGGGTCTGCTGAGAAAAGGATGACTTTTTATCAAAATAGCTTGGCGTGCAGTGTTGTCTCCCATTTCTTGAAGTTGATGTCATGGTCTTGCACAACACACATTTACCCCCGTTTCCATAGTAACCAATCCTTCTTGCTCAACTCCTCCATGACTCTTACCTAAGCAACATCATAGTCAGAGGATATTACAGTAAATTACATCTACATCATTCCAATTGGAGTGTTGGTTGTTGTAATTTCCAGCACAGAGTACTGACTCCTATCTACTCAAGCTTTATGGTAAGACTGCAGGACAGCACACCCTAATTCTCGTAGGATATGTCACAGAGATAAATAAAAATGGATGTGGCTGTCAGAATTGGAAATTACCAAGTAAAAGAAATACGAATCCCAACATTTGACTTTCTGACTACATGCTGTTTGGACCACTTATTCACATTACTTGTATCGCTATCAGGGAACACATGGTATAGCCCTGCTGGGAGACCAATGTTTCTATACACAGACCCCATGTCCTGGGGGCCATCTTGTACATCAAGCTGCTTCACCCTGCATACACTCAGACGGGAGAAATGCCAATCTCTCCAGGCTGCACACTTGCTGTAGAGTTGTATTAATCGAGATTACCCGTGTACAGGCAGTAGGTCTACACCAAGTGCAACCAGTCCTTTGACTGTGCAAAAACAAACTTTACGGTATGTGTGATGAGTGACCTTGCCTGAGAACTAAAGACTCATGTTAGCTCCCGGAGCTAAACCAATCTGCTACAAGGAGGAGTAGGTAACTATACAAGACATGATTGAGAAGTGCTGACAAAACACTCCAAGGAATCTAGTATAGAATTGGAATCCATAAGGCAGCCTTTGGTCAATTTGTACAAATAATGTTGAAATTAATACATAACTCATAACAACATAGTCAATAAAACACAACATTATATACATTATGATTTAGTCACATACAAGAGAAGAGCCGTGGCTGGGTGTCAGCTTGAGATTTTCCCATTAGAAGAAGAAGCAAATTTAGACTAGGAAGCACACCTATAAGATGAGAGGCTGATGAATGCCACTGTTGAGAAATCAGAAACTGAGGCTTGGGTAACAAGAGAGGCCACACGATGGCAGTCTTGTATGAAACCTCCCCAGAGCCCAATTCCATTTCTCTTTTACTGTAACTCATTCCACTTGCTCACATCAGGGCAAATCCTAACTTCCGCTTAAGTAGAATTTTCACCGATGGCAATCGAGACTTAGTGAACACAAGTGAAAAACTAAGTAAAAAAGTGGCGTTTACACAGGCAGCCCAATTCTGATCTTTTGCCCAATTACTGGTCTTTTGACCAATCAGATCAGATCTTTTGCCAATAATTGTGTAAACTCAGCCACAGAGACCCAGATGAATTAACGCCCCTCTAACCCCAACCAGAAGGTCTAGAGCATGAAATAGAATGACCACACTATCAAATCCAGAGTTTTAAGGAATAGGGATATTAATGAATCCACTGCACATGTGTTTTGTAAATGTGATGTAATTCCTGAAATGTAATGTTTTGTAATAGTGGATTACTAAAATGTAGTATTTTCAGACCTGTGATGAAAACTACTGTGGAACTCTCGGTGGTCCCCCTCCAGTATACACAGAGTATTCCAAACATTAAGAACACCTTCCTAATATTGAGTTTCACCCCCCTTTTTGCCCTCAAAACATCCTCAATTCGTCGGGGCATGGACTCTACAAGGTGTCGAAAGCGTTCCACAGGGATGCTAGGCCATGTTGACTCCAATGCTTCCCACAGTCGTGTCAAGTTAGCTGGATGTCATTTGGGTTGTGGACCATTCTTGATACACACATGAAACTGTTGAGCGTGAAAAAACCCAGCAGCGTTGCAGTTCTTGACACAAACCGGTGCGCCTGGCACCTACTACCATACCCTGTTCAAAGGCACTTAAAAGTTTTATCTTGCCCATTCACCCTCTGAATGGCACACATACACAATCCATGTCTCAAGTCTTAAAAATCCTTATTTAACCGGTCTCCTCCCCTTCATCTATGCTGATTGAAGTGGATTTCAAAAGTGACATCAATAAGGGATCATAGTTTTCACCTGGATTTACCTGGTCAGTCTATGTCAGGGGTCTCCAACCCTGTTCCTGGAGAGCTATCCTCCTGTAGGTTTTCGCTCCAACCCCAGTTGTAAATAACCTGGTTCAGTTTATCAACTAGCTAATTATTAGAATCAGGTGTGCTAGATTAGGGTTGGAGTGAAAACCTACTGGACGGTAGCTCTCAAGGAACAGGGTTGGAGAGCCCTGGTCTATGTCATGGAAAGAATGTTTTGAATGTTTTGTATACTCAGTGTGTCAGACAGTTCTGTTTCATTGGGCCTTCCAGATAGGTATGTTTTCCTCATAAATTCACATTGCCTAATTGAGGACAGGCTCAATTATAAGACCCCTCAATGTAGAAATTCCAGACAGTTTTGGTTTCAGAATTGAATCACTTCACTTGAATATTCTTCATAAAATCTGCTGGTCTACACAGCTTTTCCTAACCAAAATCATAAAATGCATGTTATATATGAACATTATAAGTTATTACGGCAATATGCAATTTGTCAACCCAGGCTCCATTGTCACTTAACACACAGTTGCCAAGTTATAACACCATGCCAACAGAGTTCAAGATCCTTTTCATGTTCATATTACTATACATGTACTATCTATGTATTCAATTAAAATGTGTCTAAAATACAGTCCATTCAATTGCAAGATTTTTACACTTCCACCAACACTTTCACTACACCATTTAATACTCAGAAAAGATGACTGATTCAACTCGATACTGTTTAGCTATTATTGTGATAGCCAGGGAATTCCCATCAACGAGTATAAATATACTGGGTAAAGGCTATGATAGTATCTAACAACTTGTGTTCACTGGTCGGTCAATTGTATCAGCGAATTCCTTGAAGTGTCATCATCAACCCAAAGGCAATGAACATTCTGATTGGTGAGTAGTACAAGTCCCTCCTTCACTGTTGAAAGACTGACTGCACAGCAACTGGATACGAGAAAGAAGGCAACAAGTACAGTAAAATGTGTCAAATTTTGGAATATATTCTAGTAGACAATTTATTAGAATGACAGCAATGTGTAACATTAGGGTGTTTTAACCAACCTTTTAGACCAAGTCAAATATCTGATGGAATCAAGGCTATCATTGAGTTATCACTGTAAAAGATAACACAGTTTGAAGTTGTAGCTTTGAATCTATTTTTAATGTGGCAGGTATTTTTGACGGACAAACGGACGGGGGAGTTCATATTCCTCTGTTGCTATTTTTAACTAGGTTATACTCATGGGTAATGTGTGTAATTTGCTAGGGCAAAGGGGACAGATATTGCATATTCATATCAGCCAATAATCACACAGTTTCATCACACGGCCAACTTCGGAGCTATAACAGAGGCAACGTTGTTTTCTCTGCAGTTTTCGCCATTCTCTGCAACATGGCCAGCTACGGTCATAGCGCACCGATCTTGGAGTATTCTGGCGAGACCGGTCAACTAGTGGAGGATCCGGAATTCAACCTGTTAGTAGAAAACAGCCAGAGTTTGACCAAGAAGGTGTTGGATGCTATTCCTGAGACACACAAATCGTGCATTCATTCTGAGGTAAGTGGATCGGCCTCGGCTTAGCCCAATACTTCTGCCCGTGGCAGGCTGTACCAGACAGTACCGTTTGTGTCTCTGTGGGGAGAGTGAGCTGTATAGGCCTAATACAATCAGATGTCTCTCATTCTACACATGACAGGAAATTGATATTTAATAGCATACACTAACATTGAATACGCTATTACCATTCTGGACGATGTGTTTATGTCTGGTGGTCTGACCGTGCGCAAATTTTTTTTGCAACTGTAGCCTATACTATTACGCACAAAATGTATCCATCATTTTTGATAGGTGGACTAAATGGTTTTAGTTGGAAATTCCACTCAATTTAAATGTAAATGTAACGTATTTAATGGACGTACAATAGGGCTCATTCTAAACATTGGTTTTCTAATAATGTCTTCTTTTGGCTCTCAGACCCTGATTCTTAACTCGACAAGTGAGAACAGGAAACTACAATACCTGGCGATCAACCTTGGCATCCCCTCTGCTCCCACACTCAAAGCCTTGACAGATAACTTTACCTTGGTGAGCATCAGACTCTGCACTATAGCCTCTATGCCTAATTCACGTGAATATGAAAACCAGGTTCAGGATGAAATATGTGGGGCCAGGAGTTTTGACTGACTCCCAAGAGTTACTACCTGGAGTCTATAGGACTATAGTGACTACTAGACCTGACCAGGAACAACTCTAGGCCCTGATTAGAAACTATAAGAAATATGGCATATGAAAATTATATAAGCCCTAGAAATAAGGCATTGCTTTGACATTTGAGGTCCCTCCATCAGGAGACCTGTCTGAGTCGTATGTCGGAGGGACTGCAGCTGCACCAGGATCTGCTAAGAGCTGTCGTACAACGCCTGGCCAACACAGAGAGCCTCACTGCACTGCTGACTGATATCAGAGATCTCCGTGTCCAGATCAACAGGGTGAGGCTTCCTGTAAAACAACTTATACATCATGCACGCATACACAGTATTATAAAATCCATTGGATTCAAACACTGTTCAGACATAAATGCTGATTAATTAGAGTATTCTTTATCTCAGATGCTGAAAGCAGTCCAAGTGGTGGAGAGCCCTGTGGCGGTGCAGCCCACAGCCACAACAAGCCTGGCCTCTCATCTCACTGGGGACTATGAGGTTCAGGTAGCCACACATCTGACCCTGGTGCAGCTCCAAAGCTTTGGGCAGGACATAGTCCGCAGTCTAAGGAACATAGCCCAAGCCAATCGGGAGAGGGATTGACCCAAAACTGACTTGAAATTGCCATGTTTTTATGGTGATATATATTTTGTATTTATTTATGATCTATTTATTATTTAGTCTATTTATGATTAGATGTTTATTTATAAAAATGCTTGAAAAAAATAATTTAAATGCTTTTTAACACTTTGTTACGTTACAGTGTTATTCTAAAATGGATTAAATAGTTTTTTCCCTTAATCTACACACATAATACCCCATAATGACAAAGCAAAAGTATACAGACCCTTTACTCAGTACTTTGTTGAAGCACCTTTGGCAGCGATTACAGCCTTGAGTCTTCTTGGGTATGACGCTACAAGCTTGGCACACCTGTATTTGGGGAGTTTCTCCCATTCACTGCAGATCCTCTCAAGCTCTGTCAGGTTGGATGGGGAGCGTCGCTGCATAGCTATGTTCAGGTCTCGAGAGATGTTTGATCGGGTTCAAGTCCGGGCTCTGGCTGGGCCACTTGTGGACATTGAGACTTGTCCCAAAGCCACTCCTGCGTTGTCTTGGCTGTGTGCTTAGGGTCGTTGTACTGTTGGAAGGTGAACCTTCTCTCCAGTCTGAGTTCCTAAGCGCTCTGGAGCAGGTTTTTAATCAAGGATCTCTTTGTACTTTGCTCTGTTAATCTTTCCCTCGATCCTGACTAGTCTCCCAGTCCCTGCCGCTGAAAAACATCCCCACAGCATGATGCTGCCACCACCATGCTTCACCGTAGGGATGGTGCCAGGTTTCCTACAGACGTGACGCTTGGCATTTCATCAGACCAGAGAATCTTGTTTCTCATGGTCAGAGTCCTTTAGGTGCCTTTTGGTAAACTCCAAGCGGGCTGTCATGTGCCTTTTACTGAGGAGTGGCTTCCGTCTCGCAACTCTACCATAAAGGCCTGATTGGTGGAGTGCTGCAGAGATGGTTGTCCTTCTGGAAGGTTCTCCCATCACCACAGGGGAACTCTGGAGCTCTGTCAGAGTGACCATCAGGTTCTTGATCACCTTGCTAACCAAGGCCCTTCTCCCCCGATTGCTCAGTTTGGCCGGGCGGCCAGCTCTAGGAAGAGTCTTGGTGGTTCCAAACTTCTTCCATTTAAGAATGATGGAGGCCACTGTGTTCTTGGGGACCTTCAATGCTGCAGAAATGTATTGGTACCCTTCCCCAGATCTGTGCCTCGACACAATCCTATCTCGGAGCTCTATGGACAATTCCTTCGACCTCATGGCTTGGTTTTTGCTCTGACATGCACTGTCAACTGTGGGACCTTATATAGACAGGTGTGTGCCTTTCTAAATCATGTCCAATCAATTGAATTTACCACAGGTGGACTCCAAGTTGTAGAAACATCTCAAGGATGATCAATGGAAACAGGATGCACCTGAGCTCAATTTCGAGTCTCATAGCAAAGGGTCTGAATACTAATGTAAATACGTAATATTATTTTTCTCCCCAATTATGATCTTGTCTCATCGCTGCAACTCCCCAACGGGCTCGGGAGAGGCGAAGGTCGAGTCATGCATCCTCCGAAACATGTGTGTAGATACATTTAATCTATTTTAGAATAAGGCTGTAACGTAATTTTTTTTGGGAAAAAGTCAAGGGGTATGAATACTTAACGAATGCACTGCAAGCCTACTCAATTATTCGCCTGTATGCTTTGTGAGCAACCGTTGTAGTAAGCTTCATAAGCTGTTATCAACTTTTGTCCTAGGATGTCATTGAGGAAGTATTTTTAGGGGTTATATAGTAGGACACACCTACTCATTCCATGGTTTTTCTTTACTATGAAATAACACATATGGAATCATGTAGTAACCAAAAAAGTGTTAAACAAATCAAAATATATTTTATATTTGAGATTCTTCAAAGTAGCCACCCTTTGCCTTGATGACAGCTTTGCACACTCTTGGCATTCTCTCAACCAGCTTCATGAGGTAGTCACCTGGAATGCATTTCAATTAACAGGTGTGCCTTCTTAAAAGTTAATTTGTGGAATTTATTTCCTTCTTAATGCGTTTGAGCCAATCAGTTGTGTTGTGACAAGCTAGGGGTGGTATACAGAAGATGGGTATTTTACCAAGTAGGGCTAAGTCCATATTATGGCAAGAACAGTTCAAATAAGCAAAGAGAAACAACAGTCGATCTTTACTTTAAGACATGAAGGTCAGTCAATCCGGAAAATGTAAAGAACTGAACGTTTCTTCAAGTGCAGTCACAAAAACCATCAAGCGCTATATTGAAACTGGCTCTCATGGGGACCGCCACAGGAAAGTAAGACCCAGAGTTACCTCTGCTGCAGAGGATAAGTTCATTAGTTACCAGCCTCAGAAATTGCAGCCCAAATAAATTGCTTCAGAGTTCAAGTAACAGACACATCTCAACATCAACTGTTCAGAAGAGACGCATATGATTCCATATGTGTTATTTCAGAGTTTTTCTACAATGTAGAAAATAGTAAAAATAAAGAAAAACCCTTGAATGAGTAGGTGACCAAACTTTTGACTGGTACTGTATTTGAAAATATTTTGATACATGAATCCACCATTTGTATTACATAAGTTAGATGAAAATGTACTGTTTTTATAGAGACAATTGCATGCAAGGATCTGTATGTTATACTTCATCTCGGAGTTATTGGTTGATTTTATTTTGTCAAATGCAATGCATTAGCTCTCACCAAATGTACACTGAACAAAAATGTAAACGCAACAAGTAAAGTGTTGTTCCCATGTTTCATGAGCTGAAATAAAAGATCCCAGAAATTTTCAATATGCACAAAAAGCTTATTTCTCTCAAATTTTTGGCACAAATTTGTTTACATCCCTGTTAGTGAGCATTTTCCTTTGCCAAGATAATCCATCCACCTGACAGGTGTGGCATATCAAGAAGTTGATTAAACAGCATGATCATTACACAGGTGCACCTTGTGCTGGGGACATGCTGACTGCAGGAATGTCCACCAGAGCTATTGCCAGATAATTGAATGTTCTTTTCTCTACCATAAGCCACCTCAAATGTTGTTTTAGAGAATGTGGCAGTACATCCAACCGGCCTCACAACCGCAGACCACGTGTATGGCGTCGTGTGGGCGAGCGGTTTGCTGTTGTCAACGTTGTGAACAGAACGCCCCATGGTGGCGGTGGGGTTATAGTATGGGCAGGCATAAGCTACGGACAATGAACACAATTGCATTTTATCTATGGTAATTTGAATGCAGAGATACCGTGACACTATCCTGAGACCCATTGTCGTGCCATTCATCCGCTGCCATCACCTCATCTTTCAGCATGATAATACACGGCCCCATGTCGCAAGGATCTGTACACAATTCCTGGAAGCTGAAAATGTCCCAGTTCTTCCATGGCCTGCATACTCACCCGACATGTCACCCATTGAGCATGTTTGGGATGCTCTGGATCGATGTGTACGACAGAGTGTTCCAGTTCCCGCCAATATCCAGCAACTTCGCACAACTATTGAAGAGGAGTGGGACAACATTCCACAGGCCACAATCAACAGCCTGATCAACTCTATGCGAAGGAGATGTGTCACGCTGCATGAGGCAAATGGTGGTCACACCAGATACGGACTGGTTTTCTGATCCACACCTTTTTTTTAAAGGTATCTGTGACCAACAGTGAGGGAAAAAAGTATTTGATCCCCTGCTGATTTTGTACATTTGCCCACTGACAAAAATGATCAGTCTATAATTTTAATGGTAGGTTTATATGAACAGTGAGAGACAGAATAAAATTCCACTCTAAAAGAGAGTGCTCCTAATCTCAGTTTGTTACCTGTATAAAAGACACCTGTCCACAGAAGCAATCAATCAATCAGATTCCAAACTCTCCACCATGGCCAAGACCAAAGAGCTATCCAAGGATGTCAGGGACAAGATTGTAGACCTACACAAGGCTGGAATGGGCTACAAGACCATCGCCAAGCAGCTTGGTGAGAAGGTGACAACAGTTGGTGCGATTATTCGCAAATGGAAGAAACACAAAAGAACTGTCAATCTCCCTCGGCCTGGGGCTCCATGCAAGATCTCACCTCGTGGAGTTGCAATGATCATGAGAACGGTGAGGAATCAGCCCAGAACTCCACGGGAGGATCTTGTCAATGATCTCAAGGCAGCTGGGACCATAGTCACCAAGAAAACAACTGGTAACACACTACGCCGTGAAGGACTGAAATCCTGCAGTGCCCGCAAGGTCCCCCTGCTCAAGAAAGCACATATACAGGGCCGTCTGAAGTTTGCCAATGAACATCTGAATGATTCAGAGGAGAACTGGGTGAAAGTGTTGTGGTCAGATGAGACCAAAATCGAGCATCAACTCAACTCGCCGTGTTTGGAGGAGGAGGAATGCTGCCTATGACCCCAAGAACTCCATCCCCACCGTCAAACATGGAGGTGGAAACATTATGCTTTGGGGGTGTTTTTCTGCTAAGGGGACAGGACGATGGACCGTCAAATCTTGGGTGAGAACCTCCTTCCCTCAGCCAGGGCATTGACAATGGGTCGTAGATGGGTATTCCAGCATGACAATGACCCAAAACACACAGCCAAGGCAACAAAGGAGTGGCTCAAGAAGAAGCACATTAAGGTCCTGGAGTGGCCTAGCCAGTCTCCAGACCTTAATCCCATAGAAAATCTGTGGAGGGAGCTGAAGGTTTGAGTTGCCAAACATCAGCCTCGAAACCTTAATGACTTGGAGAAGATCTGCAAAGAGGAGTGGAACAAAATCCCTCCTGAGATGTGTGCAAACCTGGTGGCCAACTACAAGAAACGTCTGACCTCTGTGATTGCCAACAAGGGTTTTGCCACCAAGTACTAAGTCATGTTTTGCAGAGGGGTCAAATACTTATTTCCCTCATTAAAATGCAAATCAATTTATAACATTTTTGACATGCGTTTTTCTGGATTTTGTTGTTGTTATTCTGTCTCTCACTTTTCAAATAAACCTACCATTAAAATTATAGACTGATCATGTCTTTGTCAGTGGGCAAACGTACAAAATCAGCAGGGGATCAAATACTTTTTTCCCTCACTGTATCTGTATTCCCAGTCATGTGAAATCCATAGATTAGGGCCTACTTTATTTATTTCAATTGACTGATTTCCTTATTTGAACTGTAACTCAGTAAAATCTTTGAAATTGTTGCATGTTGTGTTATATTTTTGTTCAGTATATTTATAAAAATTAGGTTTGCAATTGCCAAATATGACCAACAGGACAAGGGGTGTCTATTAAAAGCAGCAGTTCCTTAAAAGCCTTGTGTCTAGATGCTTGGTTGACCATATACAGAGGAAATGAAGGATTACGAGACAATGAGTAAGCATCTTCTGTAAACCAAAAGTAACATTTAGACTGTTACGTCTAATGATTTCACTTATTGCCCCCCTCATCAAGAGATTTAATTTAGGAAGTTATTTAAGGCTAGATGACTGATAAGCACGAGCTCACTAAGAATCACCAATGGGGTGTTCCTCCAAAGGCCTGGGGAATATCACTCACAGAGCATCACACCACCATGTGACAGTGAAGAGGTTGAACATGTGGGATTATTATGGTTACTTATTATGGTCTTTCGCAGGGTCGCATTCATTTGGCATCAAACGAAAGAAAACGGGCTGAAACAGAGAAACTAGTAATAAGAAATGCTTGTTTTCATTTTCAGTTGCAAAACATTTTGCTACGATGTGCTCTAATGAATACAGCCCTGTATGTCTCAAAACAATACCATGTGATCATCCATCATGGGTAAGGCCCTGTGTTTTGGTTAATCATGTCATATGACCTAGATTTTTTCCTTTTCCAGAAATGAGAATTAGACCAAAAAAATCTGAGGATGGTGCAAGACCATCTGACATAAAAAAGGGGACAGTTTGATGAAAAAGTTTTAAAAGGTTAAAATCCAGGTCATGTGACATGATTACCCAAAACACAGTGCTGGGATAGTGACATTCACCAGCCATATGTTTGATAACGACAAA